>NC_136600.1:17912234-18304734 GCF_910589615.1 Taurulus bubalis | reverse complement strand
CTCTCTAACCTTGTCCACTGACATTCTATTTTTAAAATAACAATTTCACTGCTGAATTTAAATCCAATCCTGCTTCCAATGTAAACCAAATAGTCAAGAATATTGTACAATCAAGTTCATTTATATGAGGCATCATGTTTTATAAAGATATGAATTTCTAGAAAATCCGTAGAACAATTTCTGTATGCAAGAAACAGGTTGAACTCATCATTATTCTACTGCCCTGGCAGTGCCCTACTGTCCTGAAATTGACTGACTTCCTATCTTTATCTCCTCATTTCCTCTGCTCTTCATCCATCTATTTCCACTGCCTCTCCTCATCAATCCCCCCATTCCCCCAGTTCCTGTCAGCGACGTGAGGAGGATCTCCCCTGTAATGAAACTGCTCTTATCACAGCCTTGCTAACAATACCAAGAGTAACCACAGCAATTACGAATACAAAACATCAACAGACAAGGACGGAAAACTGCAATTAAAGTAACGATGTTAAGCACATGCTCATGACACTGGAAGAAATATGGTGGTCTTGTTTTTGTTTGTTTTTTAAATATTGTGATTGTTATCATTAAGAGCCTTATTTTTGCCGCTTCAGATGACTTTGGTTTTATTTCAGTATGAGTTGTAGGATACATGAAAATGAGCCAAGTCACTGTGTAGAGACTGAATGAATTGCTGATTAGATGGATGGTGTTTTACATCTCAGCAAAGAGACATTCACTCTAAATTGCTGCTTGTTCCCTTAATCAAAAGATCAGTCAGCTGTACTGAGGAGTGGACTGTGCCAGCAGAGGATCCTGATGAAAAGTGTGCACGGTGGCGCATTAAGTGTAACTCCTTCCCTCTTTTAACTCTCCTCATGTCCTTCCTGTCCTCCCAGCTGTTTGTCATTGATAACGGAGCGGACGACTGGCGCATCGCCATGACCCTGGAGAGGGTTCTGCTGATCTCTCTGGAGCTGCTGGTGTCTGCGGTGCATCCAGTGCCAGGGGACTTTAAGTTTCAGTGGAAGGCGCGGCTCTCCTTCTCGTACGCGCCGTCGGAGACTGAGGCTGACCTGGACATGGTGTTGAGCGTGCCCATGTTCCTGCGTCTCTACCTCATCGCTAGAGTGATGCTCCTGCACAGCAAACTCTTCACAGACGCCTCCTCCAGGAGTATAGGAGCCCTAAATAAGGTCAGACAGGTTTTGTGCTTGCAGGTGTGTGCATGTGCCCAGTGCATTTGTCAAAGCTTTTGCGAGATAGAGGCAAGCAGGTTGTAAAGGTATTAAGGTCAAGTGCGCTCTCTGCAGAATTAAATCTGTGTCCACCTTGTCCCTTTCATTCTTGGCCTCTATCTCTCTAACTATCAGGTCCGTCCTTCTCGTCGCCCTCTTTCTTTTCTTCAACCAGTTCGAATGCCCTTCGTCTCCATTGTTGTCGCTGTAGATGGAGACTTAGATCTAAGCTGTAGTGGATCTTTCATAATACAATGTGAGATGGGAGCATGAAATGAGAACAAGCTATTGCGTACGATTCAAATGGAGCATGAAAACTAGTCAAATGAGATTACAACACGAGTGCAGACAAATGTGTGCAATGCAATAAATGATTGTTGCCACGTTTGTAATGACTTTGAACGATAAATCCATTATTGTAAACCCGGAAGAAGAGATGTAGCGTGTGGTGGAAATATGCAAGACGGAGGAGAGGAGGACGGCGGGAGAGATGGAGGAGATGTTAATAGGTAATTTAGCAGCTTGTGAGTGTATCTGTGATGGCACTATTCTGACCCGCAGGTTACAGCGCTGTGGAGGAGGTGAAGCTGCCACTGAAGTGCAGCTCTAACATTGCAACTCATTTATCAGCTGCTTAACCCTTCCAGGGCTCAACCCGTTGCTCTCAGATCATCCATCTGCCAGAAGTTGATGACAAATGAGCCAGAGATAAAAACCACACTGAAATAGGCCAATTACACAAAGACAGTGTATAGCTTGACCCGAGTCAGAGGGCGAGCCTCGATCTTGACTCCAATTACAGCGGAGATTCTCAAAGATCTACCGCTATCAAATGCTTCTCAGAAAACTAATTAGTAAAACACCAAGTCTGGGTGGGAAACGGTGAACGGGATGAGGGTTCGGAGCAACGCAATACTAACCCATGAAAGAAAATGTGTATTACACTGTCATTTATAAACTGTGCTATACTGAGTTTGGGTCCTTGTGTGTGTGTTGCAGGTGCATTTTAACACACGGTTTGTAATGAAAACCCTCATGACTATCTGCCCCGGGACGGTGCTGCTGGTCTTCAGCATCTCTCTGTGGATCATCGCTGCCTGGACCGTACGAGTGTGCGAGAGGTCAGTTGCAAAGCCGGTTGATTTGGATGTGTTGTGTTTATTCTTCGTGTGTGTGTGCGCATGAGACCGAGTGGCAGACCAACGGACTGTGATTGTGATGAGGAATTCAACTGAGCAATTGAATTCAATTGGCAGGAAATATAATCTGTGACATGTGTGCAACATGATCCATCTTTAGACTTCAGTTTATGAGGCTTTCTCGCCAGTTGTACACCTAATTGGATCCAGGTGACGGAGTTGTTACTTCGTATGTCCATTTTATCTCCATCCACAATATAATTGTGTCCTGAAAGACAACACATGACGACATGATAAGATTGTTACCACTACCGCCAGCAGCCACTTAGTTTAGCTTAGTTTAGCTTAGTTTAGCATAAAGACCGGAAACAGTGTTGATGAGAGGATTTTGTTCCCCTTTGACAGAGCCAGGCGAACTGTTTCCATTCTTAATTATGTGGCTTTTTATCTAACAAATATAAGATATAAGAATGGTATCAATATTCTTATCCAAGTCTCGGCAAAAAAAAAAGAAGTCTGAACATTGCTTTAATTCGAGGTCCATTCACAACATTTCTTTCAAGCCTTTCAGATGCATCTTCATTAATGGATGTTTGCTCAGTTGTCATAGTGAAAAGGTATTTATAAATGAATAAATACTTCATGAATACATTTCATGAATAAATATGATTCACAAATACAACATATTTCATAATTACATCTGCTGTACATATAATACATAATTCATTAAGTTACATTTACATGTTCGAAATTACATCACAGATGGAATAACAGTTGTTGACGTACATTAATGAATACTGAAAAACATACACAACTATATGATGATGTGTTGTTGACATTTATTAATTGTTTATTCACTGGTTATTAATGCTAAACAAGGTGTGGAGATAAAATCTTGCAAAGCATTTCTGAAAGTTCTTTTTTGACATTATTCTAATCTCGAAGGCAGATGCTCGAATATGAAATAGCTACTGACATCATTGTCTCACTGTTATTAAGGAACACTAATTCCAACTGGAAATCAAATTGTGCGCTTACGTAATCAGATTTTATGAATGATGTAATGTTATTGATATAACGTCAAGTGTAAAGCAAAAAGTGACTATCCCTTTTATGAATTCAAACGCTTTTGGAGATAATCAAGGAAATATGGGAAAATGTCGATTGGTTAATGAGCTTGAATAGATGCATCACTGCCCAGCTGCTGGGAAGCCTTTGTTTGGTCTACATCCAAGTTTAATTGGCATTTCCTCTCCTCTCCAAACCAAATGATCAAAGAAAAAATCATATAAAACTCAATTAAACTGCTTCAAACATGGAGCAAATTTGTGAATTTAGAGAGTGTGCCTATTTAGGAAAATAGAGCGCTCAGAGCAAGTGTCCCTACTGCAAACTGTGATGGAACAATTATCGCTGGAGTCACTGGGGCAGAGGCAGAAGAGTTGAGAATTGTAATTTGAGCTTTCTAATGAACAGACAAAAAAGTCTTCTGGAACACAAGTTGTAAAGAGTGATTCTTTATTGCTTGCAAGCGGAGAGCAGTTTACACAGACACGTATCAGAGTGACAGTGGAAAAGGCTCACACGGACCTGTGTCCGTTCTTTGATATTTAAAGGTTCCTTCCCTGTCCGTCAGATGAAGTTAAGACCACCAATGAAAATGAGCCACACACTTGAAAAAAGCCAACATATGAGTCACACAACCAAGTCTTATGTTCTTGTTCCAACTATTAATTAAATTTATCAGCAGGTGCAAACGTATCTATTCACCCTCGTTCTGCATCGGCCTTGAGGAGAAAGCAGCACTATTTCAAAATAATTGACTGGGAACCTAGTTTGTGCTGGGAGTATCTTGAGACTATGACAGGATATATTTTACCATTACAAAACATCCAAGGCTAAAATGTACGTTTTTAGTTTTTGTGAAAGCAACTTTGTTTCAGATCTGCACCACATTTGGTTGCTATGGCAACAGTGTTGTGAACTGGGCGCCGTCAGGCGGCAAGAGCTGCTGTTTATGTGTTGTCTTCGGTTTCTGGCAACAACAAAAAACTCACGTGTTTGAGGTTTGACGCCCACATTTGCAGACAGGACCAGTGGGCCAGTGATGTTGTTGTGTTGTTTTTTTCTTTTTTATATTGTACTATTGACTGACTCCATCCTCTGGATACGGACGGTGTTCCCTTTAGGTATCACGATGCCCAGGATGTGACCAGTAACTTTCTGGGAGCCATGTGGCTCATCTCCATCACTTTCTTGTCCATCGGCTATGGAGACATGGTTCCTCACACCTACTGTGGCAAAGGAGTCTGTCTGCTCACAGGAATCATGGTGAGTACATTTCCTCCCTCTCTTCCCGTCTCTCTCGCCACCCTTCCCCTCGGCGCCGTCCTTGCCTCGTTCAAAGGTCAGCAGATTAGAGAGCATGCTGTCATTTGCGAGAGAAATTCTGCCATTTGTGTAATTTGGGCAATCCTCCTTGAATTAGGCTGCATCTGTGCTTCTGTGTGTTTTGGGTGTGCAAACAAGAGCTTGCTAGGGGGTTGTGTGTGTGCATGCTATTCCCCTGTCTGTCCTCATTGCATAATGAAGGTCCCACCTTTCAGTGTGCCATGTCCTCCCACTCTCTCTCGCTCTCATTTTTCTCTTTGTACCACTATGGCGCTCTCTAGTTCCGTTTCTCTCTTTCTATTTATCCCTCTCTCTTACCCTCTCTGTCCGTCTCTCCTTCCCTGAAGCCATGTGTTTATTTCTATCTACCGTCCATCTGTTAGTATCATTGTATAAGCTGCCGACTGCTCCTCTATTTGCATCACTTGTCAGGTGTTCTTCCCTCCTTTCTGGTCTTTTCTCCTTCTTTCCCAAGTTTTTGGGAAAATGATCCAATTGCTCAACTCATGTATTAACGTTGAAACTACTTACTTGTTCTATGGCATCACTTTGACATAGCCTGTTCTGAATAGTTAATGGAAATAATTGTCCTTTAAAATGCAAGCAAATTCTAATTTTGTATTAGCTCTAAAGCTAAATGTCAAGTAAATTCAAATGTCAGTGTAAATGTGCTAATAGGATTTACTCTTGCAGATTCGTTAGAAGGCCAAGAAAGAAAAATAGGGCTCAAAATATGATAATATGTTCCCTGGTCATATTTCTCTCATGGGACACGTGCGGCACATGATTTATGTTGCCAAAGGGGAGAGGACAGTGAGTAATAGAAGACTATGTGCAGCTAAATGGATGAAAATCACTTCACAGTGGGTGCTCACCTGAGTTGGGGAAGATGCATTTTTTTAACCTAATTGAGTAATATATTACTTTTCTGAATTAAAGACTCATGCAATGCATTAAGCACTACATTATCAATGTGTTTCTAAAAATAGCATTCCTACAAAAAGAGGAAGAAGTCTGCATGAGACATTTGAAATGTCATCTTTTATTACCGAGATAATGAAATAGTTGGGCTTTTTTTCCTTGTTATGGTTTTTTAAAATGTGGGAATCATTGTGCATAATCTTTGATGATGACAGTAGCGAAGCTGGGCTTGTTAAAATGAATAAAACATAAAGGAAATGTGCTCCTACAAAAGAACGCTACTTTACTTTTTTTAAAGCACCCCTAAACAGTTCTCCGGTCAAGTTACATGGTAAGAAGTGGCTGAAATATCATTTTATTACCAATACCATCACTGCATCAATCTTCTGTATTCCATTTCCAGACTTGCATGCGCAGTCCTGTTGTTATGTTAAAGTGTGCATGAAGTCAAGCAGCAAACATGGTTGAAGCCAATGAAGAAGGGTCTTTATGCAGTTTAATGACTGCTGGATGATTGTTTAAGAAAAATCAAGAGAGCTCTCAACATAACTCTCAAAATCAAAAGTCTGTCAATATTTTACACAACAAGTTACTTCAATTAATGTGATTAATGTGTAATTTTGGAAATGATTTCACTTTTAGTCTCTTGTAGTCCAGCATAGTCACATAGATCATTTGTTTATATTCCTCCCTCCCTGTATTTTCCATCTCACTTTCTTTACTCTGTAGTCTATTAAATGTGTGAATAAACACATTCATACACAAAGACACACTGACAGACCCCCATTTCCTGGATGAATCATCTAAACGGTGTTTTGGAGTACAGCTCTTACTGTAATGTAACACACACACACTCACAAGGACACAAACCAGGGGGTGGATGCAGAACATCCCAAGTCCACTGTTCCAGGCTGCATCCTCCACACAACATTGAATCAGTGTGTGACTCACACTCTCCTCTCCTGTCACACAAACACACTCTCACTTCTCGCTTCAAAAGGGGTGTATTTTTGATGACCATCAGAGAGGGAATGAGGATGCAGGTAGAAGGTGAGGGAGACAGGGTCAGCAGGTCAATGGGGGTGAAAATCTAAATTTTAAAAAAGGGTAAAAGGTCGAGGCCAGAGAACAGGATGTGATTATTTGTATTCTTGCTTGAGAATTATTGTAATGAGTTTCTATTGGGGAAATTCACTTTGTCGTTACTATGACCAACACACGAAGGTCAATGGAGTTGGAATATGCCGCTGCTACGAGGCTACCTGGGAGGGGGGGCAGGGCAGGTGTGTGTGTGTGTGTGTGTGTGTGTGTGTGTGTGTGTGTGTGTGTGTGTGTGTGTGTGTGTGTGTGTGTGTGTTTGTGTATATGTATACAGCAAAAAGGTGTGTGTTGCCTAAATCACAATGTTTGTATTTCATTCAAACATATACCCCCCGTTTAGCATTTATAGACGGCACACACATATTTGATAAATGGTTTCTAGCACATTATAATGTAGTTGTAAGCAGATAGTGTTGAATTAATTCATGTATTTTACAGTAAAGGTGGCCACTGGTGTATAAACAGATAATGAATTACAATATAGTAAAACAGTTATAATGATATAATATGTCTTCACAGGCACAGTTATATATGTTAATAAATTGCCTTTAAAGCTCCATTATAGTGTGTTATAAGCCATTTATCAGCTGTTCATATACTGCTTATAAATTCCAAATGTGGACAGGGGTTAAAGTCAAGTGATAGCGTATGATTGTGTGTTTGGGTTTGTTTGCTGCGTTTGCCGTAGTTCTGGAAGAGTCTCCAGGTTGAAGAGATGCAGAGTAGCTGACATTTCAAATCTACTTTATGCTTTTGTCTGCCTCTAAGTGCTCTACTGCGCTCTCTAATTGAGCAAATTAAATATCACATTTGTTGTGTTAAATATCTTTCACACTTTTCTCTGTGTGTCCCTGCTAACCCCGAAACTATTTCCCACCGCATGAAGCTTAAATATAGTTTTTACCTGTAGTGTGTGTGGATGTTACACAGGCGCACAGATGGGTGATCCCCTCTTTTCTGACAGCTACGCAGATTGCTGCGCTGTTGTAGAGGAAGCGAGGGAAACCCGGGCGTATGAAACAAATCACAGCAGCACAGCCATCATCGGCCGTGTCACTCTGGAGATTGCACATTGGAGCCCTGCTGAAATCAAATGGATGCCGGCGTATACACAAACAAACTCTCGAGCACACGCACACACATACACACATATAGCCTGCAATGAGAAACCAATCAACACCCCACTGTTTGTGACCGATGAGGAAAAACGCACACGCGTAAACACAGTTGGATTCGTGCGCGCCTGCATTTGAACATACTTTACTGAAGCAATTGGTCGAGGGCTCTTTTCCCTAAAGCGCAGACATGTATGAACACTCGAAGGGCTTTCCATCGGCCCTGATCATATTTTATTCATAGTTTTTGAATAAACACAAATAGAGTGGATGAGTGTATAGACGTGGGCACTAATGCACATTTGCGCATTACATTTTACTGAACCCAGCCACAGTTATTTTTGGTAAACCTGTGTTATCAGTCAAGAGTGTGCACGATGGAGTCTTGGCTATTTCTTCCACGCTTGAGAACGTTGCATGCTCCCTTGCTTTCGCTCTCTAAATCACTATTTTCTCTCTCTTTATATTTTTTTAATTCTCTCTCACCCTACATTTGACACTCGTAATCTTAATGTGTTACTTATCAGGAGATAAGTGACCTCATTAACATTGCCTTCTTTCCATCGTTCTTCTATTCTGTTCACACACCCGAGCCTCCTGAATTCAACTCTCTCTCCAACCGTCCTCCACGTTTCCTTACTGCACCCCATTTATATTTACTCATAGCTCTTCACTCTCTTTATCTATTTTCCTCTCAGTGCTTGCCCCTTCAGAGGAACCTGTGAACACTTAACAGCCCCGTTGAAAAGTGTCTAATCTGAAAGTTAATTAAGTCTGTCTTCCTCCTCGTGTTTCGGCTCCTCTGCTCCTCTCAAGCATGTCTTTCTGGTTGAGAGACTGCTGTCACTCTCCCAAATGAATTTGCCGTACAGTTTGTCCCATGTGAGTTTAGCTGGAATACAGACAAACCAGTCTGTGTTGCATACTTTTACACTTCCTGCCAGCCTCCAGCCTTCGATGACAGGAAAAGACTGACAGCATGTAATTCAGATTGGCACGATCCAATTAAAAGAAATTAGGTGGTGTCAATCTTTGATGTGTTTTTCTTCTATAAAGGGAATATTTTCCCACTCAATATAGAGGCGATATAGAGGGGATCTCACACCAGATGGATTGGAAGTGAAAATAGACTTGGCGTGCCGCTCGACATGAGGAAATGTGGATGTGGAGCAGAGCTATCCCTCTTAATCCTCCCCCCTCTCCAATTCACTTCTCCTTCTGTCATGCGGTTCCCTTCCTCATATTTGTCCTTACTCCCTTCAATCATCTGAGCTAATTCCCCAGCCAAAAGCCACCGATTTACCAATTCCTCCTCCTAACTGACTGACTCAGTGCTCTGTTTCTCCTCCTCCTCCCTTTCTCCGCTCTCTCAGGGTGCGGGCTGTACGGCTCTGGTGGTTGCCGTGGTAGCCAGGAAGCTGGAGCTGACCAAGGCCGAGAAACACGTACACAACTTCATGATGGACACGCAACTAACCAAGAGGGTGTGTAGGCTTGTGTGGTGTGAATGAGTGTGTTTTGCAGAAAATATAAATAGCTATAATTTAAAGAAAGCAGACGTTCTCTGCACGCCCCGAGATGGGGACTCCAACAGAGCTGTGTTTATATAATTAGTTTGTATTTCTAAACGTCCTCTGGGTGAATTTATACTATATTCAGATTCCTTCAGGGGTTGAAAACAAGGCGTTTGAGAACCAAATGAAACGGCTTGTCCTTTCACTGCCGCTCCTTCTCCACTACTACATCACACTATCTTATGTATGTTATTTGAGTGAGTGAAGGCAATAAAAGGTCATCTCTTTCTCGCTTCCTCTGTTCTGCTCCCTCACTTACCGTCTCTTTCTATCTTCCCATCAACAATCTTTTTCCTCCCACATGGCCATGCCTCCACCCGACCACCTCCCCTTTCCTCTGACATTTGTCTCTCTTACAGTAAATCCCGTTATCTCTCTCTCTCTCTCTCTCTTTCTTTCTGTCACCTTCTTTCCTCTCCTCCTTCCTTTGCCCTCTCCTTCCCTTTGTCCTTGCCTCCTCGCTGCCTCTTCCCCTCCATCTTCTCACTCCCTCCTTCCTGTGGTCCTTTTCAATTTTTCATACAGTTGAAAGTTCCAAGTTTTAAAAATAGCTCCCATATCAAATATGTAGGGTACATTATGGCAGCATGGTATCTGGGTGACTGAACGCGGTCGGGTTATCAATGATTTCAGTGTGGATCAAATATCGACAGAAAGGTTGAATAGACTGTCTGTCGGGCTCTCGTCTAGTCTTCCTGCAGACTCTGGTCAACCAGAGTGTTTTCACTAGACGTTAAACACCTTGAACCTTGTGTGAGCATGTGTGTTCGAGGGTTTTTACTTTTTAAGCAATGCTAGATATTGTGGTCAGTCAATCCACAGCTTTGGACCAGACTTTAGTATCTCAACTATTCCATGGATTGCATGATAATTATTACATTTGTGGTTTCAAGAGAATGAATCCGAATGACGTTGGTGATCCCCTGACTTTAATTCTTGGGCCACCAACAAATGGACATCTTTGGCTTTCAGTGGAACAACTGTTGGATGGATTGCAATAAAATTCGACACTTTGTGTTTTGAGCTGATTAGCAAATGTTATTGAGCTGGTGAGTGCAGTAAAATAGTATACCTACTTGACATCAGCATGTTAACATTGTGAGCAAATTTTAGCATGCTTATGTTAGCATTTAGCTCAAGCCTAACACTCACATGGCTGTAGACTTGATGAAGTTTACGTCCATGCTGCTCAAACGAATGGAAACGTTGTACCAATTGGAGAGGGAGAAGCTGTCTGGTTGATTAATTAATTCCTTTAGCTGTTTCAACTTTCTAACTTGTCTAACTAGCAGCTCACGGTGTTACAGTAAAACTGACTCAGGTTGGTCCAGCCTAACACTAATTCCCCTCCTAAGAACAGATTTTTAATTGAACAATTGTGTTTTTTGTAACTTTTAGAAGTAATTGCAATGATACTTATTACATAAATATAGCTTAAACTGATTTGGATCACTCCATTGAGAAGATCATACATGTTAAGGGAATCAAGTAAACCACTCTCTTATTAAAGCCACTCATCAAGTAAGGGTGGCGCCATACAGCAGTTTTATTCAACACAATGCAGCATGCTCCTCGGTGACATTTCCTTCAAAGGGTTTTCGTTTTTTGTGGTGGTAATTGTCTTCTGCCCTCTATTACTGAAAGAGCAATCATTGAAGCTGTTGTGTGCACATTGATTTACATGACTGGGGCTATTCTCCACCACATCATCGTAACATGAGAATAAAATTGCTCACGCTTTATGATGAATAATGCAACAATAGACTTTACACCCTTCCATCATTGTATATGCACACGCACACACACACACACACACACACACACACACACACACACACACACACACACACACACACACACACAAATAGACAAAAAAAGCCCCCCTGATGTTCTACATCCATGAAATAGTGTTCCCTTCACTTTGAAGGATTACTAACAATATAAAGTAAATGCCAATCAATGTCGCTCTTGGTCTGTGGATGCTGTTGTCGTAACGTTTGTGTTTGAGGTTGTTGTCTTTATTTTTACACATGTGTTGTGGAAGAAAAAGTGTTGGTTGTAGTCGTACAGAGTCCTAAAACCGGCAGACAACTTACTTCCTAAGACATCTATTTACCGCACGGATCATTTTTAGTTCAAATGAGTGTGGTGTTGTGACACACACTTCAACATACTTTTAATTTTTCACTTTCTTCCATTTGCGTGTTTTCGTCTTTCATCCTCAGATCAGGTTTTTAGATGCACCTGAAAAGACTGAAAACTTGAAATCGTATGTGGTGCAGATTGAGTTCAGAGGACCTAATAAACTTATCAAAATGAATGATGGGCTTTATAAACATCATTCAGCATTCAAAGCACAGGGTTCATTTCCATGCAGTGCTGAGTGAAGTGTGCCTTTCCCTTTTGATCTGAACAGTTCTCCCTCAAGTCGACAATGTGTTTGAGGTTGCAAGTGCTCATGTTTGAAATCAGAACTTTTCCCCTTGATGCAGAGTGTTCGAGGTGTGTTTAAAAGTATGACCCTCTGGTCGCAGCAGTGTGCTGTGGCTCCATACTGAAGTATTGGTTAATTCAGAGCACTGC
The DNA here is from genome assembly GCF_910589615.1 of Taurulus bubalis. Taxonomy (NCBI): domain Eukaryota; kingdom Metazoa; phylum Chordata; class Actinopteri; order Perciformes; family Cottidae; genus Taurulus; species Taurulus bubalis. Next base: position 18,292,693 of record NC_136600.1, on the reverse strand, counting down.
TGATAGTCCATCTGGTCAGAACATCCCCCTACACATTCACAGAGCACTCTCGACACTGCAAAAGCAGGCCACACTTACTGCAGGCGCTAAGTCAGAGGAGTGGAGTACTTTGTCCTTCTATTTGGTAGCACTACAATGTCAATTAAATGCCATTCGTTGAGGCCATAAGCCAATTGACTGTGTTAATATGGCTGTTTCTGAGGTCAGTACTTTTATTTCAAGCTTTTGAAGTCGCTATGCAGAGTTGAAAATGTTACATCTTTCTATAAATTGGCAGTCCAAATGTGTATTCTGATTCCACTCTGGGCGATTGGTTAAAATCAGAGCACTTTTAGAAGTCCCTGTGGCATATTGAGGACTTCACCCTCTCTGAATATTCAGAACGCACTCTGGGCTCTGGCCAAAGAGGAGGTGCTGCAATGCCTTCCAATGTTTACACCATTAGCCAAATGGGAGCAATCTAACCCCCGAAGATTTATATTAAGCTAGCTTTCACTCTACACAGTAAAAATAACTCTTTTACGACAGCCTTTTTAATTCACACACAAGCAAAGTGGATCATTATAGATGTGGATGTATTGTGACAGCGACAAATTCATTTGACCCTCAGTAAAGGCATTTACATCACAAATCTCTGACATTTTTCTCTTTTTACCAATTTAACTTATTTTTAATGGAGCCCTGCTTAGATCTGACCACATTCGGGAGACACACAAAATACATACACATATAAGTGGAAACCAATTATTACTTTCATGTCATGATTTGATTGATTTGTTTATCGTTTGACCATGTCTGCTTGTCTACGTGTGATTTGTCTCTTCCCTGTGTCATCATGTCCGTGAGGGGAAGGTCAGAGTAGGTAATGCAACATGTTGCTGTGGCACATGGATGAGGTTGTTGCCAATGTAATTGGTCTGTTTGTTTATGTTTTCTGCTCCATTGTATCTCTAGCAAGCACAACATCTAACCAGGCTACTAATTGCATACATGGGTCATCAAGGCTCTCCTGGGTTGTACGGGTTAGGTGCCTTTGCTTTTCCTCTCATGTTAGAAAACTGTCTCCATCATTTTGGAAAAGTGTTGGAGCCCAATGGTTATTTTTTATTTTCTATGTGGTATGTAATGACAATTTAAAAATATTTATCTTCGTACTGATTGATTTATAATCCACAATATGACATCAGCTACCCAACATGCGTTGTGGGAACCTCTCGTCTTAACAGATTTCTCATGTACCTGCCATAAGGTGTGCCATGTAGGGGAGCAAGAACAGATCTTTGACCCTAACCAGCCATACGGCCCCAACATGGTTGCACCAGTACATGCCATATGGTCCGGGAATAGCTGCTGCTGCTGCCGTTTGGTTTCTTGTGGAGTATTTTTAGCGGCTTATGTTGCATTTTTTCAGTATGATAGAGAAAGATAAATAAAGAGGGGAGGGTGGGAGATTAACTGCAAAATACTAACAGTGTGATATTATCAGTCATTTGCATGTGGAGCAGTCCTCAGGATTTTAAATTAAGGGTAAAGCTTTGTCTAATTAATTGCTCACACTGCTGGACAGATGTTGGAGGGAAAACCTCAACAGCGAGTAAGCCGGACAGACACAAGATGCCATCATTCATCATATTTCTCTCACCCTGCAGTGATTAATCAACTGACAAATATGATTTGACATATCAATTTATCAATGGGCCTGTAGATAAGAGGGGTATTAAATTAGCTCTTCAGTAACTTGGCCCATGAGTAAAACTAGAGATAAGACATCATTTACTTTTTACTATCACTGACGTTAGGTTGTCAAATATCCTCTAAAGCAGTGCAGTTGTGGCTCAAAATGTTATGTTGACAACACTATCTAAATAAATGCCTCTCTACTATTAAGATATTAGCATTGATGTTGGTATGTAGCACCGTAGGCCCACAAACAAAATGTCTTCATGTGGATGAAGCCTCCTCAGGATCTCTGCAGCTGTCAGGGCTCGTCCTTGCTAAATGGATGAGAGTTCTGTAATCCTATTGATACACACAGGGAGATGAGGCTCAGAGGGAGAAACATGGGATACCAGGCTTCACCTCATACACCAGCCCTATAGCTTTACATCCAAATCACATTGGTCATAGCATTTGAACTAAACATATTATATCATCTTTTTCATTTATTTTGTTGGGTTTACTCACATATATAGCGATGTACATACTTCATTTTAGTATCTAATCAGTAAACAAGCTGTATAAATGTGAGAATTAATAAGTTTGTAATGCTGTCATTTAAAGTGATTGGAAACATTTAGGACTCAATCTCCTGGAGGGGTTTTATATATTTTCTATAGTATATTAAAGCATCTCCTTTTGGTTTGACTTCCTCTGTGTCATTGAAAACACATCTGCTTGCACAGGTCCTCCTACTCTCTTCATCTGTGGCCAATAGTGTGTGTTTCTCTGCATGTGTTTATGTGTATGCGTGTGTGTGTGTGTGTGTGTGTGTGTGTGTGTGTGTGTGTGTGTGTGTGTGTGTGTGTGTGTGTGTGTGTGTGTGTGTGTGTGTGTGTGTGTGTGTGTGTGTGTGTGTGAGGAGTCCTTGACTGCGGTGGATAGGTGCTGATTAGCCAAGCTGCCGGGGTCTTTTGTGCTCCTCAGACGGGGGTATAATTGTTCTTTGTTCATCTCTTTGAAGTCTCTCATTCAATTCATGTCCTTACAGATTCTCTCTCCCCTCTCGCTTTCTCTATGGTATTCAGCCACGCTTTTTTTAACCGGTTGTCAGAGCTGTGTTGCAATTACATAGCAACCTATAAAGATGTACAGTGCATGAAACATAGTGGAGCAGATATGGATATAAATAAATGTAACTGAACTCTAATCCTTGTCCAGAGAAATCGACCTGAAGCCTACACTGACACTTTACAAGTCTTTTATTAAATCAGGAATTTCACATATAGTACTAATTCAAAACAACTGAAGCCTATTTATGACCAGTAAACTGGAGAAGAATGTCTAGCTTTTAACTCTGATGGCTATCAGGCTTTCCATGAGTGAGCATCATTACATCGGCCATTTCTCTAATATGTCTATTCTCCAGGGATGAGGATGGTCTCTCACTGCTGGTTTATGAGCAGCTACTCATGCCACCATTGTTTCTTTCAGTTGCTGTCCTAATTAAATGAAAGATCACTGGTTTTAATGAACTGAGGTGGTACGGTTGTAAATTACTTCCAACCAGCCGAGATAATGACGTTCATTTGAGTCTAACGTATAATGTGACTTAAAGACATACCAAGAGAGAAAAGAAGTGTGTGTGACTCCTGTTGGTTCTCATTGCCAAATCTCCCGAAGGAGAAGGCTGTTTATGCTCACATGAAAAGCATTGGCAAGCAAACCGGTGTCTGTAGAGAGAGAACGAGAGAATGAGGGCAGCCTAGGAAGAAACAAACGGTATAGTTTTGTTTTTTAAATCTTTGTAGGGAGACAATGGAGAATGGAGGGGAAAGGAGAGAGTGGTTGGGAAAACCTCTCTGAAAGAAAGATCAGAGCCCCAGAGAACCGTGCTGTCCCATAGATGAACCAGGGCAAGGGCCAGTAAACAGGCCTGAGCCCCAGAAAACAGGGCTGGAGTCAGAGAAAACGGGTCCGGGCCCCTGAAAACTGGGCAAGGGCCACAGAGAATAAGGTTGAGGAGGTCGAACCCTGTTCTCTTTCTCTTTGAAACCAGCCCTGTTCCCTGTTCTCTGTTCTCCAACCTGTTGCCAAGGACTACCTGTTGCTAACAATGTGTCTGTGTGTTTATTGTCTCCGAGCAGATAAAGAATGCAGCGGCTAACGTGCTGAGGGAAACCTGGCTCATCTACAAACACACCAAGCTGATGAAAAAGATTGACCACTGCAGAGTCCGCAAACACCAGCGGAAGTTCCTCCAAGCTATACATCAGTAAGACCACACCTCACAACCACACACACACACACATACACACATGCACACACACACTCAAAAACACACACACAAGCACATAAGCCTTTGAATTCAGCCAAACTTTCTATCCACCCACAACTTGAATCAACGCTGATAAAGTGATCAAACTGATCAGATAAAGTGCTTGAATCTCTCTCTCCACACACACACACACACACACACACACACACACACACACACACACACACACACACACACACACACACACACACACACACACACACACACATACAAAGACACACACAATGAATCATCTACTAAAGGCCAGGATACTTCAGGCAAACATAATTGTGGGACTGGATAACCTGCCAAGTGTTATTGATACAAATACATACTGTACACGCTTTAATTCCCTTCTTCACAGCATTGTTATTTGAATGGCCACAAGGGTAGTTATCTTGTTAAAGCTCATCTTCCTCAAAACATTTTGTACATCCTCTGCCCAGCAGCACAATTAAGCGTCCTTTTAAAGCTGCTTGCTCCTTTGATGTGGAACAGTTCAGTCTAGACTTGAAACATTAAACAATTGCCTTCAAAAGCCAGAGTCAAGAGACCTAAGACTCTTTTAATTGTGACACAGAAAGGCTCGTCCTGAAGCGTGTGGACTGTGGCTGAGAAGTGAACACAGTAACAGGGTGATTTTTGGGGTGAATGTGAAAACATTTTCCTGTTCAATCCTGTCAGCATCAAACAAGGGGTCGTGTTCATCTCTCATAAAATCGGCTCAAAAAATTCTCACTTCATTATATTGGAGGAAGCCACAGGGTTTATTTGATGAAAAACCCAGATTAAACCTTTAGTTCAATAATTATTGTATTGTGTTTTGAGAGTTGGCCCTGTCCTATTTTTAATTGGACTGAAGAAAGATGATTTATTTTATTTGATCTTATTTCATTCCATTTAGTTTATTTCCCTGTGGGCTTTATTTCCCTTCAGGTTTTTTTATATTTAAAATACCTTGTTCGCTTACTCTAGCGCAGGCGTGTCAAACTCATTTTCACCCTGTGCCACATCAGCATTACTGTATAAACTACTCCCTAACATATTGTTAAATATGCATTTGATTATTGTTTCAAGTGTAAATATAGTGTACATGCATTCATATAAATGTAGAAATATTATTAATATATTTATTACAACATAAATTCATTTAATTGAGGGTTAAAAAAGATCAAACTTTAAAAAAGAAAATAAAGACAAAGATCAAACACACATTTTTACATTAACTTTTTTCTAAGCTTTTTTCATAACTGGTCCAACAAATAATTGTGAGATAATTATGTGACAGGTGTGCCCCAGACCACACCTGTCACACATGTTCTTAGCAGCTCATAATTATGTGTTGGACCAGTTATGTCCTTCTCAACTGTGACAAAATAAGCTTTGAACAAAGTTAATATAAAAAGTTAATGATCTCTGACTGGGACTGGGACATTTGCTTACTTTTTACATTTATATAAATGCATGTACAATAGTTTTACACTTCAATAAACAATAATGAAATGCAAAGACAGTTATTTAACAATATGTTAGGAAGTATATTATACAGTGTTACAGTTACAACCGACCCTTTGAGGGCGACCATAATGCTGACGTGGCGCAGGGTGAAAATTAGTTTGACACCCCTTCTCTAGAGCTTATGGTCTCAGATTTATTTCAACATTATATTTATGTATAGTTTCCCCTGCATTACAAAATGACAGCGTTTCAGCGACACACTGCAGGCAGAAATGAAGCTGAATTAGACAAGGTGACCGCTCTCCAGGGTTGTTGTCTGGGCCTGGAGGGATTAGCTCTCTGGACTGACCTCTGTGTATTTACTGCATTTCAACTGTGTGTGTATTTAATGTGTGTGTATCTGTTTGCAGATTACGCAGTGTGAAAATGGAGCAGAGGAAACTCAGTGATCAGGCCAACACACTCGTGGACCTCTCAAAGGTGAGTGACACACACACACACACACACACACACACACACACACACACACACACACACACACACACACCGTGGACATACACATCCATCCTCTTCATGCATGTATGTAGGACATCCACTTCACAGACATGTTAGTAACTCTTACCAAACACGCCTTTACCCTCTGTAATATTTCACAACATTCCTCCGTTTCGATGATGACCTGCCCATTTCCGTGGCTTTGTGTCTCCTAGCAACAGGAACAAGTGTTAAAACAGGGATGACTGTGTGAGAGAGCGAGCAGGAAATAAGAGGGGGGGGGGGGTCATGTTTTTCTGTTACAGTGTGTGTGTGTGTGTGTGTGTGTGTGTGTGTGTGTGTGTGTGTGTGTGTATGTGTGTGTGTGTGTGTGAGAAAAGAGAGAGGGAGTGAATAAGAGGGAGAAACAGATCGAGTGAGGGTGTGTATTTGTGTCTTTTTCAAGAGCAATGCCTTTAGCACCAAATATTTTGCAATTATGCCATCTCAATGACTCCATCTCAATTGGCCACTTGTGCGTTTACCATGGTTACGGAGGCCAGGATGTGCAAAGCAGGGACATTTCATTCTCGCTCTCCTCTCTCTTTCTTCACAATATTATAACGCCCACACAGAGACTTCCCTCCAGCCTCCTCTTCATTCCAGCTTCTGCTCCCTCTTGGACATGTTTGCTTCCAGTCTTACTCCCCAGGCTCGGGCTTGCCCCTCTTCACACTTTTTCTTTATACTCTAACCCCTTTCATTGTCTCTTCTTCGTCAGTCCCAATGCAGTAATAAAGCAACCATCATAATCCTCTCCTCTCCTCTCCTCTCCTCTCCTCTCCTCTCCTCTCCTCTCCTTTCTACAGATGCAGAGCGTCATGTATGAGCTCATGTCAGAGCTCAACGACCGCAGCGAGGACTTGGAGCGTCAGATGCTGTCCCTGGAGCAGCGGGTGGAGCAGCTCACCGCCGGCTTCAACACCTTGCCCGCCCACCTCTCAGCCACCCTCAGCGCCCAGCACGCCGCCCTAGTCCACTTGCTAAGAGAGAGGGATTCGAGGGACGGGAGAGGAGGTTTTGGAAGTGGTGCTGTGGTCCCCATCGCCCCAGCTGTGTCTTTAACCGCTGCACCAGCTTCCGTTCCCTCAGTCCAGGTCGCGCCTCCAGCCTCGCCCCCATCCCAGGTTCCTACTTTGGCCTTGGAGGCCCCACCTCTGAGCCCAGAGGGGAGCCTGGAGGCTAGTCCCAACACCAACACCAACACCTGCACTTCTAGCTGCTGAAGACAGCTCTGAGGACCAGGAGAGGACAAATATGGAAAGAAAGTAGGGAGGGAGGAGGAGAGAAACGTGAGGTGAACCTCTGAAGCTATCGCCGTGAGGGAGGGTTGAAGACGGGACTATGAGGAGAAATAATAGGATTAAGATGGAGGGCCAGTATGAACGATGAGACATGTTAAAGACTTTGGGGCGCTTTCCTTGACAAGGGGAGGAGAAGAAAAATGGAGACTCTAAAAGGTGTGATGGGGAGGAAGAATGTCAAGAAGGTGAGAAATGGAGGTAGAAAGGATGAGGAGGGGGAAGGAGAGAGGAGGAGAAATAACGAGGAATAATTATATAAACTCAGAGCTCCTAAATGGATACCACTCCAATTACTTATTCTATCTTTCTCTCTCTCTCTCTTTCTTTCTCCCTCCCTCTCTCTCTCTCTTTCTTTCTCTCTCTATCCTTTCTCCCTATCTCTCTCTCCTTTTCCCCGATCTCTCTCTCTCTCTCTCCTTTCTCCCGATCTCTCTCTCTCCCAATCTCTCTCTCCCTTCATCAGGAATTAATGACCATGACTTTTTATCCTTATGATGTATTTTCTATCTGAATGCTAATTGTGTGTTAACGAGCATCCCTTTAACAGAAGGTTCAATCAATATGACCAAGATGTAAAAAAAAAAAAAAAAAAAACTAGTGGCATGTACTGCACACACAGATACACACAACTTATATAGACGCATCATCCACGCAATACAAGTTAACACAGCACAAACATAAATACACAATATTTTACAATGCTGGCCCTATTTACACTCACACAAAGAAAGTGTGTGTAGTAGCCCACAAGATGATACTAAAGCCTCTACTGCCAAGCACTCAATGCACTGCCAAGCAATGTTGACACACTGTAAAAAGTGTTCATCCAAACGACTTATCTTTTGTGGGTGTGACCTAATGCATAGTTGTGACTTTTTAACTTCTCAGTTTGGAGAACCGTAACCGTTCACTGAACGATACAAATTACAGATGAAGCTGAAATAAGTTGGTATGACACTGAGGAACATGAGTCGTCATAAAGTCTGTTTGTGACGAAGAAGACGATAAGATAACCGAACACAACTACAACAGGACTTTTTTATTACTGCATTTATTGAATTACAGATTGGGTTGAACTGATGTGTACTTGTAGGTTTGCTGTACTGAAATTAGACTTTAAAGAGTTTGATTTGATTACATTTTTGTTTATGTTACTTATGAAAACAAATAGTTGTATCAAGTGCATTATACTGAAATGGTTGTTCGGAGAAAGAATAGATTACAAAACAAATATATATTAAACTGCCATTTTAATCTGGGTGATTCATTTTTAAAGAAACACAAGACAGAGCTTTACTTAAAGATAATGCTCTACATTTGGTGAGTGTTAAAAATACCAGTTGAAACATTCTCCATCAATAACAAATGACCTGCTTATTCTTTTACTTGCCTAAAGTCAGTGGAGTCCGACTGACTGGGATGCTGTCGTATCTATTGTTTTGCTTTAATTCTCTGATAAATAGTTATGCTTAAAATTACTAAAATGTTGATTTTTTTAAATTGATAATTCAATTGAATTTAAAATCCAACAATTTGTTTCGCTATGTGATTAGAAATGGGTGTGATGAATATGTTTTCACAGTGCACAGTGTGACCCTTTATGAAGGGAAGAAGACCTTTCTCACTGCCGTTCTTTTTCAAGCTTGCAGTTCCAATCCAACGCACTGTTATCATGAATGTATTCTGTGTAAAGAAATACACTCAAGCCCACTTTCTTGCTCCATCACTTAAACTGCCATGCAGACACAGGAACAGACACCTACACGCACGGACACACGGATATACACACACCTCGACAACCAAAGTGCTCTCTCTTAAATGGACTTTAATAAGAGGCAGGGAACGCTGCTGTCACTGGAGACAGAAGATAGCAGGAGGCGTTGCAGATATCTCGACAATATTTCTGAGGGAATAACTGTGAAAATCTGGGTATGGACTTGTTACAGTGCTATACATGGACTGCTCTTCACTGATTTAGAACAGATAAAGGTGGACTATGGATGAACTTGAGGGAACACAAATAAACCTTATAAAGGATTGATGGCCATGAAGGAACAACTGTTTATAAAATAAATAAAACATAGAAAGAAATAGTTAGGTATATCTGAGAGGAATTATAATGGTGTGATGGGAAAGAGACAAGCCTACCCATTGGAGACAATATCGAAAACTGTCTTATAGCGACACGCTGTGGCCGGAATACTGAATTACACACGCTTGGAATATTGTATAGTATGCTGTTAACGAAATCTAGCTTTGTATTGCTTAGTCTTTTCTACCATTATGATTAAACACAGTTATAGCTGATATCTACTATTACTAAACTATAGTATTCTTCTCATTCGTCATGACAATTATGATACATGTATTAACAATACGTTAAATAATTTTGAACAAGGAAAGTGCCGTTTGAGGTTGAACTTATTTTGTAATTTTTATTTTATCAGAGAGAATTAATAAAGTATATATCTATAACATTACAGCGTCCACGTTTTCTGTGTTGCTGTTGTTTTCTCTTAGTTTTATTCAGTGCGATGAGGTTGCTGCGAACTAATTCACGCTGTACACTGATTTTCAGTTGCTCAGCCATATCGCGATATTTGGAGAAAGTTCAAGGACATCGACAACGTAACGGTCGATAAGTATAAAGTAGCTACTTTTCTAAAGTTGGCTTTTAATTCTTTTTTTGTATTTTTTTCTTTTCGGAGGTGGGGCGTCAAACTGTTATTTATCTGAGATGGAGAACAGGATAAACAATCATCGTTAGCTAGAAAACGTCATGTTTGAGTCCGCAAAGGACACCGTGACCAGTAAAAAACACAACTGTACTTCTTTGAGCTGACGTGAGGCAACAAGGCTGATTGGCTTCATTTGCATATGTGTGTGTGTGTGTGTGTGTGTGTGTGTGTGTGTGTGTGTGTGTGTGTGTGTGTGTGTGTGTGTGTGTTTGTTTTGTTGTGCTTGTGTAACGTAAACGCTCATGAAGTCATCCAGTCCTGAGACAATTGTGTCCAGCCTCTGTCTTTGTCCAAGTCTCCCTCTGTTCATCAATCCTCTACCTGCAGCCAGCAGGTAGAGCTTGTGCTCGGTCAGTGTCCCCTAGCAACAGCATCATAAGAGCATGGGACTCTGGGTAAGTGGAGATGTGTTGGACATTTGGGTGGTCAGTACGTTTATTTCTGGTTTTACCGTTGTCAAATTTGGGGACCAATTTACATAACGTTAGTTCATTGAACACTGGTGACTGTGTGACGCTCACAGTGATGTCCTTTACTTTTGACCACCAAAATCCATTCAGTTCCTCCCAGAGTCAAAGCGGATGTTTGCGCCAAATTTACAAAAAAATACTCAAGGCCTTACTAAGATATCGCATTAGGAGAATAATACTGACGGACAACTTGCTAACATATTGCCTTGAGCAACAGCTGTTCCTATGGATGCATTCAAATCAAAGGCATGTATCATACAGTATATTGCAAAAAACTTTACTCGACTAAAAGTCAACAAGAATAATCAAATGTACTTTAAATGTAATGTTTAATTAACCCATTTTGTGCTTACATTTACTATGATTGGCTGGTGTGGCGATACAGGACTGATTTCCAATTAAGTAATTTCTTAAGTTGTGAAAAATGCTCACAATAGTCGGCCATGGAAATGGTTACATTTTTAGTTTGTTCATTTGAACATGTATTAACTTGGTCTTCATTCTTCATCTGGCTAGTGAAGACATTGCAGTTCAGAATAGTTTAAAAAAGTAATTTGTAATTTGTTACACATCATTTTTCTGTAACTGCTCACTGGCCATACCTCATGATTTTAACATAATGAGTCACATTCAATATTTTGAGATCCGAACAACAAGCTGTTATATGTTAAGTACATTCCTTATATTCAGGTCTTCTTTGCGATTAGTGATAGTTGAGTCAAAGCTATTTGAATTAACACCTTCCCACTAGTTCTCGCCAGTGTGTGTTCGTCCCAAAGGTGACCACACTAGAATCTTCTCCGGACTTACCGTGTGTGAGTGCATTTTACTTCAGCATTAAGGCGGTCAAAGCATTTACACAATCTCAGAGAAAATTGATTTTAAAATATTTTCATAAAGCATGCATCATGTTGTATGTTTAGCCCGGGGTGAAAATAAAACAGTAAGAGAGGTGTGAACGCCAGGCAGCCTGAGGCAGTGCTCTGCCTGGGGCACAGCACATGTGATGAGCTTGTTATCTTTGTTATTTACTGGCTGATGCTCTACGCGCTGCCGGGGCGTCCATTATCTCTTGTGCTATGTGAATTTTCATGATTGTGTTGTATAATTTTAAAGCCAGGGTTATGTCCGTCGCCTACTTTAAAAAAAAAACGTCTCTGCCTATCTCTTTCTCTCTCCACCTGTCTCTCAGTCCTTCATTTTTCAGGAAAGCGATTTAGTCTTTCAGGATTGCTGTTTGAGCAGAGGATAGCAAAGGACCCAGAGATAATGGAAACTGGGATTGCTTTTTGCTCATACTCCAGCCAAATTTAGCCAGAAGAATATGACTGCAAGAAAAAAATGTCACACATTTTACGAAAAAAAGGCAAAGCAATAAATGGCCACAATGTAACACCAGAAACAACGCATTTTGAGACATGTAAATTAGATGCATTAGTAGAATCACAAACAAGTTTCAAGCCATTTATTATAACACACAATACCTAATATTATCAAATAACTTTTAATAGGAGCATCGGGTTTTGAGCGTTCTATTGTGTAAATGCAATGAAACAATATATATATATATATATATATATATATATATATATATATATATATATATATATATATATATATATATATTACAACTCTAATGATGAACCACGACACAGCCACTCTATTCAGTATTCATCCCAATGCTCAACAGTCTCTGTCTGTATTTTGGTCTATGTTATGGTTCTCGTGACCTACAACAATTATTCCTTCGTTAATTGGAACGCATTCTTCCTGCCGAAGGATTGACCCTTCATCCCAACTTATTAAAATGACTTAATAATTAGAATTATAATCGTCTCCCTTATCTCTAAAATGAAATACCTGTGAAATCAGTGCTTTTTCCCTGAAGACGGTTTGACGATGTGATTTCTAACAAAAAGCATCGCTTACATGCCGGCCTTTACACAAAGAATACATCCACACGAAGATGTATTTTTTCTTCATGTTTTTTTCTCCAGGCCTGATTGATGATGCTGACCTCCATGTGCCCTGCTGCTCTGTCTGCATGGTGGAGTCACGCAGCCGCATTATGCTTAAAAATGGAGACCTAACCTCATACTCCTGAATTGGCGAGGATTGCTTGTGTGTGTGTTTTGGAACGTGTGTGTGTGGGTCTGCAGCTTTGTCAATGGAAGAGGAGGCAGTGGTACAGTAGTCAACTATAATGTAATCATAACAAACGGCCAAATGTCACCAGATTCTGTCAGCGGGAGACCGTTTCCATCGCAACAGGATCTCTTATCTCTAACTGGTCTTTGTGCTGACAATATAGTGGTGTTCTGGATGCTGGCAGCAAGACAGTGTGTAGTGGAGAGGCTCTTCATTGTTTTTGCGGGGGACAGCACATAAAAACGCTTTTTTTTTACTCTCGCTTCCTTTTTAAAACAGTAAAAACCTTACGATGACCCCACCAGTCACAGTTCACCAGGAAGTGCAGAGCTATGAACCACTTGTTCTGATGCCTTATATCCTGGTGTTTCCCTGGCAACCAGAGGGACAGATCTATCACATACAGGTCTGTGCGTGCATGGATCTGTATTTATGTGTGGTGAAGTGATTAGAGTGTATTGCATTTATTTGAATTGCAAATACAAAGATTGTATTTGTTGTGCGCTTGTAGTTTTTTTTATAAATGTGTGTATCCGTACATTCAGGTAGAAATGGGGAATCAGGTTGGTGAGCTGGTCAGAGAGTGACAGTGATGTTGCCGTGGTGATGATGAAAGAAGAAATAAAAGTGGGCCAGACTGTGATTCACAGCGAGGATACACTTTACCGTCAACACACAGGATTTGTGAGTGCATGTACACACACTCACTGTAAAGGAACAGGGTCACTCCTGCCCTGTCTCTTCTCCTCCTTCTGAGTTCCTGTATGTTTTGTGACCGTGTGAGTTCATGGCTGCAAAGTCTTTTTCGCTTCGGAGTGAAATGACCCGAAGTTTCTAAGTGGCGTTCATGATAATAGCTTTTCCAATTCTCTAAATGCGAAGGAAAGGTACTCCAATGCTTCCTTTTTCAGCTCCTTTGGCACAGGAAACACTGGACCATCCTTTACGAAATGAAAGAAGATAATCCCGTCCCACAATTCTTTGCGGCAGCAACATTTATAATGACACACCATTCGTGAAAACAAATGATATGCCCGTGTTGCACAATTGTTTTCAAAAAGTCATCTATTAATGAGATGCATATTGATCAATATGAGTGATGACAGTGACCACCATTTCATTACATTGCCTTCATATATATTTATTATAAATAGCAACAAATAAGTAAAAAACAGAACATCATAAACAACATTAATTAACAAATATTACATATTGAGTCGAGAGAAATACATACATGTACACTCCATAAGTCAAACATATACCATATAAACCTCTGTGACTGGTAGTCTATATTTCTTTTTTAAATTGTAATTCCCACCTTGGTAATGAAGTAGATTTTATCCCCAGAGTGTTCACGTTTAAGATGACATAATACTTTATTCTGAGACATTTTATGTGTTACAGTAACAAAGGGAATAGTGCAATAACAACAATCATCCGTTAAAAAGGACAAGATGGGACTAATTTAGTGCCAGATTGGATTCTGTAAATCTGCCTGTGTTCTCTAGTCTGTAGTCAGCTCTTTTGGATTTCTTTGCCCCTCTGGACTCTCTCTTGGACCTCTTCATCGACCATCGTTTTAATCAAAGTGCCCCGAAGCTCAACTTGCCCATTTGCGTCTCCTTTAACGGTTCTCTTTTCTGTTGTCCCGTAAGTGAACAGTATCTTTTTCTAATTTCCCCACTTCTTCCTATAGTTATACATCTTTCTTCTCCTCTCTCATGTGTCCAGATGTATGTTATTAGTCTCCTACCATCATGCTGCCCAGTTTACCAGTCTTCCCTCCCCACATTTCCTGGTACATCAACTCCTCCCCACATCCAGGCCCAAGCCACCTCCCTCAAGCCGTACCTCCTCCGGGAGGTCTCTTTTTTTCTTTTGGTACACTGCTTGATGATAAACCTCCATATCAGCATCACCATCCTTTACTTCCATGTTTCCAACTCCTCCTTTCACAGACACCTACGTAGACATTTTAATGTAATGTTCACAGTTACTTGGCTGGGAATGGCTGAGAAGTTTATAGCTAAATGCTTTCTGCCTTTTCTGTTCAGTCCTTAAGAGACTTGACTGGATTAGTGGGTTCTCTAACACTTACACAATCATGGAAGTAATGTTGGCATCCATTAGTGATATTGGATAACACATATGAATGTGTGTGTGTTTGTTGGTATAACAGATCAGTTTACAGGCTCTTAAATGTCTACCTGGTCCATTCTACTTTAGTGTGCTGTCAGCTTCCTGGGCATTAAAATGTAACACACCCTAACTGTACTGCAGTCCTTTGATTTTATTAAATCGATAAATGTTTTATGTATTGTTTATGCCAGGACATAAGAAGGTTAGCCAGCACCCAACATTAGGGGCTTATTATTCCGAGAAAGAACTCATACGGTTGGTAAAGTGCTTTTCATATTGTCCAAAAGGAGTTGGTTGCAGGAAATTCATTAATTCAAGGACATTTTTTAAGTATTTTGCGTTTTCTTTATGTGTAATTGTTTGTACACCTTGTTGATCATGGTTCAGCTGGCTGTGCAGGTAGGATCACTGAGTCCAAGACACAACCTCTCCACCATCACCACAGAAATGGGCCGGTACAATATTAGCTCCATGGCAACACTGGCCGCCCACACTCCCCTCAGGCTGCGTGCAGGGGACGTGCCTGGATGCATGTGTGAGAGAAAAGAAGTAAGAGAGCAGAGGTTGGTAATTGATCAATTTTTTTAGGCTGTTCGGTTGAATCGCAATGAAGGGAGAGACGATGGGGTTTTTAATGATGCCACAGGGAGCCGTGCGCTGACAGGACTTTTACTGCCGCCACTTGCACTGACATAACTTGGCTAACTGTAACTCCTTTGCATACTATATCTTCTGCCGGGTATCAGTGCCGCTCGTACATTTAATTACCAATTAACTTTTTCATTTTGTCTCTGACTTTATTTTTTCTCGGTGTCGGAGTGTCCCGCTTCATGGTGTATGAAGTGGATCCAAAGCTGTGGCCTCTGGCGTCTCGGCACTGGTGGTGAAAAGGCGTAAGACAGTCAGCCAATTAGAGTCTGGGAACGATCAGCGGCACGTTGGCAGCGCTACTCATCTGCTCTCAGCATCCAGGTGGGACTCTGGTCTGTGGTACGAGTCAAATTAGATATTTTTAGCATCTCTTGACCTCAGCACAGCTTCAGGGCCCTCGCCGTCAGCCATGAAAGGAGGAGAAGAAGCTGAAAGTGAGCTGTGAGTCCCCGACTTCTTCGTCCTCGACCTCTTAATCCTCCTCCTGCCTTCAGTCTCAGTATCCCACAAGCCCAGCAAGTGTCTTCATTAAGTTTTATTTCCTCTTTTCTATCTTCCCTCCCTGCTGCTCGAGCTATACCTTCTTCTTCTTATCACACTTATGCACTCTTCAACAGACCCTGAGACTTGCACGCACGCACACACACACACACACGCACGCACGCACGCACACACACACACACACACACACACACACACACACACACACACACACACACACACACACACACACACACACACACACACACACACACACACACACACACACACACACACACAGGGAATACAATAGAATGTCTTATTCATCTGAACTGCTTGAACGCGCCCCCCTCTCTCTACCTCCTCCATCCCTGCCCAGTTACTGAAAAGTGATGTTGGTTTCCATAGCAATCGTCTGTGTCTGCGACACAGACACATATCGGAGGGGATTTTCCTGACACTGTCTAAAGGATGCCGAGCGAAGGGAGTCACAGAGACGCATGCATGTGAATGCGTTTGAGAAACTGTTGATTAGCAATCAGCATATCCTTCACATTGATGAGCTCGAAGAAAGCTGTTGATTGGGTGATTCCAACAGGAATACGCTCAAGTGCTTTACAAATTGGGCATTCAAGTCAATTTGATGTTGTGGCTCATGATGTAATGGGAAGAAGAAAAAAAAAAAATCTTCAATATTTAATTATTTTTGAATTCACTAAAGTGCCATCAATAACAGCAGTGATTGTTCTGGGCTTTGGGTTATATGTCATTCTGTAGCGGTTTAATTCTTCAGGGTTTCATTTTGCACAATATATTTCCGTCATTGCATGATGTCTCTTATTTCACAATTTGACAACATGACTCTTTGGTGTAAGGCGAAAGTTGTTACAGTCTGTAACACAAATAAGGTCATTTGTGTTGTTGAGATAAGAATGGTGTTTTTTCTGCATTTCTGTGTAGTTTGTGTCTGTCTCTTCAGGCTGCTGTAGAATGTAGGTCAGGTGGACAGGAGACTGCAAGTTGCCTGCTGTTGTGTTTCTGTGTTCCCTGTCTTCCACAAAATGTATGCAGGGATAGATCCTTGGTTGCTATGAGCTGAGTAAGAATGAATGAGTATAGACAATAGATGAATAGAATTAATGGA
This sequence comes from Taurulus bubalis, assembly GCF_910589615.1. Lineage (NCBI taxonomy): Eukaryota > Metazoa > Chordata > Actinopteri > Perciformes > Cottidae > Taurulus > Taurulus bubalis. Next base: position 18,275,654 of record NC_136600.1, on the reverse strand, counting down.
TGGATGGATAAATACAAGGGTACTTTCGTATCAGCTCTTTAAGACACAGGGAAGCAAAAGCATTCAGATTCTGTGTCTATGTACTTTTGAAACACATCCTTTATAAAGTATTGCTGAAATACAGATTGTTGTGTAAACTACCAGTTGAAATATGCATCGCTATACTATAATCAAATGCATTTCTCTGACTGCATAAACCGTTCTGACAAAGAAAATTATCAATTTGCCACCTGTGTAAACACACAGAGCAACAACTTGGCGAACCAAAACAACTGAGCAGCATCTGGCTCTAGAATATATATTTACATTTTCCTGAGTCTCCCTTGCAACCTACTGAGAACAGTCCTAACACGTTATCTGTTTCATCCATTAGGAGTAGGGTGCAATCAGCCAACACAAAAGAAGTGTGCTCAAACATTCTTCGTAGCCCGTGTTTATCTGCCACTGCCTGGTTTTCTCCCTCCAATTATTTTCACTACTTTACTAAATGATCTGAATAAATATGTGTGGTATGTTTAACACTGAAAAGAACCGCAGTAGAAACGATGCATTCCTCATGTAGCGTTCTCTCATCATCTCAGTAGCATGTTAAATAGATGTAGTTAGCAAGGCTTGACCAACAGGGGGCGCAGTTTGACAAACACCTCAAACTCCTCTTCATCTCCCTACATGTTCTTTCACACATGGCGCTGGCAGACACACACAGCAAGCAGACTATTTAAGCTACATGGTCAGAATAATTAATGCAGGAAATGATCACAGGCACAGGAATGATTCATTTCAAGCTGTGACAAACTGACATGACGGATTGTTTTTACCAGGTCGCCAGGCTTTTAATACTCGCGGCCATTCAGGGATAGCATCCATCACGGTGACCCTCACTCATGCATAGGTGTAGGTGTGTGTGTGTGTGTGTGTGTGTGTGTGTGTGTGTGTGTGTGTGTGTGTGTGTGTGTGTGTGTGTGTGTGTGTGTGTGTGTGTGTGTGTGTGTGTGTGCTTACAGCAGAGCTTAGGGAAAACTACTTTCAGCAGTGAGATGGTGGAAGATACGCAGCAAAGCAGACCCCCCCTTTACAACCACAATGATGTAACTCTCGAGGGTCATACACTTCCACTCGTATTTCATCATGTTTACCTCCCGTTACCTAGACGTGGAAGGTGTCAGACTGTCCAATCAAAAATATCTTTCTTTTGCCGTCGGCCTTTCCTCCAGTCTCTCTCTATGTAATACAATGTGATTATAGTCATTATATTCTGTGTTTCCATGAAGCAAAATATGTCTGTCACAGTTCATGGTGAACAGGATCCTCTCATGTAGCAAAACAGTTCAGGATAAATTAGGGAAAAGGAAGGGATGATAACAATCTGCCTGCCAATTATGCTATTGATCAATCCGTCATCAAAGTCATTACCAATGAAATAAGCATTTCAACTGTGAGTGTCCTGTAAATGATCTTTTTGTTTTCTGTTATCCACCTACATGTTTGGCATTAATCAGGTTTTAAATCAAATGTTCAGTTTTTGTTAATCTTCAAATTAGATACCAATAGATTCCATGTCAATATGTGTTTGTGTGGATCTGAGTGCTAATTTTAAAGTTCTACATCAATAAGTGTTTGCTGCGGTGTACATGTACCTATGAAGTGGCTTTAAACAGAAGGGAAAAAAAGGTTTTCCTGAGAGATTCAATACATTCTAGCAATTCAATATGCATTTGACCTAGAGATCAAGAGTCTGTTTGTCATAACCACTGTGTTGCAGATTCCATCTGCCCGATTCACCGCACTCGGTCTGTGTTGACCCCCGAGGGATCCAGACAAGTGGCCTGACACTGGCTCTGCTCTGCTGGAGGTCATTGCCATGGAGACGTGGGGTCAGCCAGACCCTGCTCATCAGTGTTCAGGTCAGTTAATTGTGCACTGGATGCTAATTGTGTGTAATAGCTCTGTCCTTGGCAAAGGAGAAACTCAAACAAACAAAATGGTGTGTGTGCATGCTCAATATAGATCTCTCAAGTGTGCTTCTATTCAGGGTTTTCATCGTCATAGGGTGCTCTATTGTGACAACCTTGTACAATACTTTCACACACGCACACACACGCGCACACACGCGCACGCACGCGCACACACACACGCGCACGCACACACTTCCTCGCCCCCACACCATCTCCTGTACGGTCTTGTAATCTCTACACGGTTTGTGTATTTTTTAACTTCCTGTCTTTCTCCCCAATCCTTCCATGTCACTTTTTCATTGTACAACTTTCGCTTTGCCAGACTGAAAGAGTCAATAGAGTAAAAACTCATCTGACTGCTTTGACTACCCTTTGCTATCGATGCTCCTCTCTGCCTCCAACTCAGCGATGACCTGCCACGGATGACTTTAGATTTTGACGGCCATCTTGACTTTTAGCAGCGGCATCGACCCCACCAACACCTCCTTCGGTGCCCACACTCCCTACATGTCCGTCCTGCTCTCTGCCTATCTGAGGTCAGACAGTGACATGCACTGCACTTCAGTACCACACAAACAGGAGAGTAAACAAACCAAATTGTTGCTAAAAGCAGGTGTCTCAGGGCAGCCCTAGAGCATCTTCAGACAGCGATGGGCAACTAGAGGCTAAACAGCAAGTCCTGAGAGAAGCAGGGCTGATGTATAGATACACAAATTGATAAGGTGTGTGGCTTGACTGTGTCTTGTGTTTCCAGGTTAAATGTGGAGCCCTTGACCAAATGGCCTTGCACTACTCCATTCCCAAGGAATTCAGCACCAACCTGAAATACCTGATAAAAGCACAAACACCAGTCAGCGCCTGTCTTGCGTAAAGACACTTTACATTTTTTTTTACACATTAAAGAAAAGCATTTGTAGTCCAGAATAAACCAACATCAACCAGCAATCTCACCCACATGTATTAGTTGTCTTCCTATTGCTCTTAATGTCTATCAGCTTCATGTACTTTATCAAACAAGGAAAACTAGGCAGCAACACCCCCTACAGCTATTTTATAGTCAGTGCTGAAAGTATCACCACACTAATAACACACGTTGCACATCGCGCTCTATTATCAACGGCTATGTACTCTTTCTCTATATACAGATGTCAAGTCCACTCTCAGGAGGGATCCGTTTTCCTGCTGCTCTCCTCTGAGCGTCTCATTTCTCTCACTGAGCCTCTTCGTGGGGTCAGTCCCCTCCAGGTGTCCCAGACCGCCGCCCTACCTGCTGGTGTTGACTGCTCCTTGACAGTCCTGTCCCTCAGCCTGGGGTTGAGTTCACTATATGCACTATATCCCTAAAGGTGTGTGTCACACATGCAGCGACAAAAATACAGTTAGCTCCACAGTCTTTTAAAACTATTCAATAAGTCTTTGAGTTTATTTAAAGTATCATAAGTACCTAAAAGCTAATTAAATTACTCGGAATAGGTGCATCTACAGCCTTGACATTTGATACATTTCTCTTGCAGACAAAACAAGCAGTTTGGTGTTCAATCTTAATACTCTTAGTTTTTAAGTATTATTATATTTATATTGTATAATATAATGTACCCGATTCACAGGCATACAGGTTAATGCTAAATTATTTAAGTTTAATGGAAAATCATGGTCTAGAATTATTTATATATTTTTCCAGCATACTCAGCAGTATAAAGTCATCAAATCTGATACAATTATTGAAATTGGTGGGACCCACTTAAAATGTATTCTAGTTTGTGCAAAACTCTTCCTTTGTCCAGGTCAGTTCCTATAGCTAGCAACACACACAAAAAAGTATAACGTTTGCGACCTTTCTTTTGACAAAACTAAAACATACAAGAGGTGTAAACAATCATGTTACCATTAATCCATAAAAATACTGGCAGTGTAAACGTATTAGAGAACTGCAGGGTATATTGTGTTTAGCATGTGTAAGTCACTCAACCAGGAGGCACATCGAATCATATTCTTAGGATTTTATTTTAAAGCCGTATACAAGCAAGACATAAGGAAAATGTCCCCATAACAAGAAAGTGATCATTCACGGCCTCTGCTTAATTCATTTCTTCATTCAGTCACACAACTCTAAAGTGTTCAAGCTGAGTAAACTGGAGGACACGAATGATTTAAGCAGATTGATCTCCAACCAAGTTACTGATTATTTTTTCCTATTAAGAATTCCTTCCACATTATTTTCACAGGAAGTTTGCGAGCACATGTAAAATGTTAATTCGCAACCATAATCAGTCATAATGGTATTTAGTGTCACGTCACCATCAGATGACTTTCCCTGAAACAAATCCACAGTCAGAGTGGACCCTGGACCAACGCCACCAGCTGTGGAGCAGGCACTAATGACATCAGTGTCTGCCTTTAAATAAAATGCTGAACTGTGGCATTGCCTTGGAACATACAGGCATGGAGTGGGTTTATTACCAGCTCCAACGCAAAACAACCCACAGTCAATATACCAAGTGCAGTCCTACTGTAGTTAAGGACAGTTTTTAGATGTAATTTGCCATTTCAGCCACAGTGTGTCACCTTTCCTAGAACTGGTTGTGTTTTAAAAAAAACATCTGGATAAATCTTTGGCGCTGAGCAACTGGTTTAAGTATCGCCACGGTTCTTTACACACCTCCACCTTCCTGTAAATGCGTGTGCTTAATCATTTACGGTGTAACGCAAACAGATGCAAATCACTCGACACAAACACTGTTGAGGCCACACATCTGTACACTTGGAGGAGACAAATGCCAGAGTCCTCAAAGGCCCTGATCTGTACCAGCACATTAAGGGCCCCTGATTTTTACAGGATGTCTTCAGACATCTAAGAAACTTGACATAAGAACAAAACTGGATGACAAATATGCAAGATTCTTTTACCAAAAAAAACAACCCAGGTTTAATAAGAGGGATGAATAATTGGATATGTGGCACCTCAAATGTCACACACTTCTCTGTGCATATTCTATAGAGACTTAATATATATTACATGATTTGCATTTCCACTCCTCCTCAGCTCTCTGGCAGTGCTACGTCATGACCTCCACCTCTGTTCATCCACGACTGTGTCCAACCCCGTCTGGTCAAACTAGTGCTGTTTCCTCCTGAATGAACATCCTGAGGAAAGATGGAGAAATAACATCAGTAAAAGAAAACTAATTAAAAAAACTCAATATGTTTTGGTTGTGTTGATTTAACGGTGCTGATGATAACTAATATTGTCTTTTAAGTCCACCCCCAATGATAGACCACTTTTAAAAATACCTCAGAAAAATGCAACACAATTTGGGCTGCAACTAGCAGTTTGGGATACCCGACAGGGATATTACAGATGAGAGCACTAAAACTCGTTTCAAAGACCAAATCATCTCCAAAACCTATATTCACTCAAAGCAGAGTGCACGGAGAAATGCTTGGTTACCATGGTAGCAGAGCACAGGGCTGCGTGGGTAGGATAGCGAGCGTTTCAGTAAAAACTAACCGTGACCTTAAATTCAACCAATTCACCAACATCCTGAATGCAGTATCAACATGTATTATTATTTTAGTACTCGGAATGGTGAAGAAATTCTGATCCATCTTTTATCAGAAATAAAGTATAAGCTTTAAGTCTAAACAAACGTCTAAATGAAAAGCTGTGCTTGCAGTCGACTGTGTAGAAATGGATCACAATGATGAATTTCTGTCACAACCACAAGAGTCAATGTATGCCTTAGTAGACACCCCATTCATGAAGAGCACAATGAAAGGGCAACACAAAGGCAGATATTAGGTGTAGAGTATACAGATGACTGTGTTATACAGGTTTCTTCTGCACTATATTAGGTTGGTACTAAACTATACAGGTTGGTTCTAAACTATACAGGTTGGTTCGTCCCGACCAATAGAATATTGAGTTTTGGGACAATTTCTTTCCCGAAAGCTTTGGCCTTAAAAAAATTGAATAACCAAGGTACACACAGTGCTCGATAGAAGAAAAAAATACAAAGTTTGGATTATCAAATGCGGCAATACCAGCCGGGTTCAGCCAGACTGGGTATTAAAAACGTAGGTACAGGCTGGGCTTGGTCTCAGTTTTAAGCTTGTGAAGAAATGTATAGTACACTGTACACATGGTTTACTATTCAATTAGAGCTCCACAGAAACCCAAGTGTACATACTGCATGAACTATAAAATTGCATAACACTAATACACACAAATAGACAACTGGAAATACCATGGAGATAATTGAAACCTACAGAATGCATCTGTATGCATTTCTGAATGCTTTTACGTGGACATGTAGTGCTACAGGCACATTAGCATGAACAGGTAGATTCCTTCTTCACTATGCACCCAGGTTACCTTCTGTGAGGCGAGCTTTCCCTCCTGTGGGCTGGCAGAGGACTGTGGAACAGCCAACGCACAGCACGACAGTCTGAGCGTGACTGAACACCGTGGTGATCTTGTAGCAGCCTGCACACACACAGTAAAGATCATTAGACGGGATAACCTCAACATAACACTGCATAATCAAATGTACTCCTGGTTACTGAAATGTCCTTGCAGCCGTTTAGGAAAAGGAGTTACTTGAAACTAATTTAGCAAATGGCCACAAGTGTCATTGTATGCCTTATTTGACACCCCAATCACTACGGGAACAGTGAAAAGGCAACACATAAAGGCAAGTATTAAAATCCAAACTAAATAATAACAATCAGGTTTTAAATCCTGCATTAATTTATAATCTAAATATAATTGAAGTTATGTTGTGGAACATTTACCCAAATGTATATAAAAAGATTTGTTCTTACTAGTATTTTAACTATAGTACTCAAATATTCTCTATTACATTTTACTTAAATGTATTTGCATAACAGCACATTTTTCTCAACTAATGCAGATACATTTCTATATTTGTAGTAAATCATGTACGAGTGTTTGGCCAGATTACCAAAGAAACAAACTGACCTGGACATTTCACATCCATAAAATAGGAATTAGGACTCTGAACAAGACGTTTTTTCTTGTGTGTCCTCTTTTCCTCCTCAACACTCGGGTGTAACAGATCCTTTGCAAGCTGGAAGGAAACACAGCAGTTTAGCTGAATATTAATATAGATACATTAAATACAATCTACGGAGTCTTAAACGTATTGTAATATCAGGAATAAGAACAAATTGTATTTCTGGTCAGGGTCAACGTTAACAACTTTACATCATGATTACCGCGTGCAAAGGTCGCGATCTCTTTACAATTTTCAAATGACTTTTTAAATTAAAGTAAAAGTACTACAATAAATGGATTGACTATTTTAGAGTAATAGCAGAGATTGCACTCAGAATATAACCTAAGATATATTTGTAAACCCTCTAAAAGAATCAATATGTGACTGGTGGCCATAAAGGGAGCTCGTGGACCGCTTTGTTGCTGCACGCGTTACGCCATCCCGCGTGCGTTTTCCCATCTTTACGCATTAATCACGACGATGAACCGGTTTATTCCGCCAGAAACAAACCACACTTTATGTCGCGTTGGATTAATCCCGTCAAAACACGTTAAAGATTGCTGCTTACTAAAATAATCCGTGGTGATACTTACAGGCATGTCTGCGTGTGGAGAAACTTCAGCGGAAACGCTCACTGACGACGAACCGGAAATTGAACCCTTTGGATGACGAGCAAAGACCCGGAAGAGGTAAGAGGAAGACCACGAATATTACTTCTGGAAATTTCTCATTGTCTCATTGATTGCTTAGATTTTGGTGATAAAGCTAGCTTTTAAAATGTTGGCAATTTATTGTGTTTTTATGTAGCATTGATTCCAACAATAAAGATACTTCAAAAACAGATATTTTTAATTTTTAATTTACACTACATAATTTAACTAAATTATGAACTGAATATTCAGTTGTCCACATACTTTGACCCATGCAGTGTACGTCAAGCTCTAGTTACTCAAACTACGTGTTACATGAGTAGTAGTAGTAGTAGTAGTAGTAGTAGTAGTAGTAGTAGTAGTTCTTAATAGGCTTAAAACTAAGTATTTTCATTAAATATTACAACTCGTTTAAATTACTCTGTGTATGATTTTGTGGTCATAGAACATTTACAAAGAAACATAACCAATTGGACACATAAATAATGTAAGTCATAATATGCAACTAAACATTTGATCTGACTCACAATCAGAAACAGGTTTATCGTCAAGTAGGTTTTTCACATGAAAGGAATTTGCCTTGATGTTGTGCGCATGAATATAAATAAATATGCAGAGTAGGAGAAAATACAATTACCACAAAAAGTAATCTAAAATCTTAGATATAAATTTGCAATACTATTTCATTCGGTATAAAGAGCAGCTCAGTTACAATTAGGTTGGCAAAAATAAATAAATAGGGATTACACTGTCAAATGTCAAAATATATCAAAAAAGTTACTTTTATTATTTCAAGTAAATATAAAAAATAAACTAGAGATGAAAAGAAATAAAGGAAAATCCCCCTGCCCCAGTTGTTGTCAGTTATTTACTTAAATACAGTTTGCAAACACATAGAGGGAAACGATTCTGACGTTTTTAAAAAAGATGCTCAAAAATAAAATATAAAGTCTCTTCCGGCCGAGGTTGCCACGTAAGTGCAAGGTTCACGTCCCCTCAGGTGTATTCTTTGTTTTCTGAGTAAACGACGCCATCTTGTGGTCATGCTGGATACCTGCAGCTCTGAGCCATTACTCCCACGAAGCACTCCCACACTACGTAGTCTCTGATCGGATCTAGGATCTGGTTGGATTCCGAAAAAAACACGTAGCCACCCCGGTACGTGTGTGAACGGAGTCATATTGACATTTGGATGAAAGCAAAATGAATCCTGAATAAATTTGGTGTTGGAGACCGATCGGCCGCAGAGAGTTAAACTTTGGATGGAGTGTATTTCTTTCTGCAGCGCAGTCCAAACACCGCACAGAGGCACTGAGGGGGATCGGAATTTACCGGTGACAAGAGAAGAAAACAGGAAAAGAGGATCCACTCGTTACATGGAGTTTTAAAAAGCCTGCTTCGTTTGTATTACAATAACAACCAGGATTTTTGAAGACTTGAGTCGATGAAAAGTGCTTACAGAAAGAGACAACTCCAACTTTCCCTCATTCAGCGTCAACTTTGAAGAAACAGTTGCGACCATGGCGAAGAAGTATGATTTCCTCTACAAACTGTTACTCATCGGGGACAGCGGAGTGGGAAAAACTTGTTTGATCATTCGTTTATCTGAGGACAATTTCAACTCCACGTATATTTCCACCATCGGTACGTTATTGTTATGATGTCATGTTTGCTTTATTTATGCTCGGCCTTTCTAACTTATTTCACGAATAAGATACATGTTTGCTGAACGCTGACATGTAATGATTCCTCTAATTGACTCTGTACAAACTGGTTTCCCAGACTGCTTTCATGTCTGAACTAGTTCGTGTTTTCTCATTTCTTTCTCTTTTTTCATTCTCTTCTCTTCTCCTTCTTTTTCTCCAGTTGAATGTTTTCCTCTTGTTGAATGTGTGCTTGTCTTTTCCCTGACCCTCTCCCCCATCTCTCCCTCAGATCTCATTCCTCTCACTTGGCTCTCAGAGGGTCCACCCACCCTCATTCCTATCTCTTTTACCATCTCGACGTTCCCAGAAGAATGGTTGGCTTTTCTTTTTCTTTTTCACAAGACAACCCCCTCCTCTTCCCCTCACTGCCTGTCTGTCTGTCTGTCTGTCAGCGTGTCCATCCAGCAGGGGGACAAAACACAACTCAAACTCTGTGTGCCCTGCAGGCCTGTACGTCTTTCTTCTATGTGTGTGTGTGTGTGTGTGTGTGTGTGTGTGTGTGTGTGTGTGTGTGTGTGTGTGTGTGTGTGTGTGGATGGGAGTACACTGAGGGGTCCAAATCACCATGAATTAGTCTCCACCCATGTGAGAGTGACCTATATATGCTGTGATGTGTGTGTGCGCTTGTGTTTGGGTTTCTAGTTCATATCCGAGGTATTTAACTCATTCTCTGTCCATCCATTCTCCTCTCTGCTCTTCGTAGGCATCGACTTTAAAGTAAAAACCATTGAAGTGGGTGGAAAGAAAGTCAAACTACAAGTCTGGTAAGAGATGGCAGTTGGTTGCTTGTCTGGAAATGTTTTGTTTTTCTCTGGCTCACTTTCCTGAGAGGAAAGAGGAAGCTCCCTCTTGTTCTCCAAAACGAGACATCATGACAGGGTTTATTTTCTAGAATCCATCACACATGGCCCTCCCCAGAGTCACTTCATGTCATAGGGGTGTTGCTCCAGCAACATAAAGTCTGCCTGCCATCGCAGTATAAAATGCACATCGTCCTGCATCTTCAACTATCTTTGACTGTTAAGTTCTTGCACAATGTGCATGCATCAGTGCACATGTTTCTCATTTTCGCTGTGTGTGCTTTGTGCAGGGACACAGCAGGACAGGAGAGGTTCAAGACCATTACAACAGCCTACTACAGAGGAGCCATGGTGAGCACCGGACCTGCAGAACAAGCAGACTGGATAATCATGGCTGACATCAGCCTCGCTTTGTGCTTGCTCTGCACCGCTCACTGACTCCTTAAATCCTCTCTCTCTGTCTCTGTGTCAGGGCATCATCCTGGTGTACGACATCACGGACGAGAAGTCCTTCGAAAACATCCAGAACTGGATGAAGAGCATCAAAGAAGTGAGACTGTTTCCACTCAGTCCTGGCAGAGATAATCAGGAAATACTAAAAAATTGACCTGAGTCAGTGATATATCAGTCACGAGTAGGGTCATTGCACAACTGGTCATTTTTAAAGGGCAAGTTCACTTTAAATTATTGGAACTTCTTTCTACTGAATAAATTAAGGCTGCAACTAAGCATGACTTTCATTATCAATGAATCTTTTGTGGACAGTGAGTAGGGAGATAAAAAAAAACAAGGAGAGAGATGTTTGTTTGGGTCTTAATCATTATGGTACCAGGGCAGCCATAGTCATTTTAACAATTATGTTTTGGTCAGGTACAATTATTTCTTCCTGATCAGGATTTAAGAACTGAAATGTCATTAATTGAATGAGTACTAAAAACTATGAGAGTGTGTCACGACCCTCTGAGCAGGACTCTCTCTCTCTTGCTCTACATTTAGTTCAGCATTACACACAATTCCCCTTTAGTTATGTAAAATTACTTAGTATTAGTTACAACTTATGAGTGGTCTTCCCTCCTTTTTCCATCTTCAATTTGTGACAAATTGGGGGCTTGTTCCGGATCAAAGTAATCATGTTGGTAAGATGAAGTCCAGACTTTTTGATAATTTGGCACGATTTGAATAGTGTTGTTGCTACTTCCTTAGATTTTTTTTTAATTGTATGTTAAGGCATTGAGGCATTGGTAAAAAAAATATCTGACTCTGCTTAATTGTCTAAATGCAAATTGGGGGCTATCAATGGTTTTTGTTTTTCGGGGAAAGCAATATTCTAGTCCTTTTATTTTTTGCTGAAACTTGGTTAGTGTTAGTCCATTGTACATTTTGCTTTAAGGCGTCCGTTTATAGAGTTTTTCCCCATTTAATTAGGTAAAAATCTCTTAACAGACAGTTTGTTGCAGCTCAATCTTGAAGTGGCAGTGAAAGGGGCTAGAACTATATGCTTGGGATCACGTCTGTGGCTTTTGGGGGTATCTGCAAATCAGGGACTTTCTGGACCCACTGTTTCCCAGAGAATAAGATGCTTAATCAGTAACTTCCTGAAGACTCAGGTTGGGCTGATTGAGTTAGCTGTGTTTGATTTGTTAAATGGTTCCGACTTAATTCCAGAACCCACTCGCCCAATTTATTTATAGTTTTCTCTAATAATTTCCTTAAGATTATCCTGGTCCTTAAGTATCCTGAAGTATAGAGACCGTTTCCCTCCAGAGCAGCTGCTGTAAGTACAGCTCATTCTGGTTGTTCAGACTTAATGTTTGTGATCTTCACTTTGATTTCTTCTTGAACGTGACCTCCACTCAGAAAACTTTCCTATCAAAGAACTCAACTAATCAATTAACTGCATTCCCTTCTCTGCAGAATGCATCAGCTGGGGTCAATCAAATGTTGCTCGGCAATAAGTGCGACATTGAAGCAAAGCGGAAAGTTACCAAGGAAATGGGAGAAAAGGTGAGATGACCCCACCAGAAACACAACTATTCCCTCGTTGTTATTCTCATTGCTGTTACATTAGATGTTAAAGTGATGTGATGAAGTATAGTTTCATTCTTAGAAAGAGACAATAGAAATGAAGAACTTGTTGCTGTCTTTTAAAGATAAGAGCGGGTGATTGTTTGAGGAAGGGACTGAGTGTGTAGCATGTTTTGGATGTATCGGCTTTGTATTTACTTTAGATAAGAAGCAGGAAGTGATTATTAATCATACCCTAACTTACTGCAATCTGCTCTGTATCTGTTGTTGACAGTTGGCAAAAGATCATGGCATCAGGTTCTTTGAGACCAGTGCAAAGTCCAGCATTAACGTGGAGGAGGTGAGCCGGAACATAACCACTGGCTAACAAAACAGTGTCTGCATGCTTCATTAAGCTTAAGCTCATACGTGTGTTTTGTTAGGATGAATGTTGCAGACTTAACTTTCATTTTCTGTTTCCTTTAGTCTTTTCTCGCTTTGGCAAGCGACATACTACAGAAATCCAGCAAGAAACCAGTAAGTTATACAGCGTAATCCCAAACATTTGTTCCTCCCTGAATAATATATGTTCATCCAGTATGTAATTTCTTGTATGTCCTTACTTGACAGGGCCCCACAGGTCGACAGGTGAAAATCACAAGCAGTACAGAGAAAAAATCCTCCAAATGCATCCTTCTCTAGATATGTCGCTGACCAGCAAACATAAGAAAGAGCCATACAAATGTAAGAGCGCATCAGTTTACGTGGAGAGTTAGAGTACAGCAGGTTTTCTGTCTCCATCTGGTGGGCGCACATATGAAATGCATACGGGTGCTAAAACTTTGTTTTGACACCAAAACTACTTTGGTCCCCCAAAAGCGTACTTTGGCAGAGAAAAATGTATTCCTCCTTTGAGCTCAAATTTTATTAAAGTGATTGTGCCTGTATTTCACATTGAACATATCTTCTGCCGCATCTCCAGCGATACTGTTTTGGTCACGACATTGGTCCTAAATGCTTCCAAACAAATAACTAATGTATCATTTCACTTGGCAGTTCCCACCATGTTTGGTTAAGCTGTACAATTCTGTTTCTGCCTTGTTTTTCTCTTGACATCACATTTGCATCCCTTCAACAGCACTATACTTACTGTCTTTAAGGACCTTTAGTTGCGTCTTTTAAAACTGGGTAACTTTTTTTTAAACAAAACAAAATCCCAACTTAATGGAACAATGTATTTCTTATGTGTGAGGACATACAGCTTTTAGGGGCTCAATGGCAAAGGAAGCGTTTGATTGTAAGTGTTTGTGTTCACATCCCGTGCACTGGGCTTCTGGTCATGAACCTCAGATTCTGTTTGATGGTTTAAATACTTGACACAATTAGTGAATTGATTAAGTGGTAAAACATATTTGGCTAACAATGCACTTTCACTTGTGTCAATTCACTGTTTGAAATTCAATGATCTATTCCATCAAAAGCAGAGACATGTTGACGTCCCAGTCCAGTAAGAGAGGGCGCAAAAGCATTTTGTCTCCCCACATTTCAGAGATGTCAGAGGGAAGAATAATGATTATTGACAACATGTGTAGTTGCATTATGTTTATATTGTGTTTACCCTAAAATTGATGAAATATTTAAATTGTGTACAGTTCAACAGGATCTCCTGTAACGGATGCCATTTAGCGTTAAACCATTTTTTGGGGGGTTACATCCTCTCTTTGCGTTAATGAATGATGCAAGTTGAGGGATGCATGGAGTTGAAGCTTTGTTTTAACAGATGAATGGGTTGAGAATGTGGACGATATGGAACAGAGATAAGTGCAATATGAGAAGTTGAGCGGAGAGATGAAAGAATGATATAAAGCAAGTGATTGGACAGGATGTGAGGGAAGCAGCAGTGCTCACATGACCCTCACTTTGAATTGATTTAGTGGGTTGTGCCTTTTATCTGAAGTGCCTGGTTTATCTCTTACTTAACACCACACATTAGCTACATCTGACAAGACAGTTTCTCCGTTCAGGCAATTTCAGATCATTAAAATTCAGACTTGCTGTATTTCCTGTATCTGTTTTCTCTCTCTCTCAAATTCAGTGTCTTTTTAGACATGCCACAAAACTGTGTGTGTCGTTTACATACCTGCCACTTGCTTAATAAAAATGATAAACAATAAATATGATGAGTGTGTTGTAGTGTGAAACTGTAGGTTGGAAAGTTAAGTCAATTTCATTCATACAGCCCAAAATTGCAAAGCTTGTTTACCCCTGGGATCAAACACCCCAAAACACTTAATAGGAGACATCTCAGGAGGAGCAACAGGTTGGACAGATATGTCTGTGCAATAGATGTGGACCTTGTTATGGTTTGTTTGTGTAACGTTCATTAAAGTTAAAGACCAAATAAAGATACATTAAAATAGTCAGACAGCGTACAGTTAAAGAGCAGAAGGTGGCTTTGTGTCTCAAGGACAATACAGAATATATGTATGTTGACGGTGTTAGTTAATACTTAGGTCTAAATTAGACCCTCCCCCCACACACCCCACCCCGCTAATTGCTAGGCAACCGCCCTTCCTTTCCAGCATCAGCACCACGACAGTGATCCTTTCCAGCATCAGGCCCCACGACGGCGTCATAGGCCGTGTGTGCGCGCGCTCTGCCGCATCTTCAAGTTGCCTGCACGTCATGTGTGCCTTGTCATCACGCAGGGCAGGTTTCGGTTTGCAAACACGATACATTCCTTCCCCAGTACCAGAGCTGTAGCGAGGACAAAGAGGAGGAGACGCGGGCAGCAGAGGGAGGGGCGGATTAAAAGAAGAATTACAAATAAACTTGGATGGATTTATACATGTTATATCCCGGACATAGGTAGGATACAGGCTCTGCTCTTATGTGCATGTGACGTCTGGTGGGGAGGCAGTGAGGTGAACGTCCGGGATACATACACACACACAAACACACGGGCCGAACGGGATGCCCGCGTGACTGCAGGGAGGAAAGAGGTGGCGGAGGAGGAGGATGAGGAGGAGGAGGAGGGTCTAGGTGCTCGTGTAGACCACCGCAAAAGCCCCGAGGTGGAGTTGTGAAAGATCGAAATGGGAGGAAAGAATAATCCCAGTCGGACTTCTATTTTTGGTGCAGTTTGAAAATCGATGGAGTATATTTATTTCCTGTTCACGTCGAGGTAATTAGTGTCGCTTACCGAACGAACCGATGATCTTGGGCTTTGATCTCCACGCCGCCTTTTTCTCATTCGTGACAGGATGAGGACCTAACATAAGGTCGCGGGAGGGGAGCGCACATGTTCGGATGTTGCTCCTCCTGATTGAACATACGGACTGACTGGTTCATGGCATCTCTGCTGGGGGTGAAACAACGAGGGATCAGCTGCTTTCTTTGGGATGCTTTAAAAATGTGCGGCCTGCTCGTGTCTCCAGTTACCGCAATGCCACTGGCGAGAGGAGGGAGAGGTGGAAGGCAGAAGATGGAGAGGAGGGAGCAGCAAAACGCAAATGAGTATATAACAGTGATCCATAAGTTGCAAAAACTAGCCCCATTTCGATTGTGTTTAAGTCAGAGAATGCTATTATAGGCTCATCTGTAGGTGATAGTGGCCTGTGAACTGCACGGGGCTGAAAGAGACACTGTATTGACTGAAGTTATCTTAGTATCATGGCTGAACCGTCAAATGAGGTGAGTACGGTGGCTGTGAGTGTGTAGTGGCTGCTCAATTCTCAACTTTCTGCTGACAAAGTTCTTGGACTCACTCACTGGACTACAGTGCGCACCATGGGGTATTGCGCAGGACCTATGGCACCTGCCAGTGGGGAGCTTGGTGCATAATTGTGACAGAGTGGAGCTCTGAAACCAGAATTTATGTCTCTCCCTCTTCTACTTGCCTGCACTTCTACCCACACAACTGAACTTTGTTTTATGAACTCAGAGTAAGCGTGAAACCTCTCCCAGCCTCCTCCACACACGCCGACGAGCCTGGCATGCCTTCGCCGTCAGACTCCAGCAGCGTGGCTTCGGCCTCGGGGTCTCGAGGCTGGTCAGACAGCCGCAGGGGCATGTCAGGCCGGGGGCCTGGTGGGGCACGGCTACTCCTTTACCTAGGGCTGTGCCACCTGGGCCTGGGGGCCATGGTCTTGGCCTTCTCTTTCACCAGCATGGCCTTCACTTCCTCTGCCCGTGTGAGGCAGTCCTGTCCATTCTGGGCTGGCTTCTTTGTAAGTGTAACTCTGATTTAGCTGTTAAGAATATAACAGCACAGAGCCTGGAGGGTGTGTTTTTCTGATGTACGTGGTGTCTGTTTTGCAGGTGGTGGCATCAGGGATAGTTGGGATAATCTCATGGAGGAGACCTCTGACGCTAGTGGTATGTATATTTTATTCTGATAAAATAGATGTAAAACCATGTATGTCGTGCAGCAATGCTGGATTGCCAACATGGAATATGCAAGTAAAGGATTGAGAAAACAATCTCACTAAAAGGTCACTTTAACATCAGCAGATTGGAATTGTACATCGTCAAATACATTTTTTTCTGAGCATTTTAAGGACTTCTTGTACATGTTGGCTTAAGCTGAAGTGGATTCGGAAACATCAGTTAAAATGTTAAAGAGCCTTAAATTGGCTCCTGCATAACATTTTATTCTGGACTTATATTTTGTGTATTAATGTATTGATTTGGTATAAATGACTCCAAAATAAGTAATCCACAGCAAATCCATCCAAAAACCGGTCCTGGTACTTCACTGATTAGCTAATCCTCTTTGGCTGAAGGTTTGCTTATAAGTGAAATCACCTGGCTTCATCTTTGGATGGTAGAATAAGACTCTGAACACATTTTTAACTCCCTGCTCCAAATCAAAACATGGCACTGTGTTTCTCCACAGGTGTCGCTGTTCATGCTGCTGTCTGCAGTGTGTGTGATCCTCAGTCTGGCCGGCTCAATGCTCTCCTGTCAGAATGCACAGATGGTCAAGTCTATGCTCACCTGCCAGGTATGCAACATTATGCAAGTGTTGTCTTCTGGAGCCTCATGCTAAGACGATGTCCTAAATGCATTGGGAACGTGTCAGGAATAATTGTGAATATGTTTTTAGTGTGCAGTTTCACGCTTCCTAATCCTCTGTGTTTGGGAACGTGTGTAGGTGGAGAATGGTCTGTGTGTGTGTTGTGCGCCCACTCACTCCTGCTCCATCACAGAGGAAGAGACCCTGGTCCTCTACCTGAATGCTGACTGCCACTCAGTCAGACATCAGCTAAAGGTGGGTAGGATGGGTCTCTTTATTTAAGATTGTATCACCCAAATTAACCATTGGGTAGGTTCACCATTGTTCAAGTCTGTCTTTAAATGGTATGCAGGCGCTCATGTTAACATTGAACTCGTTTTTCTCTTGCTCTTAGCATCCCTCATGTTCACTGGCCATAACAAATCCTTAATGTAAATGATGGAGGACAAAGTTCTTTTTTTGTGTAAAAATGTATTCAAACGTGAGGCTTCAGCAATCTGAGTTGGACAAATCAAGTGGATATATATGCCAAAATTACAGTTTTTTGGGGACAAAAGTATGTCTTGTTGTAGCTATCCTCAACAGGAAAACAAAACAAAAGCTGAAAAATTGTGAACCTGTCATAGAAATATACATATTGCCATGAATAAAACGCCTTTGTGTTGTCAGATTTTGATTTTCTGAATGCGTATTTCTCTAAAGGACCTTTTGTTCAGTGCATGTGGTCTCAGCATTCTCTCCACCATCATCTGTACTCTGTCCACTGTGACCTGCAGTATCCACATATTCTCTCTGGATCTTGTGCACCTGGTGAGTACAGACACAGCACATTTCACATTTAACAAACTGACTTTTTTTAATTTTTACAAATGGCAAGTACTCAGCAATAAACTACACTGCTGCATATTTGAGGACAGACTCTGTTACGTCAATACGTCTATCTGTTGTGTTACGGACGGTTATTATATCAGTGTGTTTCCCGTTCTCCCTTACTAGCTGGCCCCACATCGCTCTCGTTCAGTCAACCCAGAATGCACCACTCCTCAGGACGCCTTCCTGACCAACATCATGGACTTTGAGGAGTTTGTCCCACCTATCCCTCCGCCCCCCTACTACCCTCCTGAGTACACTTGCAGCTCTGAAACAGACGCTCAGAGGTACTACACCTAATATGTATTATTATACATTAATTGTGTGAAGTATGTAATGATGTTTGATATTTTTTGTATTAACGTCCAGCATCACATATAATGGCTCCATGGAGAGCCCCGTTCCTCTCTACCCCACTGACTGTCCCCCTCCTTATGAAGCTGTGATGGGACAAAGAGCTGCAAGCCAGGTGAGTGTGAGTGTGTGTGTGTGTGTGTGTGTGTGTGTGTGTGTGTGTGTGTGTGTGTGTGTGTGTGTGTGTGTGTGTGTGTGTGTGTGTGTGTGTGTGTGATGTCCAATGCTATTCCTTCTCTATTTTGACTGTCAAGGCAACCGTGTTTGACCCCCACGGCACAGAGCTGTCTGGAGAGAGGGGAACTTCTACTGCCTTCAGCGGAGAAGGTGAGAAGATGTTTTATAGTTTTATAATGTGAAAAATGTGCTGAAAGAAAATGTGGAGATATGGGAATTATTTTGGACACTGCATCAGAATCAGAGAGTGTATATTTTGAGCAACTATAACTGCTTAAATTAGATATGTGTTTCAAAATGTGATAGCTAAAATCATGAAATATAGTGTAACAAAAAAAATAATTTGTGAACATAAAATAGGCCATTAATTCAATTAAATGCTTAACCTATGATTTAAGTAAAAACTAAAAGCAAACTGTGTCCCTTCATAATAAAGAGTTACCTTTCTTTATTAGTGTCCATGGACAGTGGATCTCTGTTGATGTCAGAGATTGTGGATATCCCTGATGATTCCTCCCCATCTGAGGACTCCTGTCTGCTGGAAATTGGGCTGAGGACCCACGGGGAGAGGACCAACAGGAACGTTGGTGAGGGGGGAGAGGGGGGAGAGGGAGGAGACGGTGGGGAGTACATCAGCTTTCGTAGTCCCCTGTCTCAGACACCAGAGAGTCCTCTGGCAGGAGGACCGAGAGCCAGGCGCTTCCTCAGAGGAGAGAGGTCCAACTCCTGCTCTTCACCCAGCACAGCGACCACCACATACAGGTGAGGACAAACACACACATACAGACACAATGCATTAATGTAAGAGCTCGACAGTTGACAGTTGGTATTGTGTGCTGCCCTGTTTTGTCCTGCAGGTCTCCAGTATTGCGTCGGCAGGCCATGCTAGCTAGTAGCTGTTCCCAGCTGGAAGCTATAGGGAAATCTCCCTCTCCACAGCAATCCTCCAACCCAGAGTTTCAAGTTTGCCCCTCCACTCTCTCACACCAAGGAGTTACCCCAACCTCCCCTGTTCCTCCCATTTCATTCCCCTCAGCCGCCAGTGAGCAAAGAGGTGGTCAGGGTAATGGGTCAGCCCTTTTGGGCCAACCGTTGTACCTTCGACGAAGGGCCGGGAAGAGTGAGAAGGATGGAGAGAGTGCAAGAAGGGATAGTGAGAGCCTCCTTCGTCTCGTGAGGTCACACAGTGAGCCAGGCATTGGCTCCTCGACTGACACAGGTAAGTCAGACGCAAAAAGGTGTACCACTCCTGCATTACCGTTTCAATGTCCATAACATATCATTTTGTGTCCTCTTCTCTAGTTGACTTTGGCTCTGGAGGCAGCAAAGTATCTATAGACACAGGTAACCGCTAATTTACAGACCTTTAAAATGTGATGATCTGGTGGTCTTAAGATCAGAATATCCTGGTTCAAATCTGGCTTTGTTGCACGTAATCACCGCTACGGTCTCTTTTCCCAGTTGACTGTCCAATTAAATTAAAAAAATTCCAAAAGAAAACACTTCAAAGTTGTTTAGATCAGACACATTTAAACAGATTTGCACCTGACAGCCATCATTTATCAAACCCGCTTAGAAACCAGTACAGAGATAAACATCAGAGGAGACATGCAGCTCTGTCCCTGTGTGCATCTGATTTATGATCTATATCTAAATTAGCACGGCTTTGATGACAGGTTGATAAGTTATATTCTGCTGTGGAAACAATATTGTGCCTCACCAGTTCCTCATTTACATGTTATTTTCAAAAGACACAACCTGAATGTCGCGCTTCTTGTCCTGTCAAAAGGCTCGTCATGGAAAATATCAAAAAATGCTTTTCTAATTTGTACTGTGACAAATTGTAGTGACAGCTGACAGATAGAATTGATAAATATAGATCAGATGTAGCACTTTTGGGCTTTTTGGCCATTTTCTGCTGCCTGCTTAAAACCAGACTGTTTGTGTATTCTAAGCTCTTGTGTATGATTTTGCCAACTTCATGTCAGACAGTTTGGGGTTTTGTTTAATTTCAGTTACCTTCTCCTTTTATGTAGTTATGCAGTTTGGTTTAGCATTGTACATTTTTATTTTTGGGTAGTTTATTCAGTTATGTGCTTTTATTTCTAGTCAAGCCTAGTTGGTTTGTTATTTTGGCATTGGCTCTCCCAGACGTTCAATTTAAGCTTCTGGATTTGGATAAGAATATGTGCAAACTGACTCCTGCTATTCTTCATCTAGTTGTTTGTTACTCCTCTATCCCCTAGACCGATTTAATGTCGTAAGAGTAAATTGTTGAATGAGGATGAGAAATCTGTCTCTTTAATACTGACTCCATCTCTCATAGGTCCATCCTCTGAGGCATGCCTGTTGCCCCGCCCCTCTTTGCCTCCTGCTGAAGCTCTGCCAAGGAAAGACAGCGTGAAAACAGCAGCCACAGGGGTGCAGGTTCCCTCTAAACCTCCCACCTCACCACTGCGTTTACCTAAAGACTGCCACCGTTCCCTAGGAGACCTTAAAGTTAGTCTGAAAATACTTGATACAGAAACATCAAACACCTCAAATAAGTATCGTTAACATTTCCCTTGGACATTTTAGCAATCACTGAGCAAGCTATTGTTTGATTGGCTTATTTCACCTTCCTCTCCATTGATCATTTTACTTCTCCTTCAGGTGACTCGGGGTCTGGTGGCTCGCTTCCTGCAGCGCTCCAAACGCAACCTATCACCCTCCTCTGAGCATGCTGGGAGCACCGGGCAGGGGCCGAAAAGAAGGAGTGGAGTTGAGGGTGCTGCCACCAACCACCTGCCCTTTGAACAAGTAGGACACAAATTCTGATTTGACTTGTTTGTTTCCCCCTAACTTCAGTTTACTACGTCAGAGTAATTCAGTGTTTCTGCAAGTAAAGCAGTCTTTGTCTACATTTGTTCTGAAAAACTCATCCCCAGGTGTTGCTGACCCCTTGGAGCAACAGCCGAGGATACCCCAACCATCACACCCATCACCCTCATCGCCGTGGACACCACCATTCCCATAGTGACAGTCGACACAACCGGCACCACAGCAGTCTGGCGCCAGAGGGGATCCACCTGCGCAGCTGTGGAGATTTAAGCTCCTCGTCCTCAGCATCACTACGTCGATTAGTGACACCTCATGCACCGCATGGGTCATCAGGAGCTCTTTACTCAGAGTCTGCACTGTGAGGAGAGGAAGAGGGGGAAGGAGGGATGGAAGATGCTGATGAGTTGACAGGGTTGTAAGGAAGATTGGAGGTAATACAGCTGAGGAAAAGTAGCGTCTGAGGTAGTTTAGTGGCGACATCTTTGAAAGTCTTCCCTCCTCTTTGTCACCTCCATTTCCTGAAGCCAAATGTGCAAATGGCCTTATTCAGTGGTGCTCTTTATCACTCTGAACATCAGCCCAGAGCTTACACTATTTCACTGTTCGACATCAGTGAAACGGTCACTCGATGCATATTTCTGAGCAGCGTGGTCCATGTTTTAACAGAATGAATCCACAACTGGCCGAAACAACCATCCAGATACATCTTTCCGCTATATTCTCCAACCATTCTCCCTCAATACTCATCTGGAGACCTATTTTCCTCAAGACTGGAGGCAGAACTCAACTAGTATTCATGCTACAACAACAACCAATTACTCAGATGTACATTCAGTCTATTACATCATTATGGGTTGCAATATGCTTCTGGCCCTTTTGTACATTGCAATTCACAGGATCACTGAGAGAAGTATCATAGAAACCCTTATGTTGTCTTCCATTCATTAAATCAAATGAATCTCAATAGATATAGAGTTAGCTGATTGCTCTCACATGGAAAACCCTTCACTGAGTTGCTAATTTTGTCTTTTTCTTTTTGCAATTCAGATTCCCTCTTTCTCCACATTTTTCCACCTTCACACTGGCCTTAAAAAAGGCAGCCAGCATTTTTAACATTGACATTAATGCATGCCACAGACACATGCTAAGCATTTGAAATGTATATTCTGAGTGGCCGATGGACGCGGTGGTTTGATTTGCATATGTGCATGTTTTGCTACAGCCTCCCGAATACAGCAGGTACCTTGTGCATTGGACCTGACCGTCTGTGTAACTACGTAACATGTCCTCAGAATGTCTTATCTGCATGTTTTGACAATGCTTCTTATTTTTTTTCTCTTGCATTTGAAATGTGTTTGTGTCAATAGATAGCTGAAGGGGAAGGTCAGAGTCAAAGATGCGCAGTGCTCCAAAAGTTTTCTACCAGATGGCTCCAAACACGCCTCTGCATCCTAATTTGATTTTGGTCGGGTTTGAAAATGTTTCAAGTGCACAGGAATATCTGTGACACTAGCTAACGCAGCCGGATCCTGTAAGATAAGTGGTGTAAATTGCACTGTGACTGAAGAGTCTCTTGCAATAAATGTTGGTATTTGTTATGAGGCTGGGCTTCACATTATGCTTTGGCGCGGTTCTCTTTGGACTTGCAGGGGTTGTGGATGGGTGGTTAATAATAAATAAACAAAGCCATGGGCTGCTAACATATGATGGGTCTGGCAGCTCTGGAAACTGGGTAATGAGTATATAAATATTTGTGTCGGATTGGAGGTTTTTTCTTTGGAAAGTATTTTTGATGTGCTCACAAAGTGATTATATTGACTCTATATTAGTAAAGGCACATTTTGGATGTACTCATACGTATTTACCAAATTTTAAAAATGCACACACACCTGCACACAGATGCAGACACACCCATACACTCCCTTATTAAGGCATTCAGCTGTATTTCTACCTCCTGTCTTGCATTAAACATTATTTATTTGAAGAAATGTATATCTGTATGGCAGGCTTAACAGGCTAGAGCCTTAAAACCTGAATAATAAATGTATCTAAATATGACACATATTCCAGATTTTAAATGCAGTGTCAATGGCAAAACTTTCAATGCAAGTTATGTATTTCAAAATATGAAATAAATGATAGACAAATACAAAATACCTATGTTGATGTTTTGTACCAATTATGAAGGGCAAAATCCCAGACAGTACTGCAAGGTTTGGTGTTGTTTCTTTACATCTGTTTTATGTTTCTCCTTTCAACTCTGGAAGTTAAACTATTACTATAATTACGATATTTGAGGCTCACGCTATTCTCGACAAATCTCCTCACTCCACCTTAACCCCACCTCTTCTTAAATCCTATTGGTCAGTCTGTGTAAAAGCCCATCCTGGTTCGATGATACCGGCCAATCAAACGCTCTATGTCAAGTGGAGCCTTCCAAAATATACGCCCACATGCACCACCCGTAATGGATGCTGGGTAATGTCGTTCTGCTTCCATGTATTAAAACGGACCGCAGCACGACAGCAAACTACAAAGTGCACATCCTGTTTAAGGAGACGTTCACAGACTTCAGTTTGGCCGAGAACGAAGAAACAAGAAGATAAACTAATTCGCTATTGTAAATCAAACAGTTTGGGATAAGAGTACAGTATCATTATGGTATGTAAAGGCTTCTTTTGGTATAAACAAAACAATAATTACATTCGGTGTGATATAGCTAGCTTTGTAAACAGCCTGGATGAGCTAACGTCATCTTCTGTCACCGCCAAAGTAATTCACTTGATCTAATCCTCGGGCTTGTGTACTGCGGTTAGTGGGCTAAGAGACGGTGACGCTATTAGTTTGGTAGTTTAACGTGATGTGGTGCTATATATACGGCAACGTTAGCTCGGTAACGGGACAGTCCCACCGGTGTTAGCCCAGCTTCGTGACGGTTAATGAGGACATTTGGACGGTAGAGAATGAGACGTCTGCTCAGCTCGGTCATTAAAGCGCACAAAACAATCCGGACCATGTTTCACGCGGTCTCCCCGCTTAACGTCATGAGCACCTCGTCTGTCCAGGGAGACGCCGTCTGCAACGGGACGCACGGAAACAAAAAGGCGCTGCTGTCCGACCCTCAGCTGTTTGAAGCCCAGTTCGACGAGCTGGTGACGGAGCTTTCAGAGAGGGACCTCGCTGACCCCGCGCTGGCTGATGCTCTGACAAGGTTTAAAGAGGTATGTATTTCGTCTTTTACAGTTACTTCTGACAAGTGCACTGCTGTTTCCTGTTGTTTCCATATACGCCTACTCTTTTTCCTCTCAGGTGTTGGTGTACAATTCCCCTGGAGGCAAGAGGAACAGAGGACTGTCTGTGATCGCTTCGCTGAGGGATCTTCTCCCTCCCACTCAGCTCACACAGGACACAGTGCAGCGGGCTCTGTTGGTTGGCTGGTGCATTGAGCTGGTGTGTTGTATGTTAGGGATAAGTCTGGCAGTATTCCACATTTGTCTTATTGCAAATAAATCCCAATAAAAGGCCCAAACCAGTATTGCCAGTGCAGCCTATCCCTAAACTAAAAGCATCAATGAGCCACATCTTTCCACTTGGTGACAAGTAATTATGACAGCCACCGTAGTTTGTTTTGAGTCAATACCATAAACACCAAACTAAATGTTCGCTAGTGCTCCACATACTTGAATATTCTCCATAGAATGCTAATTATTACTGTGTCTTTGTTCCTTGCAGCTTCAGGCATTTTTCCTGGTGGCAGATGACATCATGGACGGGTCTGTGACTCGGAGAGGACAGTCCTGCTGGTACAAGAAGGTGAGACCTGATCGATCAGAAAAAGAGAGACTATAATGTTGTTTTTGTTGGTGTGTGTGAGATATTTTATCTTCCACCACAAATGATGCGACCAGTTTTTCAGGTGTGGCCTGTCTGTTTGTTTTTAAGGATGGAATCGGTCTGGATGCCATCAATGATTCATTTCTCTTAGAGGCGGCAATCTACAGACTTCTTCGCAGACATTGCCGGGATCAGCCGTACTATGTCCACCTACTGGAGCTATTTACTGAGGTACTGTATCTCCTGATTGATTACTACACACATTGACACAGGGTTCTTCTTACTGCACCTCCTTTTGTTTCAGACATCGTTCCAGACCGAGCTCGGCCAAGCTCTGGACCTCATGACTTCTACCCCTGGTCAGATTGACCTCAACAGATTCACAATGGAGAGGTAGTTAAGATAAATCCCAAAAAATAAATTTGCAGAGAAGGATGTTGTTTACAAAAGAAAATGGGTGTAATTGTTTCTCTCCTTTTCTTTCAGGTATAAAGCTATTGTAAAGTACAAGACTGCATTTTACTCTTTTTACCTCCCTGTGGCAGCCGCAATGTATATTGTGAGTTTGTTTATATTTTACGGACATGATGAAAGGAAAGTAGCAATGTTCTAGTCTTTCTCTTAACTACTTTACCGTTCTTCTGTAGGCAGGAATTGAGAGTGAAGAGGAACACAATAATGCCAAACACATCTTACTTGAGATGGGAGAGTTCTTTCAAATACAGGTAGTTACTTTAACATGTCTTCCAGCTTTCATGTTGTATGCTGCCGAGTTAATAAACACCAAATGTTGATAATTTGCAGGATGACTATTTGGACTGCTACGGAGACCCTGCTGTGACAGGAAAGATTGGCACAGACATCCAGGATAACAAATGCAGCTGGCTGGTGGTGACGGCGCTGGAAACCATGACTCCTGAGCAAAGAGCAGAGCTGAAGGTGAGAGCAAAAAACAATCTTTTGTTCAAATCTGTGCCGATATTATTTGGCTGCAAACTATGTGCATAGTTGTATGCATGGGTTTTGTGTCTTGCTCACAGTTAGATTACATTTGTTATATAACAATACAATGTACTATATATTTACTAAACATGTTTTATTCACTGTTTCTGTCACAAAAACATCAGAGAGCATGCATTAATACTAAGATATTAAAGGACCAATGTGTAACTCTTTGGAGGGTCTATTGACAGCAATGGAATATAATATTAATATAACATTTCTATGTAGACTTACTGTGGAAAACATACTGACTTCAAGACATTGCTTACATCCTGAATCGCCGCAAATCCTGTCGAACCCTGGATACACTACATAGCTGTACTATAACTAGAGATGCAACCTAATACTTAACATCCTAAATAGAACTGTCAACCACCTGTAAAGTGAATGCAGTAGAACGGGGGAGGAAGAGGGCGACATCTAGTGGCTAATTGTTATCATTGTTGGTATATATATGTTATACCAACAATGTCACCTAAAAATAAGAATCTTTATTTATTTATATTTTGTTACCTTTGATGAGCCGTTATTATCAACATGTGGAGCGGGTCCTCTTCTCAGAGTCCACTATGTTGCACCGCCACGTTTCTACAGTTGCCAAGAACGGACAAACCAAACACTGTCTAGAAAGGTCCATTTGCGTTTTCACATCAGCCACCGTGGTTCCCCTCCACGCTCGGCTCGCCGTAGACGTTTCAGTTGGTTGAAATCTGCAACCTCAGCACTAGATGCTGCCATACCCGACACACTGGCCCTTTTAAATCCAATGCATACTGCATGCAATCTCTGTGCTGTACATTTGAATTTGAGCAATGACCTTTTTGATAGATTGTGTTAGGGCTGAACAATTAATTGCATTTGCGATAATATCGCGATATGACAAAACAAGATTTTCTAACCGCAACGTGCGCGATTACAACGTCATCACGTGACGCGAGCGAAAGAGCGGAGAACTCGGCTGCATCAACTTTTCATGCGGCCTGTTAACCTGTTGTGCAACTGACACAGCTGAGACTTTAGTCTGGAAGAGGAACAGCACGTCGGTGGTGTGGAACCACCGACGTGCGGTTTCAAACAAGAAGATGCTGCGCAGCGTCAGGTGACGTGCAGAGCATGCCGCGCTCCTGTTGCTACTTCACAGGGTAACACTACAAACTTGTTCCAGCATTTAACAAAACACCACAAATCAACGTATGACAGTTGTATGGCCAAGATGCCGAGCACCAGTGCGCCAGACAAGCCAAATACCTCAAGACAGGGATCGCTGACCGAAGTGTTTGAAAGCGTCACTCCATATGAACGTAATTCACAACGACACGGGGAAATCACTCGGGCAATAACCGAGTTCATAGCCAAAGATATGATGCCTCTCAGCCCGGTGACCAAGTCTGGGTCTATGGCATTGATAAAAACGCTTGATAAACGGTACAGGATACCCCCCGCACATATTTCAGTCAGACTGCCATACCGGAGCTGTACAAAAAGTGCAAAGAGAAGTCGCCACGGAGCTTAAAAACGGTGGACTTTTTTGCTACCACTACTGATCTGTGGTCAAGCCGCACAGCTGAGCCTTACCAGAGTCTTACAGTCTATTTTATTGACGGAGATTTCAACCTCGGAGCTCGGGATCTCAACGAGGAGAAACATGTCTTCATCACGACAGACAACGCGTCAAATATGGTGCTGGCTGCACGGTGCAATGAAGGGACGAGGCTCCAGTGTTTTGGGCACAGACTACATCTTGCCATTGGTAAATTATCGTGTGTAAAAATATATAAATTATGTTGAGTTGTGGAAAGTGAATGGGATTAATAAATTCATATTTCCTCCCACTCCTCTTTTTATTTAATTCTAACAAATAGGCCCAGAACATTTTGCACTAAATGTATCAAATATTGTGTTGGTCATATTTAAATCATTCATTATGTTTTGTTGGGGAAAAGAGAGGATAAAATTAAAAAAAATAAAAATCGTATATTAAATCGCAATTGCAATATTGGAGGAAAAAAAAACGCAATTAGATTATTTTCCCAAATCGTTCAGCCCTAGATTGTGTGAAATTAAGGCACACTGAATGTTTTTTTAAATACCACAGTAAGAAAGTGGTCATTTCCAAGATAGTGTCAGAAAAGTGTGGTCTTTAACAGAACAAAAAGCAGAAACATATGACAAGCGTAACTTTTTATAGATACTGTATGTTGTCCTTTGTCCGACATCTATATTCAGCTAAAACATCTTTCAGCATACAAACAAGTATACATTGCAACAATAGAAACTTTATTTATTATAAAATAACAGTGAAACTATGTTTTTATGGTTTGGATCCTTCGACTACTTCCTGTATGTTGTGGACTCTGCTCCCACCTTTTTAGAAATTATACTACTCTCATCTTCCCCTCTTCCTCAGGCATGTTATGGGCGCCATGATGATGCCTGTATAGAAAAGGTCAAAGCATTGTACAGCACCCTGCTAATGCCAACATTGTACCAGAAATATGAGGAAGACAGCTACCAGCGGTTACAGAAACTCATTGCTTGTCATGCTCAAAACCTTCCTCACTCAATCTTCCTCAACTTCGCCAAAAAAATCTACAAGAGGAACAAGTGAGCGAGAATGGTGGTCACAAAAAGTGTCGGGTGCACGGTTACCTTTTAACTTTTGTCATGACGCACATAATCTTTTTCCCCATACTCCATTATTGATCCCATCATGATGTACAGTGTCTCCAGCTGATTCTCCACTGAAGAATTATACGCATAGAAGTATGATGAACACAAATAAAATTAGACCAGTGAAATTGTTTTAATTTTGTAGGAATAGATTTATTATTTGATTAAAAGCTAAAAGGAGCATGTATGACAGCAGATGTATCTAGACAAGAGACGGAGGGTCAAACCATATCAGCTTTCTAATTCTATATATTTTTATATTACTGCTGTAACGTCTGTACTGCAATGAATGTTATTGCTTTAAATAAATAATGTATGAACAGTATTTTCCCTCTTTCCTCTCCATCCTTTTGATATTTGTTTGTGTTTTGGTTGTAGAGCACGATAGAAAATGATCGATTGTTAATAACCCCAATTTTATTCCTTCCGGTTGACCCTTAAAAAATGGAACACACATGGAATCCAGGTGATAAATGACCTCTATGAAAGTGGTACCATAACGTCGTTTAATCGACTTCAGGATGAGTATGGGCTACCCAAAACCCAGTTTTTTCGATTTTTACAAATTTGTGGTTTTTTTAAACTCTGTACCCCAGAGCCGATTGAATCATTGATTCACCAAGTCTGCCAGCTGAAAAGGAAAAAACAAGCTATATTTATTATAAACTGTTCTCCTTAAGTAAGTTAAGTACTCACAGCAACAGACAATCATGGTAAAACTACAATTACTGATCACTGATGGAAAACAATCATGTTAAATAGCAAAAGAATATGTAGTAGTTACAAATCCCAAGAAATGTAGTTTAAAATTATACATAAATTACAAACTACCCCATATTGCAGGAGCAAATATGACAAAGACTGTTCTGGCGTGTGATTAAGGTATAAGCGGCATGTTGGCACGTATGTGCATTTAATTTGGCTCTGTCCAGAAATAAATAACTTTTGGGTTCAAATTGGGAACCAAATATCTTCCATAATAAACTGTCCTATTAAGCTCAATCCTCACCTATGTATCCTAGGCCTACACGCTGCCTCACCTGTATTAAACGGACATGAGAGAATCCTCAGTCTTCCATGGTACTGCGCTCGATTATCCATCCTACAGCATTGGCTAGACAGCACCACACTATCTGTCTCTATTTGGCTTCACAATGTCCTACAACAATGTATTTTTGTACTTATTTATTATTGTTTTTTGTTGTCTAGTAATGTGAGTAATGTTGCGTTTATTTTAGTGTGACAGTGAAGAAACATTTACATCTCACTCTGGGCGGGATCAGAGCGATTTCCGGTCCAGTGTGACACGCGGTGGAGAGCGGCTGTAAAGTTGTTGGCGGTTTTGTGAGACACTAAGCGATTTGTTGGATTAGGCGGTTGGCATAAACTGGTTTGTGACTGGGTTAGGGTGGCAAATCAGGAACTGGATGGGGACGATGATGGGGATACGGATGGCTGGACTCCAGTTTCCAGTGGGAGAGGAGGATGAAAGAAGGGAGAGAACAGGCAAAGAGAGAGTAGTATGAAGGGCAGTCAACATCTGAAGAGAAGTTTGGAGGGTAACAGTTCTGATGAAGGAAATAGAGTGGTTTGCAAGAAGATGGTGAGGGGGGAATTTAAAATAATCCTTTAATTCAGAAAGGAAGATGAGCATGTCGGTCTGATATTTTGCCATGCTTATGTCTAGACCTCGGGACGGTGTTAAGCTGCGTTCACACCAAAAGCGTTGCAAAAACGTTGCGATTATTCGCAATGTGGAAGAAATGTGGAATTCATAGTAAAGAAACTGCAGAGCCAAGTAGAAGAGTGGTCATATAAATGGAGTTTTACATTTTCAGCAGATAAAACAAAAACAATGTTCTTTACAAGGAGACAAATTGGTAGTGATGTAAAACTAAATAATCACAAACTGGAAAGAGTAAACTTTTAATGTTTGGGTTCGTGGTTTGACAAAAGGGTCACATGGGCTGTACATATTAAAAAAGTAGAGGATAAATGTAAGAAAGTGTTAAATATAATGAGGTGTTTGGTGGGAAAGGAATGGGGGTAGATATAACTGCTTTGAAAGCCATATACAGTGGATTAATTGGATCTATATTAGATTATGGGTGTGTGGTTTATGGGTCAGCAGCAAAATCATCTCTAGAACAATTAGATCAAATTCAATATCAGGCAATGAGAATATGCACTGGTGCTTTTAAAACAACTCCTACGGCGGCACTACAGGGGGAAATGAGTGAGATGCCATAGAGTTACGAAGAACGCAGTTGGCATTAACCTATTGGGCTAATCTTCAGGACCACAGTGAAGAGCATCCAACTCAGGAAACCTTAGTACCCTGCTGAGAGAAGGAGAGGAGGGAGACAAGAAGCTGTGGATGGACAGCAGCACAGAAAGCAAAATAAATTAACATTGACAGAGAATTGGTGGGTGGGTGTACTGAGGAGGGTGAACACACCTACGTCCTGTGCCAGACTTGGTCTTATTCAGTTCAAGGTGGTCCATAGCAGTGATTCTCAACTGGTGGGTCGCGGACCCGTTTTCAGTGGGTCGCAAAAAAAAAAAGGGACTTTTTTATGAAGCGGAGTGTCGTTTTTTGGCCGGCTCTGGTTTCAACTTGTTTTGCACTTGTCCCTCCATGTTTTCAGCAGCGTGTGCCAGGTTGGGTCAAACCATCTTGATATGAGGGAGACTCTGGGTTTTTAAGATAATTAAATTAAACAGCCTCCTGAATATAACATTCACAACCGATGGCGCTGCCTGCATGACAGGAAAAAATTCAGAGGAGAATTGAAAGTTCATTTTGTATATATGAATCCTTTGGAATTGCACTTTTTGTTTAATTTATTTTGAATTTGTGGAAAAGCTGCTCCTCAAGTCAGTGACTTGTTCCATAGTAAAGTGTTGGTCATAGATTCAGTGAGTGTGTATTCTCAGTTAGGTCATTTGAGTCTTTTTGAAACTACTTCTTAGTTGTTGGACTTTTTTGATTTTGCATGAAAGCTGTTGAGTCTGTTTAAAAATGGCTGAAGATTCTGAATTGTTATGTATGTTGTAATACCTTGTGTCCTGAACATGCACTTTTGGGTTTTTAATTAAAATGCAGCTAATTGAGTGTAAAGGGGAATCAAGTGGGAATGAGTGTAAAGGGGAACCAAAACGAGCAGCTGGTGGCGATGCTAGAAAGGGAACTCCCTCTCTAGCATCGCCACCAGCTGCTCGTTTTGGTTCATCATTAAACTTGTTTTTGTGTTGGCATACATATTCTGTTCTATCTCAGGTTAAAACTGCACCATTTTTTCATTAAATTAATTTGAGACGTTGAGAATGTTCCTCGATTTGGGTTGCGGCTTGTCATTCAGGGGTGATGGTGGATCCCGGAGCCAGACCAGTTGAGAATCACTGGTCCATAGGAAGCACTTTAGTAACAGCAGACTAGTTAAAATGTTCCCAGACCATGACGCAGGATGTAACCGTTGTGACTATCCTCAAGCAGATTTACCACACATGTTTTGGGCGTGTCCTAAACTTGGACAGTTCTGGTGCCAAGTTTTTAAAACCTTAGCTATTGTTTTGGGGATCAAGCTACAACCCTGCCCTCTTCTGGCAATCTTTGGAATCCCTGCCAAACCCATCCTATATAGGGCGTGTTTTGATTTATTATTTTCATTTTTTTTGCTTTTTTTATTAGTTGTATTTCTTTGCATTTTTTACCTTACATTGTCTGTTTGCTCTACTTTCCTGTCACTTTACTCACTATTATTGCAAACAGATCAACATGCACAAAAAATAATAATGAAAATACTTGTTCGCTGATCCCTGTCGTCATATTGTGCATATTCTTTAATAAAGTATGTTTTAAAAAAAAGTTAACGTTGACAAATTAAACTTCAGTCCAACAGTTCCATTGTCAGCAATTGCACCATGGATACTTCCTGAGGCAACAGTAGACTTGGCATTACTTAAAAATAAGAACAAGGATAGAGCGGGTACGTTTAATGTGCATACGATTCAGACACACATAGACAGCTACCACAGTTATGTCCAGGTGTACACAGTTGCATCAAAGAATTCAGCAAAAAACGTAGGAATAGCAGTTATAGTGCCAGAATTTAACATAAACATAGGTCAAATTATTACAGAGGGAGTATCTTGTACACAGGGGAAATGCTGGCAATAATGTTTGCACTACAGTGGATAGAGGACACAGGACCATTGAGGGCAATCATTTGTTCAGACTCCTGTTCATCACTTGACAGCTTAGGTTTTACAGAGTCCATAGGAAAGTGGGGGAAATGAAATGGGCAGGAAGGAACAGGAGAGAAGAAACCGTAATATCGAGACTGCGATTTGGACACACTGGGCTGAACAGCAGAAAATAGGGAAACACGGCAGGAAGAAACAATATAACACGTTATTCTACACTGTCAGAGGTATGAGAATGAAAGGAGACAGTTAGTTGGAGGCCTCGGCAAGGAGGGGGTACGGTTAGATATGGCGTGTGTTCAGCAAGGTAACTCGAGTGGGTGCTATAAAGGAACTACTGCAGTAACTTAGAATAACAAGGGTTATTGAGAGAATGAGCCCTGGGTTTATTTATTTTGGTTGGTTTGTTTTGGTTGGGTAGTTATGGTTTGGTTTGTTGAAGCTGTATATGTTATATTTGATTTTTTTATTTGGTTGTTGGCAGTGTTGGGGTAGTTATTCAGAAAAAGTAACTAGTTACAAGTTACTAGTTACTTCTGAAAATTGTATCTAGATGACTTTACTAGTTACTGCATTTGAAAAGTAACTTCACGACTAGTTACTTTACTTTCTATTTTTTTAAGCAAATGTACAAATTAACCGTAAAGATAGCTGGACAAACATCATGGCCCTTTCATCACTTTATTTTCAATGTTCAATAAAGGGCATCTCTTAGCCTTTCCACATAGTGTATTGTAATTGTAAACATGTAAAACAAAATGGCACATACAACTCAGCCATTAACTTGAACGAACATTAACCCTGTTCACACTGTCTGACCAAAGATATATGCCTCACTTTAAAATCCACAAACAACAGGATACAAGAGGCTGTGTATGGTGGGGACATTCAGGTCAAACAGCAAAACACATTGAAAACAGGCTTTTGGAAACATGAGACCCCACTAAACCAAATGTTTAAGAACAAAACCAGCTTGTTATAGGAATCATTTTAGTGGTTTAAGAAAGATAGAAAAATAAATGGTACTTTTGGTGATTGGACGCTGCAGCTGAGCGGACTGATCGCTGGAGTTTCATACTAGAGTGAAGACGATCACAGATTAAACTCAAGTTATGTATTAAATCTGTAAAATTATTCACCATCTGGTTAAAATATGTTCATTGTAGGTCTGAACCACAAAAGGACCACAAACTACTGTCTTCTAAGATTGTATCTGTTGTTTCCCTCAATAACTTGTATTATGTATGTCATTAAAATCAGAGAGCTGGAGAGAGGAAACACTTTTTACAACACGTAATGAAGGGAAACTATATTTATATTGTGGGTTATTTTATAATGATGTAACAATCACACTTATTCCGCCAGTAGAAATGGATCCTACGCGTATAAGCAGGACACATCACAGTATATAAATACTCAATGCAGATTATTAAACGGTAACAGACGACAGAGAAAACATCTCCACTCTGACACTCATGATAACTGTGTCTTTAATAATGTAAGTAGTAGTTTAACACCATTAAATCAACTGTTTTAAGTGCATTTTTATTGGAATGTTCGCTAAAAACTCTCCGGACAAAACTCCGTCAGCTGTTAAAGCGACTGACAGCTGATCAGATGTGATCCGATGTGATCCGCTGTCAGTCGGTCGCAGTCATCAGAAACCTACGTCGCTTCACGTGACGCTTCAGAGGAAAGGACGTCTCATGTCTATTAAAACATATTTCCTCGCGTCTTCTCTCCGCGCTTGGTTGAGGGAAACGGGGATGCAATTTAGAGACTTGGGACGTACCCTGTGATAGACTGTTCATGCAGGAAGTGTCGTGTGACTCGCGTGCCACTAAAAGAGAACTTTTCGGACTGGTACAAATGTCTTGAGTAACGCAGGAACGCGCGTTACTGAGGTCTAGTAAAGTAGTGTAGTTACCAATATTTTTAATGTAATGCGTTACTTTACTTCGTTACCTATAATAGTAATATCGTTACTGTAATCCGTTACTTTGTAACTCGTTACCCCCAACACTGGTTGTTGGTTGTTTTGTTATTTTATTTATTAGTGTTATTTGTTGATAGGGCAAGCGCTAGACATCCTGATCCACCCTCCATACCAGTTGGTGGCGGTAATGCACCAAACAGTTGTTTGCCAACCACCAATAAACCTTAAAGAAGAAGAAGAAGAAGAAGAAGAAGAAGCGGGATCAGCGCGATTCATTTTCAATCTGGACGGCGGAGAGTCTTCTCTGATTGCTGCACGAGGCTCCTGTGATCCCAGAATGCATTTCGGACCAGCAAACGGGGAACAATGGCGGATGAGGAAACTCATTACTGAAAGTTGACATTCTCTGAATACTACCGTTGTTGAGTCACAAAATGTAATTTTAGGATGTTTTCAGGCGAGAAGTTAGTTGTTTAAGCAACAAATATGTGGTTGCTTTATCAAGAATCTGCCTACTTAAAAAGATACGCCGACGGTTTGAGGCATGCTCGCGGGACCGGTGAGTATGGGGGCAAATCAATGAAAATATAGAGAGCGCAAATGAGCTCCACGAGAGCGCGCAAATCAAACAGCCGCGCGCGTAATTTACTTTGACGAGCGCTTTTACATCACTACGAGAGCAAAATCCCCGCTCGCGCGAGCAAAACTCGCTCTCGTGAAACTTTAACCTGCTCGCTCGCGTGTCTGTTACCTGCTCTCTCTCGAGTATATTTCCTTTTTGACAGTAAGTGGGCGGACCCAGTCACCATCGTACCTCTACATCTAATTGGACTAAAGTTCCTAGTAGGCAGTACAACGCTATTTTGCAGAAAGTGGAAACCTCAGTACGAGCACTCTAGCGTGTGATAAAAACTGCACAGTACATCTCAGGAGCAGCCTTATTTTTTGCCTTAAGTTTATTGTGATTCTGTGTGTTAGGAGGACCCAGCAAAATAAGCTTTTCATTGGACAGAATAACTGCCTGTTATCTGTGCATATGAGAATAAAAATATCTTGAATCAATACACAGCAAACCCACACATACACACTCAAAACAGATACAGAAACACATACAATTGTATAAATATGTATTTTATATATATATATATATATATATATATATATATATATAAAATGGCAAACAATTCGGTCAAAAGCGTTTTTTGACGCTCCTGGGCCTGGAGCAAATTCTCACGTGACATCCGACCCAGTGTGTGGAGTTTTGCTCGCAGGTCCAGGACGTATTGCATTTGATTCTTACTGGAAGGTGCTTACTCGCACCTTCCTCCCAGTTTTCCTTAATTAGGCCGAGCACCCCCTGTGGGGTCCTGCCGAACAGCAGTTCAAACGGAGAAAATCCCGTGGAGGCCTGAGGAACCTCCCACACTGCAAACAACAGAGAATCAAGCCATTTATCCTAATTACGTTTATCGTCATTAATACATTTACGGATCATGGACTTCAAAGTCTTATTCAGACCGTCGGTCTGTGGGTGGTAAACACTGGTCCGAATAGATTTAACGCCCAGCAACCCGTAAAGTTCTCTCAGTGTACGTGACATGAACGAGGTGCCCTGGTCAGTCAGAATCTCTTTCGCGATTCCGACTCGGGAGATGACCTGAAACAGAGCCTGCGCGACACTCTTTGCAGAAATGTTGCGCAACGGCGCTGCCTCCGGATATCGTGTTGCGTAATCCACCAGGACTAACACAAAGCGATATCTGCGTGCGCTCCGGTGAAATGGCC
Source organism: Taurulus bubalis (assembly GCF_910589615.1). Classification (NCBI taxonomy): domain Eukaryota; kingdom Metazoa; phylum Chordata; class Actinopteri; order Perciformes; family Cottidae; genus Taurulus; species Taurulus bubalis. The sequence continues at coordinate 18,238,853 of NC_136600.1, read as the reverse complement.
CGATGAGGTCCATGGCTATTCGCTCGAACGGCACCTTCATTAATGGCAGAGGACGCGAAGGCGCCCTCTGCCGGCTGATTTACCAATTGACGGGGCAGGATCCGCCCGGATGCCCGGCCAATAAAATCGGGTCATTATCCGGTCTAGTGTCTTTTTTGTATCCCATGTGACCAGCCATCGGGTAATAATGAGCCGCCTGGAAAATCATTTCCCGGCGGCTTTTCGACACCAGCAACTGGATGTTTTCCTGCCCGGTCTGAGTGTCTTGACTCACTCTATACAGCCTGTCCCTTATCAATGAAAAGTGCGGATATGACTGCGCTGCGTCAGGGCGCACCAGCTGACCATCAACTCGCATCACTTGGTCCCTGGCCGAGCTGCTCGAGTGGAAAATGTGTTTGATTTCATTTCGTTTTTTAAATATTCCAATTGTGCAGCCAAGTCATCATTTGACAGCTCAAGGTCATGTATAGTTGCCTCCAGTCTGTCAATCTGTTCTTCTTTTCTTTTTTTCCGATTTAAATCGCTCATTAATAAAATGCTGTTGTTTTTCCAGCTTTTTGACCATCAACTCGCATCACTTGGTCCCAGGCCGAGCGCAGAGTATCATCACGAGACTGCTCGAGTGGAAAATCTTCCATGGAGCGGAACTCGGGAACCGGTGGAGTCTCCACGACTTGCCCGCGACTCTAACGCCAACATACAGTCTTGTTGGCCTGGCTGACTCCCCGTGTCTTGTCGGGGAAATTTGTTTGTCACAGTAGCAAGACAGAAAAATGCTCAACAACAAAATCTATATATACAACAAAACAGCAGAGTGTATTCATTTGGGAAATTAAACAATAATTATAATAAAGAAAGTTATTTATTTATTGTATATTCTATAATAGATTTGGGCACATCTGTCACATCTGTTCCGTTGTTCTACAAGGTGCAGCCGTGCAGGGGGAGTTTGGATAACATGTAGTTATCAAGCTGTGAGACTCTGCTACTCCACTTTATCTTCCTCACACCTCATTCATGCATGAATGATTTATGTGCCTTACCTAAACTTAGCATGCAATGTACGATATGTTAAATATTTGCACTACAAATACATGTATTGCATAGTCAAAGTTGTAGCATATTCTTTCTCTTTTTCATGTTTCTTTTGCAAAACAATATATTATCTTTGAACTCTATCAAAGTTATGGTATCTCCTTGGAGAAACTTGACAGTAATATTTTACACAATATTTGACTGTGTTTGCATACATGTTTTATATTTGTATTTGTAAGTAAAGGCCTAATCTCAATCTCCCCCCTAAACCCTCAAACCCTGAACCCTCAGGGATTTACTGACGTCAGCTGCTAAGTGGCTGAGTGTGAGAGGCTGTGAGGGCTTGAACTGGTGTACATATGAATGGGACAGCACTTTGCTGCAACATATCACGTGATTACATAAAAAAAATATTGTGTACAATTGTATATTTATTTTATACTTTTTATTCACTGATTTGAACATCTTCCTCACAAGTTGAGAAGTCATTTTAAATGATCTATTTACTCGTTTTTGTAGAAACAAAATGTTTGATGAATGTAAAAAAAATATTTAGAAATATATAAACCCTCACGGACTTCACGGGAGCGTGCCTCAAAGTCTGTGAGTACGTAAGGGTGGAGATTGAGATTGGGCCAAAGTGTTCATTTTGTAATTTGAGTTTTGTCATTATTTTGAGAATCAATAGTTCTTGTTTAATTTCTATTCATTTTACAAATTAAATTCTTACAAGTTTGTATTTGTTTTATTTACTTTTTGTTTATTTCTATTTTTCTGAAAGCATTCGTTCTCTTTACCTCTCACTTAATATGAACTATCACAGCTCATATAGCGAAAGGTCACTCACACGAAAGGTCAAAAGGGAGGAGGTCGAATGTAATGCTTGGATGTGAAACGTTGAATAGCGTTGCAGTCCGACTCCATAAAGAAGCAGGAATTTGTACCGACAATAATGTTTGCAATTCCAGTTATAAGAATTGCACCCACGACTCCGACGCCAACATGGAGTACACCCTTCAGTATCCTTTTAGGAAGCCAAGACCATGAAGGTCTGGACTGAGCCGTTTCATCTGTTTGATCATCAGGTGTCTTCATCAGGATGCTCTCATCTCTCTGATTCTCAAATGAGTCTGTATTTTCACCTAAAATACGACATTCCTCTCTCCAATTCAGGCAGGCCTGGCTTGCAATTGTCTCCTCCTGCCTCATCTGAAACTGGAGCTGGTCTTCAAGATCATAGATTGATCGTTGTTGTTCAGCTGTCAGAGACTTCAATTCAGCTGTCAGAGACTTAAGTTCAGCGAGCTCATTGTCCATGATCTCATTCTGAACACTCAATTTGTTGTACTCTGACAGATATTCAACTATGATCTGCTTGTGTTCTTCTATTACCTTGTCTTTATCTCTGTTGTCTGTGTCACGTTCCTCTAAGGTTTCCCTGACATAATCTAATGTTTCTTCTGTTTCCTTGTACAGAGATTTGAATTTGGCCTCATTAGTAGTCAAGCTCTGGAGTTTCTTATCCTGGATTTTCTCATTTTCCTGCAACTTTTCAATGGTTGCCTCCAGATTACTAATCTTTGCCCTCATTGTCTCTTTTTCGAATTCACTCTGGTCCAGTTTGTGTGCAATTATCTGATTCTCCTTGAACAGAGATGTTGTGCTGTTTTCCAAATCTTCTAAAATGTTCTCATACTGATTTTTGTTGGATTTCATTTTGTTTTTGACATATTCCAATTCTGCAACCAAATCATTATTCGACAGCTCAAGTTTAGATATAGTTAGCTCCAGTCTGTCAATCTGACTGTTGTTCATTGTCTGTTGTTCATTAATAAAATGTTGTTGTTTGTCAAGCTTTTGTATGTACCAGGCTTGTTCTTGTTCCTCCATCTCTGTATAGTCCACAGTAGGTTTAAAAAACTAATACTAATAAACGTTGTTTCTTGCCAATACAGCCAACATAAACTGTGGGTTATTTACTGTCTCCTGGACTGAGGTGCCTTTGAGGAATCTCTGACGTCACGTGACACGCCGGTACGTCATAATCCTGCGACGCTGCATTTGTGAACCTGCTGCGACGAGTCGGTCCCGTTTAAGACTCCTTCAAATGCAGCCGAGAAAAGAAGATTTGAATCGACATGCGGCAGCAATCATTTTTAAACGTAGTTCTTGAAAAACAAGGGACCTTATAACATCACCGTTGTGTTAAAATGATCGGTTACGTGACGGCAGGAAGAGACAAGCGAGCTCACGTTATGGAGCCGCCGCGCTGTTAACAGCAGCTCGGCCCTCAAGTGATATAACTCCAGACTCAAAATGGCAATTTAATTTGAATATCAGGCTATAGGTCCATGACAGACTCACTCATCTCACGATCGATAAAGTGGGGCATACAATACATCCCTTATGTTAAACATGCAGCGGTATATTTCTTTAACAGAAAGGCTGTTGGATGTGCAGTTTCATACTTGCTTTCATTGGAGATGATACACGGCCATACTGCCTGTATTGTGAGACTGATTTCTATGTCAAACTCTGTGATATAAAAAAAACACATGACAACTCTAAAAGATATTTAAAAGGCAAAACCTTATTATAACAGTTCCACCCAAAGCCAGCTGCCATTAATAAGTAAAACAATTGCTATATCACTATATTCGGTGAAGAACTGCAGCTCTATCAGCACTTTCAAAAATAGTTTAAAAAATCTGTTGAAAGCTGCTCAGCGCTGTATTCATTGAGCAAAATGATTATGTTTTTTATTCCTTACTTTTAATGTGCTGCTCTGTATCTTTGTATTGTGTGTCTTGTGTGTTCTTCTAACCATGTATAATGTTGTATTGTGTCTTTAATCCTGTACTGTTTGCTATTGTGTTATGTTTGACCTGCCAAGGGACTACAGATGCAAATTAGCTGAAGCGATAATCTGGAGCTATAATCTGGCAGTGGCGGGCCGTCAGGGCTTGCTAAGGCTTCTCTGCTGGCCTAAACAGAATCACAAAGTTATAGCTATTTTATAATAGATATGTTCAAATAAGCACCAAACACTATACTATGACGTAAAATCATATTTAAAGAAAGCTATGCACGCATATAATCACATATATTTGGCATAATAATTGTATTTGTGTATCTTGTGTCCATGTGGACATGTGGAGCAGTAACTGTAGGGACCTGAGGGTGGCGCCCAAGAGCTTTACAAGAATATTCTGGAGAGGGGTCAGTGTATCAGGTGCAATTTCTTTATCCACGTTGCCTTCAGTCTATAGGTCCAGTTAAAAAAATACCATGCTGGTTGACTTGTGAAATCGAAGTAAAGCGCTCAAATAAGATTCATGTTAAATGTGCACAGCTTGCAGCACCTCGTGTTCTTTTTTTTGTAAATTAAGAAAAGCAACTAATTTGGGGTTTATACAACTACTTGAACAGCTGTGATTAATTAGTTAATTAATGTTTGACAAATGAAACAATGAAATGTTAATGCTATATAGATCAGTTGTAAGCCATTAATAGAACAACTTTTTGGTTCTGTGGAAAATCCTTCTTCAGCTTGATACTTTATCTTAAATTCATTAGGAAAACCCCTCTGCATCCTATTTTAGGTGGGGCATCTAAACTAGACTCAGACTTGATGGTTTGTTGTAAAAGCCCTTTACTGATGAATTATTAACCTTAATATTAAACACTTTGTTAACATTTATAACTGCAGGTGACTGAAGAGACTGAAGTCTCTTGCGGCTCAGAAACATTGGAACACAGGGTTTCCCACAACCTGGCAACCCAAAGGTTAATCTTATTAATGGGTTATTAGCGGATCTAAATTATTTATTAACCAGTAATAAAGCCATTATTTACAGCTTTTAACCCCTCAATATATGATGATTAGAAAGTCTGGTACTTTGTTATGGTCTACAAAGTTTGAGATTGTTTGTATAAAGGGTTGTTTTATTTTATAGGAAATAAGTAAGTCAGAGGTGAGATCGTCAGTTTGAAAAAAAAAGAAGAGAGAAGGAGAGGGAGAGTGGGTTTGAGGTTTGTCAATGTGAACCAGTTGCTCAGAGATGACTGGTGGAGGAGGACGGATAGAGGGAGGGGAATTCTGAGGATAAATGCGCTCTTTCATTTCAAAGTGAGAGAAATCCGTGACTAGAGGCACATATTCACATCGACAGTAACTCCCGGGGAACAACCAGTTGGTCCTTAAAGTGAGACAATCAGCGGAGTGGATCATGGATAACAAGTTCTCTGAGGAACCTCACCTTCAACTTTTGGCTTGATGAGCCACAGGAGAGCTTGATCTTCAAAGACGCGCTCCGGAGGCAAGGGGGATAACGCGCCGTGCTGACAGACTGTTTGGGAAGGTGTTACGCATTAGTAATGGTTTAATGATTCTGAACGGCCGCCTCTTGTTGGATGGGACAGGTGCAGGATTTTCACGTCATAACATGGGTCACCGAGGTGTCCATTTAGTCCTTTCTCTCTATCTTAAAGAGCTTTCCGTGCACAGGGGATAACTTTCTGTGGTGTCACCCAAATCTTTCCACAGGGACTTTCAGAAACAAAAAACAAATCACGTTCAGGAATTATCGTGTTGAGAAGGTTTTGTTTGATTCTTTATAATCAACAACTCAAGAGCACTTTTGGACAGACATGCCACTGGAGCACCGTTTGACTGGATTTTACGCATCTCTTGGGGAAAGAGAGAGCTGAGAACGCGCGTGTGCGTTTATGTGTGTGTGTGTGTGTGTGTGTGAGTGTGTATGTGTGGTCGAAGCCGATGCACTGCACGTAGACCAGCTCAGGGGAAACTCTTTGTAAACAGAGAAAAATAGAGGAGAGACTCTTCTTTCATTCGGTTTCATAAATGGATCTGCGTAAATACCTGTTGCGCCTGGAGTTCATCCTTCTTCTAATAGGTAAGTTCTATTTGGGTTAAGAAGTCAACTCTAAATTTGTGTTTTGCACATTTTGTTTTTTAATTAAGATGGAAATGAATGATAATTGGAGTCTGAACAGGGGGGCAATCGCTGCTCTTAAAGTCAACTTGTGAACTTCGGAGACCTGAAGTCAACCTCTTTTCCATGATTGATGCCTCTTCACTTCCTAGTTGCTCTCCTTTCCTCCGGCGCGGTCTCTATGGGTGATATGGTCCTTAACCTCCACAACTCTTGCACTTTAACAGACATGTGTGAACGATTGTGTCACACGTGCCTCCCTGAGTCCCAAAGAGCTTTATTCTGTGTGACAGTATAAGTGAGCGAGCATGAAGACATTCCTAATATGATTGCAGGAGAGAGAAGCGGGCATATTAAAACATATGACTACACTCCATTTGCCAAATAGATCAGAAGAAAAGGAAGTTGCACATGAATCCAACAAAGTAATGGTTCCTTGTTCAAAGTCTGATCCTTAAGCCAATCTATCAGTTATGTCAGTTATGGGGAAGAATTTCATCCTCGTTGGAGGTTAAGTTACCAAAAGATGTTTGGAACGATCAGCTATAGTTGCATGTATCCTCTGCCAAAAGGTTAGTGGTTCCTCTCCTCTTACAGCTGACACCTTCTGACCCTGGCAGCTGAGTAACTCAATCCTACCGGCCATATCAGCCACATCCATCGCTTAGACCTGATGGCTAACATTCCCCTAATAAGGTGTCTGTGCCATGTGCGTTTGGAGCATGCACATCAGCTCCCCTCCTGTACTCACGTTCGGTGTGGTAGAGCAGCCTCACACACCTCATTGAGTCATTCCCGCTCACCGGCAAGGAACCTAAGAAAAAGACCATTGTTGTCTACAAAAGTGATTATGCAGCTGATAAGCAGAGGTTTAAACTGCTGTATTATGGCATGCAGTGAAGCAAAATGAGATCAATAGGCTGAGATATTATGTTGTGCAAGGCATGTTAAGTTTGTACCTGACCTGAATCACACAGGCGCTGAAGTCATGTATAGATTGGCATGTAGCCTGAAGAGTGATTATCCATGCATCATCCAGAAGCTGAGGAATGAACGAGGACCACATACTTACACAGCAATGCACACACACACACACACACACACACACACACACACACACACACACACACACACACACACACACACACACACACACACACACACACACACCTATTTGCCAATGCCAGCAGCCTGTGGTTACGTTTTACACATTGCCCTCCATTATCAGGTTAAATCAAGCATGGGCAGGGTAATTGTTTCCCCCTTTTTTATTCTGCAACCTCTGATGTAAATTGTACTGTAGCTTATGTGACCTGAGTGTAAGTGTTGCTGCCAGTGTCATACAGGAGGAGCATGTTGGTGAGGGAGTATGTGTGTAATGTTAATGGCTTCAGCAGAGCTCCCCTGATGTGGACAACAGGCATCCCATGCCTGTTACACTGTAATGCTTTACGGAGATGTTGAACACAGGTGTGTGTGTGTGTGTGTGTGTGTGTGTGTGTGTGTGTGTGTGTGTGTGTGTGTGTGTGTGTGTGTGTGTGTGTGTGTATGTGTGTGTGTGTGTGTGTGTGTGTGTGTGTGTGTGTGTGTGTGTTTGACTCAGTTCTTCCTACATTCTTGCTGTTATTCTCTCAGCTTTCTTCTTGTATTTTTGTACTCTCCCATCATGTGTTGACTTTCATTCCTACTCCCCCTCTTCTTCCACCCCCATTCCCCACGAGAGGGTGACAGAGATGAGAACAGAACGTGAGCGAGATAATGGAGAGAAAACCTGTGAAAGGGGGTGAGAAGAGGTGAAGGGGAGGAGGGGTGCATGGGAAACATTATGAGTCGGTTTGATAAAGATGATAGAAACAGACAGTCGAGCAGACATCTCTGCTGTAGGACATTTCACAGAGGGGCTATAAGTCAGGGATGTAAATTTAAGACCCAGAGGAACAGAAAAGGGACATTTAGATATGCTAGTCCAATTAAAATCACATACATCAGTGTCTCAGCATGCTGCTATAAGTGCTGGCATGTCTCTATATCATCTAAAACATTCTGTGAACATATACAGTATACTGCACAATCACAGCCATACACATCATATTACACCAGCAGCAGTAGCGCCCAGAGCCGTGCGTGTGGTTGAGAGAATCTGGACTGTATTCGCCATGATAAATGTTTACTGTGCCAGTTGTCATGGTGATGGGTGGTCAGACAGGCTGCGGTGCAGTGTCATATATAAACTCCAATGAAAAGGGAACCAGAGGAGGGAGGACAGGACAGGGAAAACAGGGAACGATGGTACAGTTTTGTGGGTTGTGAAGGGAGGGGGCGCCGTGTGGTATTGTGTGTGTTTTAGGAGAGGGGGTAAAAGAAAGGAGCAATTTATGGTTTATGAGAGAATGAGTGAAATAGGAGGATGACAGAGAAAATCAGTAGCAGTGGGTTTTATCGGGGGGCCTAGTTTGTTGTGGAAAGCAATTTGTAATTAGAGAGGGTGGTGGATGTCGCCACAAGAAGAGAGAAATATTTTACTACACTGGATAAAAGCGTAGTGGGATAGAAAATGAGCGAATAACAAAGACTCGATGGAAAGATTTATATTCATTTTGGCCATGAATACCTAAGATTTAGTATCAAGAAATTAATCTGTCCTTGCATACGCATGTTCCCATCAGTGAAGTGCATTAAGCATCTGTGTAGAATAAGGTAGATGGCTGAATCTCAAAGCCACTGGAGGTTTGGCCGTTGAAACATTGGAAGCTCACTCAGCTCTGCAAGATCAGCAGAAACCAGACTTACGAGTCCACAGCTGGTGGAGGCTCTGTAAGGCCCCACGCAACACAGCAGTGCTTTGAGATAACTTCTAATGTTGGCATGCTAACATGCTCAATGACCGTACTAGCATGCTGATTTTAAGCAGGTTTAATGTCTATCATGTGCAATATCTTAGCATGCTAACATCTGTAAATTAGCACTGAAGTACAGCTGACGATGATGGGATTGCCATTTCGAATGCAGGCGTTTGGTCATAATTCAAAGCAAAAATCGGACCTGATCATGGCGCTAGATGAAAAGGTAACAGATCACTAAAGCCATCAAAATTCAAAAACGACATTGCTATCCTTCGAGTCATGCTTTAAAACCCCACACAATTGCAACCTTATATCCGTTGAGTAAATCTGAGTACGGGAAAGAGAAGAAACTTGGCTGAAAATGGAAGGACGATACAGGGAAAACATCTGTACGGAAGAGAAGATGAAAGCGCAGGTAGAAGAAACAACAGAATGTGAGAAAGGCAGGAGCAGAGATGGAAGAGAAACATTGAACATATCTAGTTTCCTTCTCAAAACCAAGTGGAATCCCCCTCTGATTGGCCTGGCCGAGGTAACTGTCTGTGTATGTCAGTGTGTATTTGTGGGGAAGTATCTGTTCGTGAGCTGGTGTATAATCAATGCAGCAGTGTTCTGGTCTTGTTCCCCATCTGGACTACTTTTCTGTAGTGGAATCACTGAGATATGTACAGTAGGATGGTTACTGTTGACGCTAAATTACATGTCAACTCTATTTTACTTTATTCCTGAAACAAAACATATCCAACACACCCTTTCTCCAGGGCTACATAGAACTTGTAGATGCTCAACAAGTCAAATACTAACTATCAACTGTCACACAGCTTGTGTTTCTGAGACTGAAAATACTAGCCTACGCGATAATGCTCTTTAATTTAGATGGAATTGTGTATCTAAAGGAAATAGAAAGGAGAGATAGTTTCCTGTCAGCCACTGACAACCTCAGCTAACGCATTTGCTAAAACAGAGAATAAAGCTGCGTTCTAAATCACATACAGTACATAGTGCAGCTTCCATTACAGACTATGTACTGTTGCATGCAGCGTGCATTACAGACTATATACTGTTGCATGCTTGCAACAGTACATAGACACTACTTCTCTAACATTGCACCTTGAACTTTCATCCTCTTGCTCATATATCCACTGCACATAAGATTGTGGGCCAGAATAGACAGAAAAGCATGCTGGCTAGGACATCCTGGTATTTTTGGTATACTGCATTTGAGATATAATGTATTGGGACAAACTAAATGTTTTTCTGGCATAATAAACAGTAAGGGTATTGGAACGCACAGTAAATGTGGATCCATCTGTTATTGGTCTGCACAGTATACTGTGCAGTTTTATCTTAACACAAGCAGGACACGAGCAAACAGGTAACAGAACTCAAAACAAAAGATAAAGACAAACTGATTAAGAACCAAGAAACACGGCATGTATTAATAGAGACGGACTAATTGAGGGAGTGAGAACAGATGATGAGCAGGAGGTCAGGTAACTGCAGAGCTAGTGAGGAACAGGTGGAAATTACACAAAGACAGGAAGTGATTTGAAACGAGAGCAGAGGTGAGAAATATACAAAACATGAATGAAAGACATGAAAAAGAGGAAAAACATGACCTTGGACTATGGCAGATTATGACCTAATCCATGAAAAGGAAGTATTATTTCTTAAAGTACAAGGAAAAAATATTGTTGCATTTTATATCTAGTATTTATGGTTTGTGTAATGTTTTAAAAGATCACAGGACTAATTGACGGACTATATATAGACACTAGACAACGTCAGACCTGATGTCGGCTGTTTAATTTCTAATTACATTGCTTCAGAAAACTTACCTGGATGCACCAAGTCATAATACATTAATTGACTATGTGAAGATCTGTTGTCATTAATCCTATATTCCTAACATTCATTTCTAAAAGGTCATCAGTTAACCCTTGTTTCATCTGTTCATTCAGTTTCACTCTGATTAGCAAGGTAAACACTTAATCTAAGTAGGCGTGTGTTATCTACCTTTTAAGTATTTTTTCGGGCGTTGAAAAACCATATTTAAACGTTCCCTTTCAGACTGAAAACACAAGATGTGTGTGTTTCATTTTGCCAGTTGGAGCATGTTGTCGTGCTTCCGTTTACACCTAAATGTTCACAACTCAGTGAACTGAGTACCATGTTGTTGCTCTCTGTCTTCTCTGTGTCTCCCTCGCCTCTCTCTCTCGTTGAATGAAGGGCCGGCTTGTGTGTTACAACAGGGGGCTTACTATACTCCATAGTTTTTCTAACCCACACCCTTCCCTGCCTTGCCTCTTCTCTTTTCTCCCCCATTCCCCTCAGACTGAACTCCCGTTTTCCTCAGAGGTTGCCTTTGCTCACTCTGTTTATTCGTTTTTTCAGCCCCCCTTCTCCCTCCCTCGGATCCCCTCTCCCAAGGCCAAGGGGGGGAATAATAATCTGACTTTAGACTGTACAGTTGTGTACACACAGCTCCAAGTTTTGCATATTTTTCACTCATTCTAGCGGCTAATCGATACCCTTTACGCCAACTTGTAATCTTAATGCCGTAAGGCAAAAGTCTACATCATATTATAAAATGTGTGTCAATTTCTTGTCAAGAGTTAGAGAAGATTGATAGCGCTCCATTGTTTTTACAGTAAATATGAAGTTACTACAAAGTAGTCTGGCTCATAACCCACCGTAACATTTGTCATTGTTAAGCTGTGTATTTATTCCTCCAGGATGGCCGTGGATACATTAGGTTTTCTAGTTGACTGTCTTCCTATAGACAATATCTCAGGAATGCCTTCAGCAAATTTCTTTAAATTTGACACAAACATCCATTAAGACTCAAGGAAGAACTGATACATTTTTTAGGGCAAAAGTCGAGGTCACTGTGAGCCAACAAAACACATGTTTAGTCACAACTCAAGGACTGAAATGATAATTATGACAATTTCAAACAAGTGTATAATAGGACACATTTTGGACATTTTGGACAGACAATGATGTAAACTACAACTTGATAGAGACATTCAACTGCGAGACGATAATTCTAGTTTTTACTTATTAAACAAACAAGAGATCACTTGTTAATTTGTGATGCTTCAGATGTGTTGGTAGGCAGATTTTGTTGCATTTGGACAGATCAAGGCAAGGTGTTTCCCCCGGTTCCAGCTTTTATGCTGACCTAGCAAGCTACTGGCTGTGGTCTGGAGTTTAAGAGGTTAAGGGAATATTAAGGGAGTTAAGTCAATTCCAAAATACAAAATCTTGTTTTCTTTATGTCATCTGTGTATTCATCTTTTCTGTTATTTTTTTCAGGGTTGTGTCAGTGTTTCAACATAGATGTAAAGCATCCGCGCATTTTCACCGGTCCAGAGGACGCTCTGTTTGGCTTCTCTGTTTTACAACATGAAGCAGACGGAGAGAAATCGTACGTTTGTGTGAATGGGAATGAAGAAAGAGCAACAAATAATGAACCTTTCATAATTCTTAAACAGAGAGGATGTACAGTGAATGTTTTGATGATAAATTACATTCTGTTGAAGGATGCTGGTCGGCGCTCCCTGGGACGGGCCGCCCAACAACAGGAAAGGAGATGTGTACAAATGCATAGTGGGAGAAGAGATGAACTCAAACTGCAGCAAAGTGAATCTCGGTGAGAGAAACAAAGATCCGTAACAACTCAACTCTCCCTGTTTTTACCCAGATGCTACAATAAACTGGTCTGTCTATCTTTCTCAGGTGAAGCTCTCCAGAACGTTTCTAAAAACCTGAGAAATTCTCACCTGGGGATGACACTGACTCCAGAATCACCGGATGGCTTCCTGGTATGTGGTTTCAACACTGAGAAACAAGACTTTGTATTTTTGCTACGTGGGCATTTGGTTGAGTTTGGGAGCCTGAAGGGATGTGGTGAGACCCAGTTGTGTTTGTTTGACAGAATGTTAATGAATCATCTCTATTGGTGTGATTTCATTTGACTTTAGATGTGTGACCATGTGCGGTTCACTGATCCCCACCTTCCTAGATACGTTTTTGAAGATTCATATGCACATTTACAAAGTCAAACACAGACTGAGTTGATGGACTAAACTACACATAACAGTGTAATTACTGTAATTATGCAAGTTTTGCAGCTATGCTTCCTAATTCCTAATTTCTGTTCTATTTTTGCGAGATTGTAGGAAGTACCGTTTTGAGACTAATGTTGTTTTTGTTCTCAAGTCAAAGTTAAATCTCAGATCAGTCAAGTCCTCGTTTTTGTGACATAAAAGGTTCCCTATACGGTATTCACAGCATATGGAGACGGCTGGCGGCTGAGGCGGTGGCTGAGCCTCCAGTTTTGAGCCAGCAAGTAGAAATGTGTGTGTGTGTGTGTGTGTGTGTGTGTGTGTGTGTGTGTGTGTGTGTGTGTGTGTGTGTGTGTGTGTGTGTGTGTGTGTGTGCGTGTGTGTGTGTGTGTGTGTGTGTGTGTGTGTGTGTGTGTGTGTGTGTGTGTGTGTGTGTGTGTGTGTGTGTGTGTGTGTGTGTGTGTGTTAAGCAAGTGTGCTCCGCCAGGTTTTTACTGTTGCTCTGGGTGTGGAGTCGAGTACAGTTCATGAACGCCATCCAGCTTAACCCACTCCAGTGTGTGTGTGTGTGTGTGTGTGTGTGTGTGTGTGTGTGTGTGTGTGTGTGTGTGTGTGTGTGTGTGTGTGTGTGTGCGTGTGTTTATCTTAACCCCAGTGGTCAGGTCTATAACAGGATCGGAATGCGTCTCCGGCCCTTTGTTAATGACAGACCTACCAAAAGCCATAGCACCTCTCTCCCTTTCCTCCGTCCTCTCCCTCCTTCCTTTCTCTCATCCAGCTCTCCATCCCTTCCCCTCTGCCTGTCTGAGCGCCTGAGGAGAAACCCGTTCATAATGACAGGGCGAGCAAAACCAGGATGTTTCTCTTTTTCTCGTTCTCCCTCATCTTACCCCACTCTCGGTCTCTTTCTTTTGTCTCTCTGCTGTATGCATGAGTTTCTATTATCTTCTCTTTCCCCCCCCCCCCCCCTCCTTATCCCTCCTTCTTGGTATAAAAGCCAAATAAATGGCAAGCTTTGAAGACAGAAATATTTTTATACGATGCACCCCCTCCCCACTCCCCTCATTCACCGCCCTACACACAATCAGATTTAAATTGCTTTACTGGTCTGGTGTTCCAGCTCTGTTAAACCACTCGTGACAAGAGTGCAAACACGTCAACAATAGTCTCCCTCTCTCTGCCTCTCTCCTTTTTCTGCCCCCCAAACCACACTATTGTAGTTTTTCCATGACTTATTCCCTCTCATGACTTGTTTTCTTTTTATTCCCCGTCTGCCCCAGTTCAGCCTTTTTTGTGTTTATTCAGTCACCCGATCCTTTTTGTCTACGCGTTTAAACCCTTTGATAACGACCAAAAAAACACCTAAACGTCTTGTGAGCGGAACACAAACACTTGAAAATATAAAGTGCTCAAATTAACTGTAGCTGCTCCCGAAATATCTTCACCTGTGAGACAGATGCTGATGTGTTTCTACGTGTGTGTGTGTGTGTGTGTGTGTGTGTGTGTGTGTGTGTGTGTGTGTGTGTGTGTGTGTGTGTGTGTGTGTGTGTGTGTGTGTGTGTGTGTGTTTGGCAGGCATGTGCCCCTCTGTGGTCTCAGGAGTGTGGTACGTCTATGTTCAGCACTGGCATCTGTGCCTCTGTCAGCGACAACCTAGAACCAAGAGAGACCATCGCTCCAACAGCGCAAAGTAACCACACATTACACACACACATTTAGGCAGAGAAGCATGCTGCACAGGCCCGCTTCAGCCAACCAATTCTTTCTTCTTTTTTTTACTTCCACATGTGGCAGGGTGCTCCACATACATGGACATTGTGATCGTGCTGGACGGCTCCAACAGTATCTACCCCTGGTACGAGGTCCAGAATTTCCTCAGCAACATCCTCAGCAAGTTTCACATAAGCTTGGACCAGATGCAGGTAAAAGTGCAAGTCAATGTTTATTAGCACTGCCTATGAATATTATTTACATTAGTAATGGAAACTTGTGGGTTTGAATTTGAGTGAGTCTCCCACTTAAATCTCTGGAACCCCTTAGCTGTTACCCAAAAGAGTAACACAAGCTCGTCCCTTGAGTGAAACCATGCACGGAGTGACAGAGGAACCAGTTTGGCAAATATGACCAGAATGAATTGCTTTAGTAATGTAAAGGGGCGTAAGCAGAGCTAGCTTGAGGTTGAGGAGGAATGGAAGTCGGAGGAGGGGGGTGGGACGTTATTCTGAGCTAAACAACAAGAGGAGAGAGGGGGTTTGGGTTTTGAAAAGGAAGGATAAGGGGTAGCAGGCAAAGTGAGGTGAAGAGGAAATACCTCTGGTTTTTGAATGAATTCAAAAATTCCCCAAGAGCACTGTTTGCTTTAAGAACAAGATTGGTACTTAAAGAGACAGTTCACCCCACAAACAAGAGTCTCAGATGTTGCTTTCCACAACTATGTGCCAGCACAACCATAAACATGTGGCATTGTTGAAATACTTGTGTGTGCACATTCAGGTTGGTATACTGCAGTATGGCGAGGTAGCAGTCCACGAGTGGTCTCTGAAGGACTACCAGACCACACAGGAGGTGGTGGAGGCCGCCAAGAACATCAGCAGACAGGAGGGACGAGAGACGCGCACAGCATACGCCATCCACACGGCCTGGTAGGCCTGTCAATCACTGTTACTTCACTCCCATTGGCTGATGCTCTTTGTACTAAAACATTTGGTAGATCTGGCTGGCTAACGGGAAACTGTGTGGCTGTTTAGATTTTGGTATGACATTCTTAGTTGTTTTTTTCTCTAAATATATCACTATATAATTTGTAGTTAGGATGACAATCAGGTCGGTTTCTTTCTGGCAGCTTACTAAGATATCAGACAAAGGTGTTGTTCAAAATTGCATACTATATAGGTGTACTCAATCAGCCAATTGCTAACAAAATGAACAATTAAGTATGCGATTACCATCAGACTGCTGCCACTGAAGCATTCTCAAGCACAAGGAATCACATGACTGACCGCCAGGCCAGCAGCTCCGTCACATCCCCAAAAACATTGGAAGACGTTTCCAAACTGGTGTTATTTAGATAAACTACCCACATACATTTTCTTGCATCAAAACATATAAAACTTAATAAAGGGACATATTAACAGCTTTTAGCCTGCCTTTAAATCTTACAGGATTGACGGCACTCGATGCACCCAGATGCAATGCATTGTGGGGCAGTTGAGTATTTGCAGTAAGCTCGCGTCTCAAACTCGGAAATTCTTACTCATGTAGTAAACATTTCTCACTTACACAAAATCCACACACTATGCAGGGGAATGTACTACATATTACATTTTACTAAGTGATGTTAGTATGTGAATGCGAACACAAATGACTCTACTTTATTGTGAAAGGAGTCGCTCATAGTGACAATTTCACACATAATTATGATAAATCATCAACTCATCTTTCAGCTCATTGTTTTGGTTTTACATCCTGCAACTTTTCCTCTTATGATTCTCTACCGTCTTCAAACACGTCTTCAAACACATAGTTCCAGCTAGAGTGAGCAGCTGTTATCAGCAAAACAATCTCATACACACAGACAAACAAAATGAAAGACTAGCTGGTGAACGTAGCAGAGCGTTTAGCAGCTCATATGAGAATGTTATTTCACGATTTCACAACCAGAGCTAAAAGGGAAATTAATCATTGTGTCTTGATAATGTGGGGACAATCACTAGTTATTGAGCAGATATAAATTATAAAATCCTGACAAAATGTGCAGACCATCTTTAAAATACTCTCCTTTAATAAACTTGTATTGTTGCCCAGTTTCTCATCATGAATGTTCTTTGAGTATGTTTAGGGTATTTAAGCTGGTAACCCAAGTCTAAAGAAACAGCTCTATATGTTGAGGGTCAGTGAAAACCTCTTGGTCTTAAAATATCTCTTTCTTTTCAAAATAAAATTCCTGCTTTATTAAAGTCATACCCACATGGCGCACCACACCCAGACCCAATGTGTGGCCACAGCTTTCTTTTTGGGATGTGTGTGTCTTGGAGAGGTGTTCTACTACACACACACACACACACACACACACACACACACACACACACACAAACACACAGGTAATTGGAGAGTTCCTGTTTTTTCTACTACATTTAAAGGTAAAAGTCGGAGAAATGCAGGAGGAAGTTGAACAGCAGTCACTGGAAATTGGAGCCGGTAAAATAGTGTAACTGAGGCATTAAAACACCGGTCATGGGAAATCCAGACACATTTTACCTTTTCAGTTCACTACCTTAAAAACAGACATTAAAACAGTATACATCACACCATCTACTGTAAAGAAATCAAGCCGGGGTCACAGTTTTTAAAATCATTTTTAATTAATTTGATATCAATATAACATCTCATGTTTTGACTTACACACACATACAGCACATACTCCTGCTCACACACACGAACAGAGATGGACAGATAGCGGAGCTGGCACTCTGCAGGAAAGTGACAGGGTAGAAAAACAGTGGGATTAGCTGAGCTGGACTCGTGGGCTGCTGGCTCAGCACGGCTGCAGGTGTGGCACAGCCTGGTCAGACAAGTAGTGCTATACAGCTGTAAAAATACACACTCAGATACTTACAGTACACACATACACCAACACACATATTACGGGCTCACACCATACACTGAAATTCACATGACCACATTGTATTTCTATTCTCACAAAGGCTCACATTGACGGCATTCATTCCTTGGACCCCCGAACCTCACCTTTAACCCTTTGACCTTTTCAGCTTTATCCCAAACCTTGGCCTTATTATAAACTTAACCCTTAACCCAAGCTCTTAGCTGATATAGCTCCCTGGAAGATTTTGATGTTTTTATTTTTGTGCGCACAATCGGTACACACATGCAGAGCTGTAGATTTAAGCCTTCAGACTGTGAGGACTTGACTAAGACCAGACTTGCTTGAGTCTTAGCTGTCTGGCACATAGTGGTTTGATTGGTAGCTCAGTCAAGTCAGTAGAAATAAACCCACCAAATCGTCTATGTAACTTGATAAATGAATGCTATCAAAGTGTAGTGGTAAGTGGGGATAATCAATCAAAGGCTAAACAAACTCAAGAACAATTTGCAAAAAGAATGAATCTCTAAACACGATAAAAGGGAAAATGAGGGCAACACCGGGGGAAAAGTGGACCAACAAGATCACATGGAGGCAGTCTGCAAATCTTGAGCACCACAATGTCCTCCACCGACTGGAGGTTCAACCTCTGCACTCATTCATTCTCAAAACACAACATAACCAGTCCACTCGGCCTCTCCCAGTATTACCAGTCCACTCTTCAAATTCAATACATTTTGAGCTGAATGAGGCTCCGCCGTCACATCAGGGACGGACAGTCTCAAGCAGCAGAAAACCCCTTAATGTTACTAAAACCTCATGGAAGATTTTTTTAAATCCTCCGTAAACACAGAAGTTGCAGCTGGATGTGATAATTAGTATGCCTATTTAAGTAAAATAATAATATACCAATTTGTAAAAGATACTCAAAAAGGTACAAGTACACAAAAGAAAAACATTGTTACAGTAACAAGAATGTAATTTGTAACTTCCACCCCTATAACACTGTGGCACTGTTTTTACACTTTGTTCTTTGTTCACATTAATCAAACAGGATGTAACATGTTAATTAGAGAGCAAGTAGATGTTGGTCCTATTAGAAAAAGCCAGGCTAGCAGTTCCCTTGTTTTCAGCTAAGCTAAGGACTGCTGGTTGTAGCTTCATATTTAAACACAGACATCAGAGTGGTATTGATCTTCTCATCTAAATAAAGGCAAGAAAGCAAAATAGTGCATTTTCCAACTCATTTGAAAGGAAATGGCCTCAGCTTTTAAAAAAGAAGGATGATAATCGTGTGTGAGTTGAGCTGCCAATGTATAAATGTGTGGAGGGAAAGTTGCTTTGAGCCTGCTTGCAGTGTGACGTTGACATGTCATAAATGACAGTAATGGTTTGAATGCAGCGTAGATGACAGACTGATGCATGAACATAAAACAGCTCTGTACAATTGGATTAGCCACTGATTTTGATGTTGCTCCACCCGTCTGAGACGCTCCCGCTCACCCACACACACACACACACACACACACACACACAGGCCGCTGTGCCATGTCATTACCACACTGCTGTGACTCCATAAAATGGCTTATAAATACAACCAGGCCTCCCAATTAGCGGCACTCACTTTCTATTCTCTTTTATCTCCCCTTCCATGTCTCATCTCCATGTTTCTTTAATCCAAATGTTTCTATGCTTCCCTCTTTTACTTTTTATTCTCCATTTATTCTCCCTACCGACATAAGAGGTCAGTAGCTGTTCTGTCGGTCTTGTCACGTTTGTTCTCTCCCTCTCTTTTACCACTTTACTTCTCCCTTGTATAATTCCTTCTTCCCCACCAGTTTTATTTAACTGGATACATCACACAATCTTATTGCCACATCAGAGCAGAATTTTAACTTCTCAGTTGTAATATTTGGCTCTGTATTTTATCACTTTTAATTTGTATTCCCAACCCTTTTCTCGCGCTATTTTATCCAGACTAATTATTTCCTGTTTGCCATTTCTTGTTTCTCATCTTTATCCAGTTTTTCACTCATCTATTTGTACCTCTGTTGTTTTTCTTACACTCCTCTTCTGTTTTCTCCTCTCTGCCCCCTATGTAATTTGCAGACTGCATAGGGGAAACGGTTGTTTTTAACTCTGAGTTTCTTGCGGCTGACCACGATGTTATATTTAAATAAGGGCTGAAGTTAGGCCTGAAAATGACTGAGTTCACTCGGCGTGACTACTCTCCTCAGTTCAGTGTGTGTGTGTGTGTGTGTGTGTGTGTGTGTGTGTGTGTGTGTGTGTGTGTGTGTGTGTGTGTGTGTGTGTGTGTGCGTTGGTCTGAGGCTTACCAACTCTATTCAATGCTTGAATCAGGTCCCACTGAGAACAGGTTTCTGGAGACAAACAGGGTGCGGCTTGAGTCTGTTCGTGTGTTTGTCATTTAGGTTTCCTCTCTGTATCATGGCACAACAGGATGGGAATGCACAGATGCGGTCGTTGTGTGCAATGACACGTGCACACTGCATGCTATGACCGATTCACTGGCAGCAAAAGTATGTGTGCCAAACATGACTAATTTTGTGGTACACTTGTTATTTGCATTATTTATAACTCTGACTTGATGGGAAGCAATTTAAATTCAATCTCTCAGTGTTTTACTGGCTATTATTTTTCTAATAAAGCACTTGAGATTGTACATTATGTTGTAGTTTATTTGAGATTGTATGAAACCAAGTAACTGATTCTCTCTGGCATCCTCCCTCTCCCTCAGGCTCTTTCACTCCAAGCACTTTCCTTTTATTTTGCATTGTTTGTCCTGATTCAGCATAAATTCAGCTGGATGCAATTCTTTATCTCAGTCGGTCCCTTTCCTTCTTTGCAGCACCGAGGCGTTCAGTGCAGAGCGTGGAGCAAGGGAGGGCGCCACCAAGGTGATGATCGTAGTGACGGATGGAGAGTCACATGACGGGGAGGAGCTACAAGACGCTTTGATCGAGTGCATAGACAGAAACATCACCAGATATGCCATCGCTGTGAGTACATCTCATCTAGTCCAATCGGTCATTCTGTTTCAAGGACCTGCAAACATAAAAGTGGCGATTTGAGAACCTTCTACAATCAGGGAAACCATTGTGGGATGCACACAAACAACTAACCTACATTTGGGTGTATGGGCATCCCTGACATTCCTCACACATTGTGTGAAAGTGGTACGGTGACCATATGAACCCTCAAGCAACCACACAATACCACCACCACTACCCCAAAAATAACATGGCTCTACATTACCAGATTTAAATAGCCATGTGGAAGCAGAAACTGCCCCACCCAGCCCCTCCTCACAGAGTGGTGGCATGGTTTAGTGTCAGAGGGACAGACAGACTCTCGTGGCAGGACTGAACCTCCAGACTGATGATAGAGCTAGACAGAAAATTCAGGAATCACTAGCGCGATTACTATTCAACCGTAAGGGGACATGAACGTGTGTGCCACATTTCATGGCAATCAATCCATCAGTTAAGCCATTTAACTAAAAACCATGTCCACCTCCTGGTAGCGCTGGTGGAAAAGTCAAAATATCACCAACATCATTAGGATTCATCGTCTAGAGAACATGAATATTTATAAATAATCTAAAGGCCATAAATCCAGTGTAGTTGTTGTGATATTTCCCTCTGGACCAAAGTGGTAGACAGGCACAGAGAACCACATTGCCGTCCCTATTCAACAGCAACCGTTACTCTGGACAATCCACAGAAACAACAACACAATTCTTACATGTGCACGACATAATGCTAGATTAGACTAGCCAAAGATTGAGAGTCACAATATGGGGAGAGCAGAAATTGTACACGCAGCCGCCCTTCAATGCAAAAACAAACAAACAAAACTGGATGAAGAAAACAAGAGAGAACACGGTGCTTTGTGGTTGAGTGTTAGTCCAAAAGGTCACAGCGATGACAGGTGAGGGCTACTTGTGCGTGTGTGTGTGCGTGTGTGTGGGAAGTGAAAACGGCTCACAGGGGAGGACAGAGCTTGCGAAACAAGAGCCTCGCCACTGCAGACTGTGTTTTAGATATCAGTTCAGGTCAGGGCCTGGAAGTGTGTGTTTGTGGGCCATTTATCTTTATACACACTTGTATTCATATATTCAAATTCCATTGTATTTCCAAGTCCCTTGAATCTGGAAATGTGCTTTCAATTAAACACAAATTCTTCTTTTCTGTCTTTATTCTTCTCTTTCTCTGTTCATGTAAAAGCCAGCAGCGGTTGGCAGCCTGAGTGGAATTTATACAATCTTAGTATACATATTTCTATGTATGCTCGCTACACACTACACCCCTCTCCATCTCCTACCCTTTGAAAACAGAGGATTTCCTTAGTTTGCTTGGCAGCTGAAGTCACAGGGGGAGATTCTTGGGTTTGGTTTCTCGTATGGAATTTTTCTCATTTATACTTCAGGTGTTAAGCCATCGGCCACTGCTGCTACAGTATATCTTCTGCATCAGTCATCTCCTCACCTCACGGCGAGGCCTGCGCTCCTCATTTACAAACCTCTCGTGGCTACCATTTCCTTAAATTCTCATGTTTTCAAATTCAACTTGTTGCCTTTAGATATTACTTAATTACCAGTAGATTACTCAGGCAATGAGTGTGTTTATATTAATTTTATTTGCAGCTCCAGGTTGCGTGTGTGCTACTTAAGAAGAAATATATTCTCTTCCCTCGGACTTCTATGATATTTCTCTCTTCACTGTCCATTCAGAAACCTGGAGAAGTGTTTGCTCTGACACTTGCCAAAGTGTCTGTGCATGTGCTCTGTTTTTGTTGCTTCCCCCCCCTTTCCTGCTTTCAGCTTAATCCATCATCTTTTTCCCTCTCTCGTTCTCTCCCGCTGGCCTATAGGTTCTCGGTCATTACATCCGTCGGCAGCAGGACCCAGAGACGTTCATTAAAGAGATCAAGTCTATCGCCAGCGACCCCGAAGAGAAATACTTTTTTAATGTGACCGATGAAGCGGCGCTCAATGACATTGTGGATGCCCTGGGAGATCGCATCTTCACCCTGGAAGGTTTGTGATATGATATGAGGTTTTGAAGGAATGAAAGATGCAATGTTTAAAGAAAAAAAAGGAAAAAGAAAGTAGCAACGTCAGTCAATTAATATTTAAATAATTCATCAAGTTTTTGCATTGTGTTATATAATGGCATGTACTGCATTAGCTGTAGATCAAACAATTAAACCAACAATTATTTATTATATTCTAAATCAGACACACACACACACACACACACACACACACACACACACACACACACACACACACACACTTTATAGGATCATCCAATGTTCTTTTTGAAAGGTTTAATATGTACACACACTTTTTATCTGCAGACAAATTCATTCACAATTTGAACAGTAATACTGTCAGTATTGGATTCATAAATTGGAGTGACGTCGCCAATCGTCAAACAATATAAAAGGACACAAGCAGTTACAAAAACTAAAAGTAGAGTCTGAGATACAGAAGTGGAGAAAGACTATTTAAGAGGGTGGAAGAAAGTGTCTTTCATAATAGTCGCTGCAACATGAGAGGAAGGCTGATGAAAAGCGACGCCACCCTTAAATGTTTAGGGAAATCAGAAAGGAAGGGACAGGAGGAGAGGAAAGGGTGAGGCGTGTCGGCCACCTGTGGTCCTCAGGGTGTGAGAGAGTGCTAATAAGGCCATCTAGATCAGATCCTGAGAAGGAGAGGAAGGAAGGAAGGAAGGAAGGAGATGTGTAAAGAATACTGACCTGCTCTCTCTACCCTTCAGGCACACTGGGCTACAACGAGAGCTCGTTCCACATGGAGATGTCTCAGATCGGCTTCTCCACACATACACTGGATGTGAGTCCAGTAGCTGTTAATCTCTGTGTGTGAAGTACACGTGCTTTACTTGAGCGTCTCATCCATGCCCTGCTCCATTCTTCAGGATGGCATACTGTTTGGGATGGTGGGCGCCTACGACTGGGATGGTGGAGTGTTGAAGGAAGGGACCAACGGACGCATCATGCCACCCAGAGAGGCTTTTGAAAGCGAGTTTCCACTGGAGCTAAAAAATCATGCCGCTTATTTAGGTATAACCGCATATCTCATCACTGAGCATGACACCAAAAGGACTATACTAGGACTATGTGTGGTGTTTCCATGTTGAGGATTGTCTTTCACAGATTATTGTGTTATTGTGTGGTGTTGCCTTGACTGATTCTTCCAGGGTGGTGTATTCATGTGTCAGTCAAAAGCCCAGACCTTTGAAACTTTGATCTGGTTGGACCCTTTTGGAGTCAGTTATTCACCCGACATCCAAAAGAATTATTCAATTTTCAGGAGAAAGGTTTTCTTAATGAAACAGAAAGTGTTGAGCTGTTTGTAAAGTGTAGCCAGCTAAGCTACCAGTTATTCTATAGTAAATGAAGCCTCACTACACTGAAGAGAAATGTAGCAAGCTAAGATAAAGCAACATGGAAGAAGTGCATTAGTGTACTACACTATGTAGCATTTGAATATAATCAAACAGTGTATGTCATGGCCGTCAGTGGAGGTCTACGGCCACGACGACGCCCTCCGCCACCTTTCCATCAAGTAAACACACGTTTCTGGGCCCCAGAAAGCTTTCCCCTTTCCCCCGTATGGGCGGGCCAGCTCTTGAATGAATTCCTGCTCTGGAGCCAACTCTCGAATCACATAAGTCAGAGGTCCTTTCACCAGCACATAAAAACACACACTGCCCTCAGAGTAGGCTGAAGTCAGCCCATACTTTTAATAACAGCATGAACGTGTACTATGATATAACCATTGACAAAAATACACTTGAAGCAAGGACATTTTTATCAAGTTGCTTTTCATGATCAAAATTGTCAACAACACCAGTGTGACTCTTGTGTTACATGATGTAAAAAATAATTGTATTATACATGTTTCCAGGTTACACAGTGTCATCTGTGATAGTTGGTGACTGGAAAAGGCTGTATGTGGCTGGTGCTCCTCGATTCAAACACAAAGGCAAAGTCATCCTGTTTGAACTCAGCGATGAGGGCGACGTCAACATCGTGCAGGCTCTCAATGGAGAACAGGTAAAGATTTCAACCCACGATGCTCTACTCAATCCTTCTGCCACTTGTATTTGTTTGTTCATAAGATAAAAGCCTGATTCTCATTTGATAGAGAGTGAAGCAAGCGCTCCACCTAGTGGCGGTGAACTGAGAGAGCATGTTTCTGTCTGTAGATTGGATCTTACTATGGCAGTGAGGTGTGTGTGCTGGATATTGACCAGGATGGCATCACTGATGTCCTTCTGGTTGCAGCCCCAATGTACCTGGGCTCAGGAAACAAGGAGACTGGTAAAGTTTACATCTACACGCTCAGTGGGGTAAGACAGCCGTGGCACTGATAATCTTTCTCCTGATGGTCTATTATAACATATAAGATTGATCAAACTCTTGTTGTGTGTCCATAACAATTTCTCAAATGCCTGATGTATCCTGTTCCCTCTTTCTTTTCTCCCAGGAGGAGGTGTTTGTGTCCAACGGTACTCTGAAGTCTGAGGACAAGTCCCAGGATGCCAGGTTTGGCTACGCACTGGCAGCCGTTTCAGACCTCAACCACGATGGCTTCACTGACCTGCTAGTTGGAGCCCCGCTGGAGGATGAGCACAGGGGGGCCCTTTATGTCTACCACGGAGATGGTATTTACATCAACCAAAATTACAAGCAGGTACTTGTTGTTTGCCTACAATTACATTTTCACTGGTGCATTTCAGGATTCAATCAAACTGATGGGTTTTTTCTGCCTCTCTCGTCCTCTTAGCGTATTTCAGGGTCATCGATCTCCCCCTCTCTGCAGTATTTTGGCCGCAGTGTGAGTGCTCGGTTGGATTTGGATGGAGATGAGCTCATAGACTTGGCAGTTGGAGCACAGGGCAATGCTGTACTGCTCAGGTGAGACGGAAGGGAGGGAAAGGCATTGCCAGAGCAGATTTCTATTTTATAGCTGTAGGCATTGGGAGATAATGACAGTAAACAACACATTAAATGCATCACTTATTGAGTGCTACATGGATTATGTCTTTTTGGAGGCCAACCTGGAAGTTAGTGTCGCACTGGTTCCCTTAATAAAATATCAATGGGATTTTTGGATTACTGCAGAAAATGAGCTCCATTGCAGACATACGTTTTACGATACTTTCACGTTTTGTTCAACATTTGAACCCTACTTTTATGATTTGTTTTAAACATGAATGCAATAGTCAGAAGTAAAAAGCTCACCACCATGGTTACATGAGCGCGAGGCTGCACAACGAGGCTGTAAAAGCAGACTAGTCGGCATGATGCCGTTTTGTAGTACTATTTAGCCATGTGTTAGCAATCGCCTTTCTAGACACTTAAAAGCTTCAAAATTCAGGAGAAGGATATATACCGATGTATTTTATATCGTGGAACAAAATATGATAACGTTAAAACTCTTAAGCTTGTGTAAACCAAAAACTCCTCTAACCAAAAACTCATTGACTTCGAGACGAGGGAACCGGTAGTTCAATTATGCAAACTAATTTCCAGGTTTTAGGACTTCGAATGATCTATATTTTGTGGTGTCACATGGCTAAAACATAAATCCTCTTTTATCATTCACTGATTCTCCGATGTCCAGCTCTCGAAGCGTCGTCCAGATCAACGTCAGTCTGTCCTTCCAGCCTCACTCCATCAACGTCATTCAGAAGACCTGCCAGAGGGGAGGCAGAGAGTCCGCCTGTCTCATTGCCACTGCCTGCTTCACAACCGTCTCCCGCTCCCCTGGACCACACAGCAACAGCTTCGGTATTCCACTTTATATTCTACCCTCACTCATCCTCATAACGAGGACTGTTAAGTGCTGTGAATTGGCCAGACACATAATAATTAGAATGGGACTTTTCCAACACTCACCATCTGTCCTCGCCATACACTGGTCCTAATTACCTGCTCTCTCCTCAGACCTGTGGGTGTCGGCCATGTTGGATGACAGGAAGTTGTCTGCGAGGGCGCTGTTTGACGAGAGCTCCCACCGGCAGACCCAGCTGGCAGTCCGAGTTCACATAGGACAAACTCTCTGCTACAAACTGCCCTTCCATGTCTATGTGAGAGTTACACACATCAACCACAAGTGAAATTACAATGATGTCCAGACTTTATTTCAATCACTCACATTTGTTTCCGTCATTGTTGCAGGACACAGCTGATTACATCCGTCCAATTAGCTTCTCGCTGCAGTTTAAGATCAATAATACAGACAGCGGTCCAGTGTTGGATGAAGGCTGGCCAACAACTGTCAAGAAATCTGTGAGTGGTTTTGATTTTTAGCTTCCTCATTGCATTACATTTCTCTCTGCTCTCCATCAAACACACTGTCCTCTCCACTTATACCTCTCCAGATCCAGTTCTTTAAAGATTGTGGCGAGGACGACGTGTGTACAACAGACCTGGTGCTACAGGCTCATATGGACATCTCTGGGACAAGGTACAGATTCTAGATATTCCTCGTATTCTCATTTCTTTCCACATCACTTTGATGTTCTGATATCTACATAGTGGTTGGATTTCAGTGAGTTTCCATTGTTTCCTCCACAGACAGAAGCCTTATGTGATCCGCAGCCCTCGTAGGCGTATGGCGGTGGAGGTGCAGCTTCAGAACAGACTGGAAAACGCCTACAACACCAGCCTGACGCTGCACTATTCACGCAACCTGCACTTCTCCAGCCTCAGCATTAGGGTAAGCCACAATGCTAACACATGCAGAACCACTTTTAACTCACTGTACACATATATACACACCACCAACAAACTAACGCACACATCCTGTTTCTCACCTTTCCTTTTGATGTAGGAGGATGCCCACTTCAAGATTGAGTGTACAGCACTTGGTGCCAACAGCCACTCGTGTAATGTCAGCTATCCGGTATTTCGCTCCCAGTCAAAAGTATGTCCATACAGAGGAAATAGCTTGCATCATTCTCTCGACTCGGCCCACTCATACTTCACTTCCTCCAGGTGAAATGTGTCACTTCAGCTGGCTGTTTTCTTTTTTTTAAGGTTAACTTCATGTTGGAGTTTGAGTTCAGCTGCACATCTCTGCACAGCCGAGTGCAGATGAAGCTTCACGCTGCCAGGTAGCCGACTAAAGCAGCGAGTTCAACATACTCCATACACGCACAGTTCACACAGACTGAAAACCTCAATAAACGTACGTTTCCTTTCTGTAAAAAGCACCTTAGTTTTTGTAACTCTCTGGTTCTTTTACAGTGACAGTGTCGAGAGAAAGGATACTTTGGAGGACAACAGTATTCAGCTGCAGAGTTTTGTTCAGTATGAACCAGATTTGTTTGTTAGCAGGTATGTTTGTGCAGCATATTGTTTGTGAATTTAACAATAAGATATTTAGCTACTTTAAATATTTGTATATTAACTTCTTTTTTTTTCCTTTCTGTGCAGTGACTCTAATTTGAACCGATATGAGGTCCACCCAACTCGGACAGTGTCGGAGGCAATTGGACCAGAATTCTACACTCACCTCAGGGTAAAGCCATGGATCACGTGCTCTTTTTTAAATTTATTTTTTAGGAACTTTAATGTAACCCATGGTGTCAAAGCTCATCATCACTCTAAACTAGAGAATTACTGCCTAGCTTTTTGTATGCCTCTGCCAACCAGCAAAGTTGCGATTTACTTCCATGTCCGTCCCAGATGTCAACACTTCAAGATTATGTCCTATTAGACATTTGTGTGAAAATTATCATAAATTGAATATAAATTCTTAAATGACGGCCAAAATGTGATTCGTGAGGTTATAGTGACCTTGACCGCCAACATCTTACCAGTTCATCCTTGAGTCACAGTGGACATTTGTGCCAAATTAGTAGAAATTCCTTCCAGTGGTTACTGAGATATTGTAATCACTGAAATGGGACTGACTGACAGTCGGACGGACTACCGAGGATGCATAAAACTAAGATTAGAGCATTGTTTTGTTTGTGCTTTTAGCTGCAGAACCTCGGCTGTTACTCTGTGAGTAATCTGGAGCTGAGGCTGCATCTGCCCTCTGTGGCTGCAGGAGACAGCGTCTTCATGACCGTCACCGATGTCTCACACAATGTGAGTAGTGCTGCTTTGTGAGTGTCTGCATCTCTCTTTTAGATCATATCTGACAGATTCTATTTGCCCCGTAGGCCACAGGGGTGAACTGCAGTGTGCTGAGTGATCTGGCCCAGCTGAAGGCCAGACAGAGAGATGTACGCTCCCTTCATCCTGAAGACATGATGCAGAATGACATACTGGTGAGGCCTCTGGTAGCGCAGCAGCTGCTGAACACTGAGCAGCATCAGTACACAAGTAAACATGCATGTTTATGTCCATGTTTTTAGAACTGCAGCAGATCATGGTGCACAGAAATTGTGTGTGAAGTGCAGCAGCTTCTAAGAGGACAGATCGCCGCCATCCGCGTCAGTCGCAGAGTTCATGATGACTTTTTCAGAAAAGTGAGTTACACAACCGCACACAGACGCTCATTTCAGCCTAAATATTTCTGTCCTATGACACACTGGTCATCACTTGTTTCTCTTTTTGTAGGCCAAATATAAGTCACTGAGGATAATAGCTGCCTATCGCCTCTCAGCTCAGGAAACTAACCTTATCACTCTGGGCACAGGAACAGTCTGGAGGGAGGTAAGACGACTGTGGCAGGATTTTGAGAGGCAGAATGAGTGGACTTTTCTTTCTCCAATCTCTCCCTTCATCTATTTTTCTCCAGACTGTACTGGAGGTGCTAAAGGGCCGGGCTATTCCCATCTCGCTGTGGATTCTAATAGGTAGCATAATTGGCGGTTTGCTGCTACTGGCCCTCATCATTTTCATACTCTGGAAGGTATTCTCATGTTACATTTGCCTTAAAATATCTTCAGGAAAATGGAGAGTCCTGTGGACTGAATATCAATCTCTTATTTCTCTTTAGATGGGATTCTTCGCACGCAAACAGAGAGGAGAGGATGAGAACCATGAGGACTGAGTCCAACTTTTGCTGCCATGACAACAGTCATTTTGCCATCACGACTACCACATGAGCCGAGTCCACCTCTTACCGGGCACAGAGACATTTTGGACTCGATATACAAATGCAACAGGGACCTTCAGGACCAAAAGAAAGAAAGAAAGCGAGAAAGAGAGAGAGACCAACGGAAATGCACTACCTGCTATTTCCAGGGTCGGGCGCACTTATGTAAATAATCTTTTTCTAATTTGAAGGAAAAACCAAAGTGTATTAAACCACAATTCTTCTATTTAATATACAGACATCTTCATGGTTTTACATATCAAACAATCACTTTGTCCCATGTTTGTCTTTCAGTTTTGCGTTTGTTCTTTAGTAAAATTAAAACTGTTGAAAAGAAGTATTCTCATGCTCAATTTAATAATTTGCTGATGCGTGAAATAAAAACAAGCAAAGTAATATATTCAAATTTGACTGCACTACAAACTGAATCAATCCAGTCATATAAACTACAAAACAGCCATACTTGACATCATTCAAACACAAAACGTAATGGAGAAAATCTTCAAAAGTACAATGTTGGAGTTGTAATGTCCTCAATTTGAGGACGCAGTGGAGGTGACGTAGGACTCTATAAGAAAGATGCTTTCATCTACCTGGTTCTCTGCTGAATCTAACCTGAAGGGGAAGAGAACGGTCGTGAGAATTGTCACCAACAAACCAAAGAGGAGATTCAATATTGTCACCAGTAGAAAAGGGAGTTGTAGTTTTGTTTCGTGCACTTACTTGTTGATATGAACCCGTAAGGCCTCCAGCTGTTGCTTTTCAGTAGCAGTGATCATCTCCTCGACCTCCGTCAGCTGCTCAGGCTCGGCCCCACTGGCCTGCAGAGATGCCAGAATGGCCTCGATTCGCTGGGATTTCTCCAGCAGACGCCTGTCAGTCAAGTAGAAAACCAATCAAACATTGATCTTTGACACTGTGTGTGAGCCAGACAGCTCTTCAGAGTTCATCATGTGAAATTATCTTGATTTCCTGGGCATGATGAACTCACTTGCTCTCTTTGGACTCAAACAGGCGTCGCTCTATGAGGTTGGCGACGGTCTGCAAGAGAAAAATGTCAAGACCCAAAACATTACTGAAGGCAAAACCAACCAACATTTAAAGACAAAAAAGTATGTAATTTGTAGTCCTCTTCTAACCAGAGCTCTGAAGGTTAACGCCATGTTCATTGTTTTTACCTTGTAGCAGTTCTGAAGCAGCATTCTTGCAGTCGGGAGCTGGTTGACGGTGTAAAGATAGAAAGTACGAGAGGGAGCGAAGTCAGGAGTCTTTGGGATTTCCTGGAGAATAAGAACAAATGTCATAGCTGTTCAGTGAGAACAAGTAGGTAGATTAAAAGAACAACAACTGGGGATGCTCCCTCAAATATCATGACACACATTAATCTAAATGTGCCGATTCAAATCATCAATGTCTCAGTGTCACTGCCAAATGGTTACTTTTCTTTGATTATTCCTGCGTCATTGTCCACAGAGACACAGAATAAAAGCTACAGTCCTTTATAAGTAAGGTTTTTAAAACATCTCATTCATTTAGTGTATCTTCAAAAAGTAAGCCAAAATAATTTTCAAAGTAGGTTTTTGGATCAGGTTGTTTTATTTATTACTGCTACATTTTCGCTTATGTTAATAATACACGAAGAAACTTGGCTTGAAGAGACTTTGTATTTTGTATATTGCATATCCATCAGTGTTCAGTGTGTCCTCTCTTTTTTGGTAAAAGTTACAAATCATTTGTGGCAACAGTTCAGGGGGTCTGCTTTGGAAGCTCCTCCACGTTGTGTTTAAGTGTTTTTGCAGGACTAAGGAGGAAAAGCAGTCAACAGTCCATCATCCTAAAATGCATTAATGCAAAGAAGGGCATCCTGAATACCTCTTCACATGTCAAGCCTGTACCTGCAGCTGGACCAGGTCCTCTGAAAGCAGCGTGTAGAGCATGTCTTTGGCCTCTTTGGCTGGAATCATTGCAAAATCCTCCACCTGCTTCTGCTCCAGGTGACGTTTCCTTAGCAACAGACGGAAGATGCGCGCTGATCTGGAACCAAATCTGATGACAGATTAAAAGTGATAAATAATGATATCCGGATGGGATAAAGGGAGATCACATGTATAGACGATTAAAAACACACTTACCTCTCCTGAACGACAGACTCAAGAGTGGCTCGAGCCAAATTGGCCAGCGCTCTGTGCAGATCTGAGAGGTGAGTTGAGAAAAGCACCCATGCTGCGTCTTTCGAAATTGAAATGGTACAAAACACGTCTGTTGGTTCTTGATAACATGCTCATGAGCCTCTAGATCAAAAAAAAGGATACTGACAACGTACATCCCTCCTCCACTTTCACCAGTCTTCCCCACAAACTCCATCTAGGAAATAAAAAGGACAAGGAGATCAATATACATTTTGCAGATAAAAATTAAGATTTAAAAATTGGTGCAGAGGTCATACCGGGTCATCAACCAGTAGCGTGAGGTACTGGTCCAAGATGGGTCTGGGGATGTTGTAGCTGGTCGGGAGGGACCTGAAGATCTCGTTGGCCGAGAGAGGCTTTGTACAGGTGGCTGTGGACGAGGTCGTCACCTCACTCATCCTCAGCATAGTCCTCACTATCTCACTGCTCGTCTAGGTCATTAAGATTCAGTTATTTAGAAAGACAATCATTATAACCATAAAAAAAATGTTTCCTAGTATTATTACTATTTCTTAAGTAATATATTTTAAACATTCATGTGTAAAAACCTGACCTGATCCAATTTGTTGGCTACAGCACTGATGATGGCCTGGTCTCTGAAGTGGAGATGGAACCTCTCAAAATTGACCTGCCAGCAAATCCCTTCATCACCATGAGCCTGAGCATTAGAGACACACAGAGAGATAGAATGTCACACACAAAAACAAGCAAGGCATTCTAGGTAAGGAACAGGGAAAAGAAGAGGTAATTTGAGTTTTAAAAGTACAGTAAATGTGTTAAAAATTTAACTAACACTCACCTGTGAATCTAGTTTAGCCTTCTTTGCATTCCTTTGGTCCTCTCCATCCTCACTGCAGAGTTGTCGTTTGCCTCGCCCTAAAAGTGTCATGTGAGGCACCGTGTAGCAGTCGGGGTAGCTCTCTGCCGTGGGCACAGGAGTGCTAACAGGGGCAGCTTTGGTACCAGGTGTTGCAGGGGTAGCTGGAGTGGCACTGGCTGTTGTTCCTGTTCCCACCATCGTGGGGCAGCGCTGAAGAAAATGAGTCTCCACCAGTTTGGAGAAAGCAGAAGACACTTCACTGTAATCCATGCAGCGACCCTCTGGAACGAAAGGGACAATACAAATTGCTGTTGTTTCTTTGAGGTCGAATTCAATCCCTACATGGATAATGACATTATAAATGAAGTTTATGTTTTGATGCATTTTGCTTGATTGACATCCAGCCTGGTTTCCACTAAGAATTTAGATTTTAACTCTGATAACTGCTAAGATAGTATTGAGTAATAAAGCTAAAGTTAGGCTTCGAAACATGCTTTCAAAAACTGAGGGAGAAGCTGCTAGTTAGCCTTTGATCAATACAGACACTGAGATACTGACCCTCCATGTTCTGTGTGAGGCGGTCGGCGACTGTCTTAACTGTGCTACTCATCGTCAAGTGACCTCTCTGTAGTAACTCCTCTATGATTAGCTCTCCGGTGTCGCCGTACAAGGTTTTGGAAGTGTAGATGTAACGCGGGTATCTCAGAATTCTCAGAATCCAATCACAGCTGGTCCGATACTCTGTGGGGCTCCCAGGTCCTTTACGGCCTGAGCTGAACACACAGGCCCCATGCTGCACGAGCACACACAGGGACTTCTTTACCTACAACGAGACAGAAAGAGGAGCGAAGAGGTGCTTTACCTTCAGGATTCCCTTTACATGCACACAAAACAATAATCCTAATAAAATGAAGGTAGAAAATGTATTTGTATAATGTACGTAATGTATTAGCATATTGTGCTGCTCTAATTGCTCCAATAAAAAAAAAAATTCCAATAAAAAAAATCCAATAAACCCAGTAAACAGAACACTTTTTTTCGCCATGGTGTTGTTTCACTTGTCATGGTGTTAATGTAATCATGTTTCTGGAGCACATGTAAAAAGATGCTAGATTGTACATTTAAACAGATGATGCAAAAACTACTCCATGTAAACGCACTGCAAATTATGCCTAGAACGGCTGTCCACCAATGAAACCGGAAAGGCTGGACTGCTGAACACAATTTGAAAACGCTGAGAATCAGTGTATACAACACAATATACAACATGTGTAATTATGTCTCCATGGTGTGAAGTAGAGAGTAACAGCCTTGAAACAGAAAGGGTAGGAGTGGTACCAGGTCCAGTGAGATGCCAGTCTCATGAATGATGGCTCTTAAATTCTGTGCTCCACCTCTGAGCAGATGACTTCCCACTTTCTCCACCACTTCTCCAAAATGCTCCCGGAGCAGAAGACCACACAGACGCACCTCCTGGGCAGTCATCTGCACAGAAAAACACACAGATGAAGAAAGGTTTCACGTATAGACTCCCTACAAACTTTACAATACAGCCTATATTAAGCACCTATATCATAAAGACAACAACCGATACAACACTGTCTATGTGCTTTTATTACACATTATATATATATATATATATACATACATACATACATACATACATACACACACGATAGGCTTAGCTTTACCTTTACAGAATACCCAATTCTAAAGCCCTAATTAAAAGCATACTAATAGCTTACCAAGTAAATGGTCACTGAACAAAAGGATTACAAATTAAACTTCTATAATTATTGTCATAAATGCAAGGAATTCTACTATTTTACAGGGGAATACGAGCCTTTTACACGATGAGTAAATGTGCTTCTGTTGAAAGAGGACTGCTATGTGAAAAATACTGGTTACCATGTGTTCATATATGATACGCCTAAAAACTCTTATTACTGTATATTGCAAACAAACAGGGAAAGAACATATCTTATATATTATAAATTTCATAGACTTGCATACACCTTTTTCACTGCAGCACAGGTGTTACTGATAATATTAACAATTCACAAATGGCTCAGTGAGCCAATATGAACAATACCAGGTCTCCCCAGTGAGAAATGACAGCTTCAAATGTCTTGTTTTGTAAGACCAACAGTCCAAAACCCCTAAATATTCAGTTTAAAATGATGCAACATAGAAAAGCCTTACATTTGAGAAAGTTGTTTTGGCATATTTGATTGAAAAATGATAAATGAAGATTTTTCTGTCCTTATAGTGATTGTCTCAGCACTAATACGATACAGCATTTTTGGAGCTGGACCCATACTAACTGAGCTGAATAAAAGTCAAAATATCTGGGCTTTCTTTTGTTCATTTGTCATGCAAAACTGTCACAACTTTATGGAAGTGCTATACTAAATCAAAGAGTGCTTCTTCAAGGCATCAGCGGTGATTAAGAGATTTGTTTTCCATTACAAAACTTGGTCATTTCTCTAATTAAAAGTTACCAGCGTTCTTGAGTTCAACTATGCCTATTCCACTGCGGTCAAGTGAGCCCACATCCGCCGAGTGAGCCGCAGTTGCAATTCTAAATGCACCTCTATTCAAGGTGTTACGGTACGGGGGCCAGCTCAACGTCACAATATTCAAACAGCTATAAAAACAGTTCCATAGACTTGTACATAAATATTCCACTGCAGGCTTGTTCAGGGGGACCTCTGCTATGCCCATGTGCATGGCTTCAAAATATTACTGTACAGTTTTGGAGAAAATTAAATTCAAAGTCTGCTTGAATTTCATAATAATATTCACAATTTCACAATATCGCAATATTCAAACAGCTATAAAAACAGATCCATAGACTTGTACATAAATATTCCACTGCAGGCTTGTTCAGGATGACCTATGCTATGTCCATGTACATGGCCTTAAAATATTACTGTACAGTTTGAGAAAATTGAATTCAAAGTCAGCTTAAATGTCATAATGATATTCATAATTCCCCAATATTCAAACAGCTATAGAAGCAGATCCATAGACTTGTACATAAATATTCCACTGCAGTCTTGTTCAGGATGACCTCTGCTATGCCCATGTGCATGGCCTCAAAATATTACTGTACAGTTTTGGAGAAAATTGAATTCAAAGTCAGCTTGAATGTCATAATGATATTCATAATTCCCCAATATTCAAACAGCTATGAAAACAGATCCATAGACTTGTATATAGAAATTCCACTGCAGGCTTGTTCAGGGGGACCTCTGCTATGTCCATGTGCATGGCCTCCAAATATTACTGTGCAGTTTTTGAGAAAAGTTAATTCAAAGTCTGCCTAAATTTCATAATGATATTCATAATATTCAAACAGCTATAAAAACAGATCCTAAGGTTTGTATATCGATATTCCACTACAGTCTTGTTCAGAGGGACCTCTGCTATGTCCATGTGCATGGCCTTTAGATATTACTGTACAGTTTTGGAGAAAGGTGAATTCAAAGTCTGCTTAAATTCCATAATGATATTCGAAATTTCACAATATTCAAACAGCTAGAGAAATAGATCCTTAGATTTGTATATTGAAATTCTACTGCAGTCTTGTTCAGAGGGACCTCTGCTATGTCCATGTGCATGGCCTTTGGGACACAATTGGACAACATTGTTGAGGAACGACAAAACATGGCACTTGAATTACTCCGCGCATCACGTGTGTGACAGCTTTTCTTCATATTAATTTATATTGTGATATTGTACTATAAAAGATGTAACATTTCTATAATTCTTTTCATTAGTTTTTGACATCGAAACACAGTGTGCCATGTGTTCGGCAAAAAAGCCACCCACTCAGAGGCCTCCAGTCACTGAATGGGTAATGTGTTGTTTTAATTCATTTGATTTGTGGACCTAAGTTTTAGTTTTGGCATTTTGAAGATTTAACTGACAGTGGACAGGAAATGAGGGGGTAGAGAGAGAATTGGAACGTTATGTAACAAAAGTCACCATCCAGAGCCATATAAATAATCGCGGTTCACCCCTCCGCCATTGGGACACCCCTTGTTTTAATCTTGGAAATGCAAACAAAATGGTTTATTTTGTTAAAAAATTCGAGGAATGTGTGTATCAAAAAAATAAAAAAAACATTGGCCAAATAGACTTTATTGTCCATCCGAGCCACTCGGATATGTCCATGTACTCTGCCTTGCTATTTTATTTGCATTTGTACCATGGAAGCTGTAAAATTTAAATAGTACCTGTGCTATAGTTGATTGTCAGTCAATCAAAATAACATTTTACAAGCAATGAACATGACAATAAAATTAAATATTTGTTTAGTAAATGAAACATTGCAAATAGATGCTATTTGCGTTTGGGGTGAATTCATGTTTTAATGAAATTCTCAAATTCAATTGTTTCATTTTTTCTTTTTCAGATTCAGTGTGATGCATGTAACAGGTGATTTCATGCCGACTGCCTGCAGATAAACAAAACAAAACTGAACTGATCAACAAATGTTATTGGAAATGCATTTTGTGCAAATAAATCAACAAACATTGTTTCTTGTGGTTTTGGGGCTCTTTTTACATATAGTCCGGTCCTTTCGGGGTTTTTTTTATGTGTCTCGTGTCTCCTGTTGGTCTCTGTTACGTGTGTGTTTGTGCGTGCCGTGGGTGGGGCTTACAGCACCTGGGCTCATCTCCACACCTGCACATCATCTTCAGCACCTGTCATCTCATCAAGTCCTTCCTGTTAAATACCCCTGGCTCCATCTCTCCAGTTGCCAGATTATTTCACCATTTCAATTAGTATGTTGACTCTGGGCCTCTTTTAGCCCTCTCAACGATTTAGACTACTCTTATGCTTTACATTGTTTTTGACTGTTACTAACTCTTGTTCCCTGTGCCCAGGATTCCGTGCCTGCATTCCTGCCCAGCCGCCCCTTCACTTCACCGCTCAACATGCATTCAACTCCTGCTATACCCAAATCACCTGTGTTTAGTAAATAAAGTCCATTCCGTCACCCTACCTTGACGTCCCTGTGTCTGCGCTTGAGCCCAGCCAAAGCCGAACCCTAACAATATAACTATTAATATTAATGTATCTTTATACAAAATGACTAAAAAGACAAACGCTTCCATTAAGTGTTGATTCTCAATTTCGACGATCAATTTGATAATGTCTACGTAATATTATATGACGTCTTAATTGGCATAGCAGAGGTCCCCCTGAACAGTACTGCAGTGGAATATTTATGTACAAGTCTATGGATCTGTTTTTATAGCTGTTTGAATATTGGGGAATTATGAATATCATTATGACATTCAAGCTGACTTTGAATTCAATTTTCTCAAACTGTACAGTAATATTTTGAGGCCATGTACATGGGCATAGCAGAGGTCCCCATGAACAAGCCTGCAGTGGAATATTTATGTACAAGTCTATGGATCTGTTTTTATAGCTGTTTGAATATTGCGATATTGTGAAACTGTGAATATTATTATGAAATTCAAGCAGACTTTGAATTAAATGTTCTCCAAAACTGTACAGTAATATTTTGAGGCCATGCACATGGGCATAGCAGAGGTCCCCCTGAACAAGCCTGCAGTGGAATATTTATGTACAAGTCTATGGATCTGTTTTTATAGCTGTTTGAATATTGTGACATTGAGCTGGCCCCTCTACCGTAACACCTTGAATAGAGGTGCATTTAGAATTGCAACTGCGGCTCACTCGGCGGATGTGGGCTCACTTGACCGCAGTCCTATTCCCCATACTTCTATTTTCTAATCTAGTCTATTAATAAGTGTATTGATTGAATGCAGAAGTATACTGTACAGAAACGTCTGTTTGGTAGAGTAACGTTAGTTAACGTTAGTGTTTGTCACAACGTTACACAATAACAATATAAACAGAAGGCTAGTGGGTGCGCGCACACGCACACACACACACACACACACACACACACACACACACACACACACACACACACACACGCACAGTGACCACTGCCAGCAGTTCAGCGATAGATTGACTAGACTTAAAAATATAAGAAGTAAGTTATCGTATTTCTACAATCACACGGACGTTGCTGCGCAGACAGCAAAGCAACAGCACCACTTTACATAGAGCTCGCTAGTTAACGGCTAATATTTACACTTTGTCATCCAAAAAGTCTGATACTTCCGTATTTTCTCACAAACCTTTCTGACAGACAAGTTTCAGCACAGAGGTAAAATCCTTGCGTTGAGCATCCCACTGAAAGTCAACTAGATCCACGCGGCTTCTCGTAGACAAACCACAGCAGACGACGCACGAGCACTTCCGCTGTTCAGCTTCGCTCGTTTGGATTGGCTCCGCGGTGCCGCGGTGCATGCCGGGCTGGAGGCGGACAGCTGTCTTCAGTTCGTGGAGGACCGACGTCAGTGTTTGTGCTGGTCCGGGGAAGATGGCGGAGGCTGCGGCTGTTCCACCGCATCGGTTTTTCTGTCACTGTTGTAAGGGAGAAGTGAACCCTAAACTCCCGGTAAGGCAGACGCATTCTCGTATTTGTCCATCACACTCTCTTGTACAAAATGTGCGGTTGACAAGTCAATCTTTTTCCGAAATACCGATTGTTTCGCTCGCTTGCTTACAGCTAAACACTAGCTAGCCAGTTAGCAGTCAGCGGCGTTTGTTGTTGTTAACTCTAAATAAAACTTGTGACACTCCAAATGTATTGTCCAACAATAGGCATCAAAAGCAAACATCGATATTAGTCCGGGTGGCATGTTTCGGACAGTTTGGTCAACGCACTGTGCTTGACGCCTCGCTTTGACAGCTTGGGGATGATGTGTTTTGAACAACAGAAACCGCTCAGAGAGAAGAAGGTCTGTGTTATTCTTATTTAATTACATAGACAGTATTACTATTAGCTGACTGATATTAGGGTTACTTTCTTTTTCAGGGTTGTTTCTGTTAAAACACACCCTTGACAGGACGAGTTGGGGAATTTTCAGGAACATAAACACGTCGTTTTCAGTTTCAGTTGTGAAGTGAAAAGTGAGAGTAACATAATGTCGAGACGCTGACATGGTCCAAATCTTCCCAGGCCTTTAATAACCGCAGCATATATTACACGCATATCCTAGGTCCTTTGTATTTGTTAGTTCTCTATTTACACCCAATCGCCAGTTTATTAGGTACACCTCGCGTTAGTTAAAACCAGTCCAGCAGAACACAACCACTCTGTGCTAAACCCTATAGATTCATGAAGGTTATAATGGTTTTGTTGACACCGTTTTAGAGCGGTGTTCATTTCAATGTATTGGTCATTTTGGAAGCTGCTGTTTTCAGTCTGACTTATATGTGTTAAATTGACAAGAGCTGAACTGATTAAAAGATGAGGCGAAGAGAAATTTAACAATATTGATAACTTATTAATTGTCATTCAGTAAAATGCAAAGCATCTCAAATGTTAAGATTTCCAGGTTTTCATAATCTTTTTATGAAAGTAAAATGTATATAGTTCAGTTTAAGTCTGTTGCTTGTACACAAGCTATTTTTCTGTATCGTTATTATACTAACCCAATAAATTATCCATTTAATGATAAAATAATTGGTAGATTAACTGAATATGAAAGTAGACGTTAGATGCTGCACTAATATATGTTAATGTTTTACTTTGTCTATCCTGATTGATATAAACGAGGTGGACAAAAAGTACCTAATAAACTGGCATTTTCTATGTATCTGGCAGTCATTGTGTCAGTAGCTCAATCCACCAGATTATCCTGCTGTCAACTGAATTCATATTTTTATGGTGTGGTTGAGGGTAATTCCAGCCGGCCCCGTCATTGACTCTAAACTGGCCTGCTTGTCTCAAGAACATTCAATCCTGTGGCATGTCGTCACTGAGCCAGCTGACTGCAACACCCACACACTACTACATTATATCCCAAAGGGTCACATATCCATTTATGCAACAGGTATGATAACGTTTCTATGAGCATATGACATACAACTCACTTGTCAGGTTTTACTTACTGTAGGGGTTTTCCAAACAATTCCAAACATGGCCAGAGTTTTACATCCCCCAAATGTTTGTAAACTAAGCTAGTAAAGGATGTTATATAGTCATGTGAGCATGGTATTCTTTTGTTCTGTTTTCAAAAGCATTCTGTGAGCTCCAAATAGAACAGAGTTTAAATATATGCTATAAAATATTTTTTAACCTACTTTTTTCATCAACCTGTATTATAACAAACATATCAGTCTAATCTCTTATCACTTTTGCTGTATATTAAATTACCATTCATAAAACACTGGCCGACAGATACATCTGATATTATCCTTGCGAAGACAAACAGATTTTGTTTTGTTGATGGTCTGCATAATGTCTTTACAATGTTTTTATGATTCACTTCAAAGACCAAGTGTTCTTTTTCTTCTTCTAGGTATCATTATGTCACAATTTGGCAAATACGATATAGATATTACTTAAAAAAAACAACAATCAACTATGTTAATTTATCATGCATTACACAGCCTTTCACATGTGTATAACAAAAACCTCAACCATGAATTTTCTTGTTTGTTCAATACATATTTTCTTGTAATTTATTCATTTGGATAATACAATCCTACAACTATATCATCTCAAAGTGATTTTTACTCATTTTCAATTGAATATCTTGGGGTAGTGGACTGTTGGTCGAACAAAATGTCATCTTGGTTTTCTAGAAAAAATGTAATGTGCATTGTTTCCCTCCACTGCGACTTAATCTTTGTCGTGAATATTTCAGGAGTATATATGTCCAAGATGTGACTCAGGATTCATAGAGGAAGTAACAGAAGATTCCAGGTGGGAGACATGTATTATTATTCTATGACATAACATAATTCTCACTTTTAGTGTTGGCCTGGAACAAAAGCAGGTACATGAGCCGTTTCCTCGTTGTTATTAACAAGAAGACAGATGTTGTACTGTAGAAACTTGTCGGCTTACCCTGCCGTTTTGTCCCAGGCTAGCACTAAACCTGAACATGTGTATAGGGTTTAATGGCCGTTACTAATAATGTGTCTTTTGTCCCTTGTGTGCGGTTTCTCTCAGTCTTCTAGAGGGTGTCACTAACGGGATAGATGACGCAGCCACACAATTTGCAGAGGTAGAAGCTGACTTGACGGATTTTGGAGAGAATTGGGTGGGGAAGTGGGCGAAGAGGATTTATTGCAATCATTTATGTTTTTAATTAACTTGTTCTTACCCTGCACCGTTCTTGACTCACCTTTTTTTTCTTCTTTTTTCTCTTTTTTCCCATTGTCCTGCCTGCGTTCCTACCCGTAATCCCACTTTTCCAAAATCTCTTTCTTCAAACCCATACCGGTCTCCTCCCCTGTAGCTATGGCACCTGTTGTTACTGGAGCGGCCATTTACAGCAGACGGTGACACACCTGACTCAGAACCTCGGCTCCCTGGAGGGCGCTTGGGGGGTCTCAGTGACCTGGGGGGGTTGGGAGGGGGACCAATCGGGGGGTCAGTCCCAGCAGGCCTAGGGGGACCTATGGGGGGTCTACTAGGAGCCGGGGACCACTGGGGACCAGGACGTCCCCCTCGCTTGCACAGTCAGAGGAGATACCGGTCCAGAGGCAGCAGTAGACCAGACCGCTCGCCTGCTGTGGAGGGGTGAGTAACTGGCAGTTCAGTCTTGTTTACCATCAACTTGGCTCTCTTCTCCGCCTTGCATATTCCCACGTATAAAAATGACAGCGCTATTTGTGCTCTAACAATACTAATTACTCTTATTTTTGTTGATTTACATTAACGGTTGTATATTTTCTCTCTGTTTCTCAGGATTGTACAACAGTTTCTTGCCGGCCTATTTGCCAACTCTGGAGTCCCTGGCTCACCCCCCCTCTCATGGTAAGACGTCATTACAAGAGCATCACAGTGTTAGTGCTAGCGTCACAGTGCAAGTGCTATTTCTTATCAGCTTGTGGTGTCTGTGACTCTCTCAGGACAGGGATGCTGCACTCTAACCCAGGCGATTACGCCTGGGGACAGGGAGGGTTAGACGCCGTGATAACACAGGTAAACCAGACTTAGAACTTTATGTCCCTGTCACCTTTTAAATTGCTCTGCAGTTTACACATGTGTTTGCTTGTGTAGTTACTAGGTCAGTTGGAGAACACAGGACCTCCTCCAGCAGAGAAAGAGAAGATCTCTTCTCTCCCAACTGTCAATATCTCTCAGGAACAAGCAGGTTAGTAATTCCTTATTTTCCTGTTTGTCTTTTTAAATAAAGTACAAATTGCAATATTGCTCACGGACATGACTGAGTTTGACCTTA
Source organism: Taurulus bubalis (assembly GCF_910589615.1). Classification (NCBI taxonomy): domain Eukaryota; kingdom Metazoa; phylum Chordata; class Actinopteri; order Perciformes; family Cottidae; genus Taurulus; species Taurulus bubalis. The sequence continues at coordinate 18,195,916 of NC_136600.1, read as the reverse complement.
TGCATGCAATAACTGTGTTTAAACAATTATCTAAATGCACACCTTGGGTTGGACCAGCTGTTTGCGCATCTATTATTAAGTTGGTATGAAAAGGCATACTAACTTCTTAGTAACTACGGGCTTATATATGCATACACAGGGACTCCTAATAAAACACTAATAACAGATCGGTCATCATGTAAATACATGCTTATTGGTTCAGAAGTCTGTGCAGCGCTTAGATACAGTATATAAAGTCTGTTGCTGCCTGCCAAGTGAAGCCGCTGAAACTGTGTCTGTTTGGAACAAACAATCCATTCACCTTGAGTATCAACAATGTGTTCCATAAATTACTTTTAGATGATGTGTTGTGGATCTGTTTTTCTTGACTTCTCGTCTGTGTATATGGTCATATTTTACCTATTTGCAATAGCTGACTTTGGAGAAATTACTCTCCATGTGTCTTTAGAAGTCAGGCATTTATCCTTTTGTAGAATTGTTTTTACTAATTATAAAAAAATATGCTTGATACCGTTAAAAGTTACTGCTAAAGAACTGGTCTGTAGCAAATCATTAAGTCAGTGATGATTAACACTATAAATCATTAAAAACCACGAGGGTATTGCTAAAACATGTCTCTTCCGCTCCTCTAGACTGCTGTATGGAATGTCCGGTGTGCAAAGAGGACTTCGCAGTGGGAGAGCCAGTCAGACAGCTACCCTGTAACCACTTCTTTCATTCAGACTGTATAGTACCATGGCTGGAAATGGTGAGTCATAACAAAGAGGGTTTAACAAACTCACAAAATAGATCTGACATGTGATACTGTGAGATCTTCACAGAGCTCATGCAAGTATTAAGACCTGAAGGTAAATTGAACACATGCTTTGGATGCCCAAAGTTGTTCAAAATAAAAATGTCCATCTGTTTATTTAAATTAAGGAACATTGTTGCCTGGTGCTACGAAGTGGCTCATTTGTGTTTTATAATAGTTCTCAGACAACAACGGAGGTTAATTGCCTAGGGGAATAACCTGTATCAGAATATAAATACTTGTTAGTTAATTGGCTCAGTTCACTGTAGGGTTTGGTCATTTTAATCAAATAAGAACATATATTAAACATTCCCAGCCTTAACCGTAGAATTTCCTCGAAAGATTTTCAAATTTAAAATCAACAATACATTGTTAAAGATGCAGCATTAAAATCAGAGCATATCTAGTGCGTCCACATGGCAATGGCTGAGCCGGCAGTTAACGGTGCCAACAATGCAAACATCAGCGCTAACGCTGTTAACCCGAGGATGGGCGCTGTGCTTCCGTGACCACGCAGTTGGTTGGGACGGCGTTGTCGGCTGTATGAGCGCAGTGCAGAGCAGCGACCGGGAGCTAACCAGTTGGGTACACACTCATGCTTTTGAAAGGCACACGTGGCCGGCCAAGCTACGTGAACAAAGCACAGAGAAGCTTGGATTACAACACACACAAGAGACACTTCATTCAATGTTCTATTGGCTGACCAGACAGAAAGACCCTGGCAGCCTGATAAGACTATAATAACGAGTTAACTTTTAAAACAACTCTAATGTTGTCTATATTCTGTTCTGTGGCCACTCAGCATGACACATGTCCAGTGTGTAGGAAGAGTTTGAACGGAGAAGACAGCAGCAGCCAGCCCCCATCAGAGTCCCCCACCCTCTCCATGGACCCCCGCACACAGGAGAGATGGTCCTTCTGAGACACCCACCCGTCTCATCCCTCGGTTATCCTCGCCCACATCCAACAACACACCGAGAAGACAAAGCGCTTATCACTTTCCTCTTTTCATCTCTTTTGCCGTCTTAATCATCTCAGTCTGATATTTTTTGTACTTTTCATTTTTCTATTTTAAAGCCTTTCTCCTCAACCATGTATACAGATACCCGTACAGACGTCTTAACAGTCAGTTGAGGTCTGGGAGATCTCCTCTTTATTTTAGCCTCATAAAAACCAGCCTTGATTGATGATGATGATCAAGCCTATGTCTTCTCTACTTCCACCTCTAAAGCAAACTCCACCTTTCTTGAAATGCACTGCTGCAATCCACTATTGTGGGGAAATTCCAGTCTTTATATCACATCATGCCCTCTTTACTCAGAAAATTTGCTAAATCCTATTACTGAGCCCTATATGGTATTTGGGAATACTGTTGGGGTTACCTTCACTCATTTAGCATCTACAGGGTCTGGACTTAACATGAACACCTATAACCCTGCAATACATGTTATGTTCATGAAAGGTATATCAATTTTTTGAGATTTTTTTTTTTTAGGGAAGATCTTGATTGAACTCTGATCATTTATTCTGGTGGCGTATTATTGGATTGCATTGTAAAGGTGTTCATGTTATTGGGTCCACTCTCTGTAGTGTACTTCAATAAAAGAACAGTTTTTTTTTTTTAGGAATCCTGTTGAGTCGCTGCTGTTTAATGGCCACAAATGGAAGCTGTGACATTGAATGAGCGCAAGAGATTCCTTACACCTTACGGGTAAAAGAAAATATACCAGTAAGGGAATAAAATTGTCCCACTCTCGTCTATTAGATTAAAACAGTCCTCCTGGTGTATATATATTATAAACAGATGGCATCCCTCTGTCGTTTTATTCCTCCGTTTATGACTGTCTTTTGTTTCACTTTTTTTTTTTTTTATTATCACTTTTTTTGATGTAAATAATTTTAGTCCAACAACTTATGGTTTGCAAAGGAAAAAAAACTTTGAGAATGGAGACACAAATGTGAAATTACCTGGTTATCAAACTGTATATTATATATGAAAAAAATGTCTATGATGTATTAATAAATTGACAAAAATGGTCATAGTTGAATTTTCATTGTTCTCACCCTCTTATTTACGGCATTTGTTCTCAACCCTGGGTGATTGTACCCAAAAATACTTATGTGGAATAACAAAATTATTTGCGCTTTATTTAAAAGGAAATGGCAACAAAAGGCATTTACAATTTCTGTACATTATTTATGTCATATGACACTTGCTTCAATATGACACTTGAAGCATCTTATTAGCTGGAAATCAAGGCCGTAGTTACACTCTGGCTCAGGTTAGTCAGGTGAACTGATACATTCATTACTTTCAGGTTCCCAATAAGACTGCATAAAATGGCTTTTGAAGGAAAATCAAATGATTTTAAGTTATTCATGTTTGAAGTTAATTTTAGTGACTACTGAAATCACTAAAGCTGTGCAGAAAAGCACGGCAGATTATACAAATGTGGGTGAGTGGCTTAATAGAAACAACACATTCAGAGTAACACAAGCTTTGCTAAGGAGGTTTTCAACATGAAATGTGCATAAAACATTTGTCATGTGGTCGAGGTGTTTGTGAACTTGTATTAATGATCAGTGTGTGTTCCAAGCCAGTGTGAGCAAGGAGTGAGCCGGTGCAGTGGAGGAGATGTAGCCCACAGCGAGATCCCCGACTTCAAACTGGATCACTGATGATGACCTACAAATGGGCCGCACAATTAATCAAAATTTGAATGAAATTGTTCAGATAGCACGATATGAGGTAAAGTAGTTGTCCTGGCCTACACAACATATTCTACAGACCTAAACTACATCTTGGTCTGGTACATATCTCTGCAAAAATACTGCCATAATCATTTAAACATGTTTTAGAATGAGTATAATGGTGTAAAAACGATCATTCCCTCGAATATTACAAATCATAACGCAATTTAAAGATACGGGAAAATAATGGCAATTACATTTTTTTTTTAACATTGTTCAGCCCTACCTAAAAAAAGTACACAGTTAAGTACAAAGAATGTCTTGTCATTTGCACATAAAAACATCACGTACCTGTTGAGTATGATGAGCACTACTGAGCCATCTGGTCTGACAAAGGCAGAGTATTCCAGCTCTGTTTCCTGACTGGTGGACACTCCCACTCTCTGAGACCCTTCCCACAGGAACTTACTGGATACAAAGGAAGATCTCATTAGACCTGGTAATGATGGAACATGTGAAAAAAGCCATTCAGTGTGAAAAAAGATCATGTGAGAGCCAGTTTAATACCTGAAGTGGGCCATGCTGTAGAAGCTAGGCTGCTTGTAAAAGACATCCCGCTGTGCATCCACTATAACAGGGCTGTCCACAAAGTTTTTAACCCAGTTTGGCCCACCAGTCTGATCCAATGCCAGGTTCCAGTCAGTCCAACCCACCACATAGTGATTTAGGTCCTGCCGAGGGGAAAACACAGACAGTTCAGCATCTAGTCTGTGCTTTGCAACTTTGCACGAAGAGGTGTTGTTTTGTTTAAATTAATTAATTGGACTGGTACTTTGTTTAAATGCCACAAGGAACCGCACGTCTACACAAACAAATCCCTCCTGACTCTCAAGATATCTAGAGGCTGAATGCCGCCATGCAAAATACATAGAATGGAGGGAGTCCAATTTCATTTGGGAGAGAGTGAAGAAAGAAGAAACAAAACACCAGTTCCAGCATGCTTTGATGGCCTGCGGGTAATTTCTGAAAACTGTGTGCAGCAACTTGTAAACCTGCACCGTCGCATCGAGGGAGGTGATTCACCTTTCAGCAAAAGCTCACAGCTTGTCAAATCTGTCACAGTGGATCTGACTGAACAAGCCTCATGTAACAGATAAGATGATCTTACCTCTATAATGTCATGTGCGTACTGTTCCGCCCGGTCCCAGCTACCCAGCTTCACCCCTCTGTCTAGTGCGCTCCAGCCTGAACAGGCCTCTGTGGCAAACAGGTAATACTCTGGGTAGAGATGATGGATGACTCCCAGGCTTATCTCTGCTGGGACGAGGCTGTCCATGTACCAGTGAACTGCCACGCCATGAATGAACCTTCCTGCATGAATATCATTTAGGACCTGGAGGGAAAGTACAAAATAAAACACCTAAAATGCATGCGGGGAAATGACTTTGTCCTCCCCTTTCAGGATATCTGCAGGTACATAAACACATTAAATTTAGTTTCTTCCTCTTCAAAAAAAGGCCTCATATGGAACTAAAGAGTAATTGTATTCTCTTGCCTGTTGTTGAAGGTAAAGTTTGTCAGTTAAATATTTTTTTATGTGAATGCAGGCGGTCAGTCTTGAGTCCGATGCAACAGTGGATTGTAGCTACAATTTTAGCAACAACGTAACTTAATTTATCATTTTTTATTGGTTAATCCATCCTTACGTTTCAAGATGCTCATTCAGTCCCGGCTGCATTAATGTTATTGATTATAACATTAGGAATGATATGATATATTACTGAGAAGAACTGTGTAATATAATAAGATATAAAACAATCCTTAGTTGCAGCCCTGACAAGATAAAGTCTCGGCTGCTGCACAAAACAAACCCCTTTCTTCAGGTTGATGCCTTCTGATAGTTTTAGTATCTTTCCTCCAGAGAATAAAGAGTAAATACAAAGTCCTGTATTCCTGCAGCTGGTAGGTGACAACACTTTTCTTCAGCTATACCCAAACACTTGCTTCTTACTTGATATCTTCATTATTTTGTTGAACGTATCTTGTATTGTACCAAACATTATAATAACTTACCATGCTAAGATCTTTTATTTGTGTTTACTATAGTTTCCTTTCTTGCACTGATTTATGTTGAAAATCCAAATTCTTTGCCTGCAACACCAGCCTCAGGTATAACAAACTTTCCCATGACTTTACCCACTATCTCTCCGTCCTTGGACTCACCACTTTGGCCCAGTGAGGCAGCAGCAGGCGGTTGTCATCCAGGATGAGGACGTGTGTGCGTGGGTGTGAAGAAGCATGCAGGGCAGGGCCCAGGTCCAGAGCCACCCAGTCCCTCTGCTCCTCAGGAGTGAAGCCAAGAGCCTGGAAACTGCAATAAGATACTTTTCAATCTGTTGTGCAATTTATGATCCATGGTGATGGTTAATTTGGTGTAATATAATGTGAGGAGAAACCTGTAGTTTGTCATCTGTCCTGCAGAGGGCTCATTCCCCGTTGTCAAAGCCCAGAAGGTCAAGTTATATTTAGCATATTCCTCAAGGAACCTGAGGGGAAAGAAAAATAGCAACCATCAGAATAATTTCCCCTTGTAAAAAAAAGCATGTGACATTGCATTAAAGTAAAGCCCCACGTGTCACCTGATGTAGTACTGAGCCCAGGTTTTGTGCTCCTTGCCCCCAGGCTGGCCCTTCAGGGAGCCCTTTCCTATGAGAGCACCGTTAGTTTTCATCCAGGCGGGGGCGCTCCAGGCGCTGGCCAGCAGAGACAGGGGGCCAGGAGATAAGGCCTGAGCTCGCTGCAGGAGAGGGATCTGAGAGGAGGAAGAGGAGAGATTAGAGCGACGGAGTGATGGACATGTGTATGCGAGAGAGTAGGAGAAGAGAAGGACCTTCATCTTGATGTCCTCAGGGGCCAGTGTGAAATTGTCCAGGTTGTAGTCTCCAGGTGTGTCAGCATATGTGTACAGGCGGGTGGAGAAGTCACAGCTGGCCATTGGGACGCGCACCACGCTGTAGCCGATGCCTGCCAGAGACACAGCAACATAATCATTCAGCGACCTTCAGATTTAATCGTTGTTTGCTTTTTGTTTTGAGCACATAATAAATATTAGCAGTTGATCCCAGAATACAGCTATCATTTTAATGTGATTGTGTTTCAAATAAAAACATGTGTATTACAAACAGTCATGAATAAATAAAGAAATAAAGAAAGAAACAAGAATAACAAATGTTTATCTTATCCCAGGAATTTGTTGGCACGTTGTGCTTTTCTGATCCAACACCCTGCTATTGCACATAAAAATGTGTATTTTTAGGCGATTCCTTTTACTGAGTGTACCTTCGGGGGAGAAGTACTGACGCAGCAGCTGATCCTGTGCACCAGCAGAAAGAGACAGTATGTTAATGGCTGCTGCATCGGTCATAGCTCCACCGAATCCCCTGATCTTCTGGTACTTCTGGTAGGGAACGATTGTCAACCTGAGGCCTGAAAGAGATCCATAAAGAGGTGAGGCAGATGCTCTGCACCTGCTCCAGCAGACTGCCCAGCAATAGACAACATAATCTCTCACCTGCACCGGTACTGTTCACCTGGACCTGACCCCGGCCCGCCTCCAGTCTGCTGCCAGCCCTGCTGGACAGGTAGGAGGAGTACTGGCCCAGTGGGGGCAAAGTGACTGGGCCCACACTGTCACAGTAGGTCGAGTTACACTCACACACCACAGAGTCATAGCCAAAGTTTCTAGCAACACATGCATTGCTTTCTGGAAGGAGAAGAAGTCACAGCAATATGATTTTCCGTCTGTGCTGGTGAACAGAAGGTGTATGATTGCATGCAAAGGAAGAGGATACAAGCATTGGGACAACCTGTGTTGTGTTACCTGTAGAGATCACTTCTGCCGTGAGGAAAACAAGGGCCAAAAGCACAGGGGATGGCAACAACAACGCCATTTTATCTAGAAACAAAGAACATCTAAAACACAGATTCAATCAGTATCTGGAAGCACTTCAGACTGTAAAGTACAAGTGAATAAAGACGCAACTTCTGCATTCATTTAGCTGAGACATCACATTGTATTGTCAAGTCGTCAGAGCTCTGAGGAGATCGTCTCACATCAGTGGACGCAGACAGAAATTAAAAACAAACTCACACTCGGCCGTCACTTCAACTTTGACCGATCTGCCATACCAGCGTTTCCTCCGTCCACTTCGTTTCTGCGATCCAATGTGTTTTTGGCCAGTCATGTGACCTTGTAAAGTGTCACGTGAACAACTGTGCAAGAATCTGAACCGCCACCAGGTGGCGTTTGGCCATAAAAGCGTGACGTCACAGACCCTCTCATACAAGGTGTTTTGTTTCTAGACGCTGACAAAGCCCATAAAACGTCTTTTGAACATGTTTTAGTATAGTTTTGTTTTTATTTGGGAAAATTGTAATATCGTTGTCAAACTAAAACACAAGACCTCTTAAAATAGAGATTTAAGACGATTTTTGCATCCCTTTCTCTCCCAGTTTACCCATCTCTATCACACATAAAGAGATTAACTAAGTGGCAGATAATATCTTTTCATTCCTAAATAATGTTTTTCAGATTCCTATAGTGATTCAATCTTCTTCCAAGGCGTCTATCTGGCTTTCATGACAGAACTACTTGCAATTAAAGACTGGATGTTGAATTCAAGTTTTTTCTCCTTTTTTTATTTTATTCAACATTTTATTATCAAAGTTACACACATGCATCATAATTTACACATATTAAAAGGTATGGACATTTGTATATTTATGTATTTCTAGGACACTGATATTTGTGTGTGTGATATTTATGTGTGTGTGTTTGTTTTAAATCTTTATGTAACTTCATAGGAAGGCACAAATTCTGTCCAACATCGATGGGTTTCTGTTGCTCAAAAAGATGAGTTCTTTCTTTCCTTCTTCTGTTCGACCTGATGAGGGAGAAAAATATTTTAAGTTACTAAAACAGCATCACTTAAAAACATTTTTGTTGTATAAGAAAAGCATTCACAGTATCATCACTCACTCTGCGGATGCTGCAGCCACTGGCGGTCCATAAAATAGAGGTAACTGCTCTCAAACTCCTTCTCGCTGTAGTTGGGCACCGACACCGGGACGAGCGGGTCCATGCTGTCAAACCCCCTCTGATGAGCAAAACCCAGACAGGAAGTCAACATATGTGACATCAAACATCGATTTAAAAAGCATGTTCAGGAAAGAACGTCTAAACACTTTTTTGATTAAATGAATCACAAACTCACACATGAATCAGAAAATACAGACAAATATATCATCATATATAAAGCACCACAGGCCCAGTTACTAATTCAAATAAATTGAGATATTCATACTTATTTTAAATGCAGCGTTGAGAAAATTGTTGATAAGATAAACAATAAAAATTCCTGAATGTTTTTAAAGTAAGGGACAAACTTTAGTTGAAAGTTTTCTATACATATCATTTTTAAGTCTCTAATCAGGGATAAATAACAGAGGTCTAAATTATTCATATTATGCAAATATAGCATCTATAGCATTTTTTGAAGGGTAAGACAAGAATGTTATACGACGCCAAAATTGATTTTATGACATGCAGATATCAAAAGAATATGGCCGCTATAAATAATGTAACAGCATACTGCAACAACGAGACCACTGGTATAACACTGCAAACAGGTACAGCTTTTGGCATAAAACTAAATGAACAAGGTAGACGGGATCGGGATGTATTGACGATGAGGTTTCTGTTCAGAAATGCAACTATGAATGAAGTTAGAAAAGAGACGGAAAGACTAATCTGCTGTCCGAGCTCGAGGCCGAGTGCTACAGATTATTATGTAGAATAAAATGATCTCTGACCTCTCCCAGCAGCTCTTGAGGCAAGTAGGAAGACTTTGAAGTGTAGAGAGACCCCGTCTGAGACAGAGTAGTGATGATGGCGCCTCCAGTCTGAGACAAAAAGAGTGAATGCTAATGGGGTAGAAAATCTGAGATGTAATATCATGTATCTGTGGTAATCGGCATGCAGTTCCCTTACCCAGCCACTCGTCATCAGCTTTCTCAGGTTATAAACCAAAGTGAGCTCCTCTGGCTCCACCTGATGACAGTAAGAAAGAGAGACACAAGCTGAAGGAGAAGCATGAAGACAAAAATGAGACATGACAGGATTGTCTATGGGTTTCCTCACAGCGCTCTTATCCTCCTTCTTGATGGTGGATCTTCCCCACAGGGCGTTGACACCATCCACAGCCACAGCCAGGCGGAAGTCTGAGTCTGGCTGCCCGCTTTGCGTCCTCAGCTCCCTCATCACCGCCCCCACCACATCACTGCTGCTCTTCACACGAGATATACCCTACAGCAACAGAAACTCCATCAGACCCCTGATGACGAGCTCTTGAAAGCAACTAAATGGCAACTCCACGGATTCAACACATCAAAGTCTGCTTACAGGTCTTGAAGGGTACTACTGCATGTTTGAAAAAAGTTGTATAATACGCATCAGCTCGTACATTTGCTGCTACGAGCGACACGCACTCAAATCTCCAACTCAACCGTTGACAGTGGAGTTGCATTGTGGGTTGTAACAGAAGGAGATTTTCACAGCACGATCTGATGGTACCATCTCAGAAAATATCATGTTTCACTGTATCAACATTATATTAATCAGTTACAATGACCCTTAAAGGAATGAGAACAGAATTATAATAAACAGAATTATAAACCTGTTAAAAGCATGTAAGTGTAATATATTACATAAATAAATGATATAGCTATTTCACATATTTGCGTCACTATAGCATGTTAAATTAAATACTAAAATAGCTTTTACAATAATGTCTGATGACTATAGGAGCGAAATAGCTGTGACAGCGCAGCCAGACTGCTCCTGTGTGTATCCTCAACTCACTTCAATACCGTAGATAAGCAAATCTACAATGATATGATAACAGTCAGTATGCCATGATATTGGTAAACCAATACAACCCTAATAGTGAGCCATGTAGGCATCAGGTTTTGACAAGAACAATGTATGGAATAAAAAAGGTTATCTCTATTTTATTGTCCATCATGAGACAATGTTATAGAAGTGAAATGCTAAATCGGTGGATTCTTTTGTATAGTATCAACAAATAACTTTGTAGGTCAAAATCTGAGCCGATGAGTTATGGTCGGAGCAAACAGAAATTCCATGCCCCATTTCCTTTAGCAGGTGGTTTGATACTGGTTTGATTTATTTGGTCTAATAATGTGCTGTCAGGAGGCTGGCTATTAATATCAGATCTAATTAATTAAACAACGTGCTCACAGTATCACCAGCAGTGTCGGAAAATATGTTTTTCTCATGATGGAGCGAATGATTGATTGGAAGAGGGGAAACATTCCCCGACAGAACATAACTCTACTGCTCTTTTCTGCCTTTGTCAGTGAGTGTGGAACAGAAGTATTGTGCTGATCCATCCTCATGCTCAGTTCACTGGCTATTGATCACCACTAAGCGCAGTCAAGGTGAAAGATGAAACTTTAAAGACCCCCTGTGGGGAAATCGGTAGGGCAGATTACGGAATGGATAGTTAACAAAAACCAAAAAAATTGATGGGAAGGTCTCAGAGGACAAGATAAAACTGCATCCCAAATAAAGACTGTGTGATAAAACTCACCTGATCCACCAGCTGCCCGAGTGGACTTCCCTCCTCAGTGAACTCTCTCTTTGTCCATGAATAGCGCTGCTTTGTCTTTATCTGGGACAGACGCCGTATAGTTTCATACACAGCACAGTTCCATTGACCATGTTCAACACTCCTTTCTACAGGCTAAAGAGCAATAAAGTACTTAACATGCCGCATCCTCAGTACATTCAAATATAAAACGTTTCTCTCAAATAACATCAAACCGTATCATACTGTTATATAGCTACTCGGTCATTCAAAGACACTGTGCTACAAACTCTGTCTTTGAGAGTGGTGCATATGGGGAAATTCAGGTGGTGTCATAAACCAGTTTAATTATGTATATCAGCATGCGACCTAAACTGCTGTGAAGATGCTTCAAGGCTCATTTAGGTCTATAAATGCCTCCATGCTTGTTAATAATGTGACAAATTATGTAATACTCCACAAGCCTTAATTTTGACGATGAATACTCAGTCATCAAGCTCATATTGTAAAATTGCAACCTATATAAATATCGCCTGATGTTTCTAAAAGGCACACTGCGTAAAAAGATCCCTACCTTTGAAAGGAAGTGCTCGTTGGTGATTCTGAAGTTGCGTAACCAATCGATGGCTTGTAATGGCTGATCAAAGCGAGAGGTGTTGTAGGAGGACTGCAGCAGCTCTTTGCAGTTCTTCACCCACAGGTGAGCTGTATAAGAAAAAACAGAGATGGAGGAGGGTCACCTTCTGTGCAGTGGGAGGAGCCAGGCCCTTCTGCGATTGCCTTTGTCTCACCATCAGGAACATGCAGCACCAACCATCCCTGCGTGTAGCAGAAGTGGAGTGCGTGACAGAGAGACATTGTCTTCCCACTGCCCTTCAACCCATCTGAACAACTTGATAAGGTGAACAGCAGGTTTATCAGAAGCATCAAGAGTAGGATTATCTGCATGTGTGGTTGTGATCACGTATTGTAAAGGATACAGAATAAATATCGTAGAGAAGGTTGACTGTAGTCTGCTTTCTTCAGGTAAGAGATGACCTCTAGAGCCGGCTGCCTCACCATCACACAGGCTTCATTAAACGTCTTTGTCTAAAAATTCAATTAAAAAAAACATTTGTCGCCATGGTACATTTAACCAAAAACAATCAGGCCACAAAATACTATTTATGAGCCAGTAAGATTAAAATAATGAGCACGCTGTCACGCACATACCTGATGTTGATAGCGTCGAGGGAGGCCGTGAGGGAACAGAGTGCGGATGTGTGCAGAGGGCAGCGTGTAATACTGGCCGATTTGATTCTGTGACTGACAAGCCTTGAAAGAGATAAAATATGTGAGTTAAACAGCTAAAAATCAGGCAAATGTGCAGACAACTGCTGCTACGAATATAAACCTGCTGCAACTAGGAAGCTGTGCTCTGTTCCCCTCTGCTTGATAGCATTATGATGACATTTGGATTGCTCAAGTCAGATTTGCTTACTGGATCATTCTCCTGTGTTCTGAAAACTGAAAACGGCTCCGGTTCTGACGCCACAGCCACAGCCTCCTGCTGCCGCCCACATCCACTGGCATGAAGGGACCTCACATGCGTTACCTACAAAAAAAATTATAGAATGAATACTAAGAATCTAGAACAATAATCTAAACAGAACCTATGGTGCTGCATTGATATGCGACACGTTCAAACAAATATAAACCTAATAAATCACAGTACAACACAATAATACACTGATGGAGAGCCGAGTGAAACAGCTTTTACTGTAATCTACATTAATCTGTCATTATTGCTTGGATATCGAGAGGGAATTTACAAAGAATAATTTACTAGAAAATTATGACAAAATCAGAACCATTGTATTGCCATGTATGTTTTCACATACAAGGAACTTGTCCTGGCGGGCGGTGCATAACATTTAACAATAATGCAATTGATGCTTTCTGTCCTCTGGGACTGAATGGACGCATCCAGTGTCTACATCTTAAGGTTGGATGCTGAATCTTAACTGAGCACATAGACACCTCTAAGATCTGTTTTTTTATTCATCATTATTAGTGAAATATGCAGTAATGCTCTGGATTGAAAATGTGCAATTTGCTTTGCTTGATATTCCTTTTGAAAATGTTTTAAACAGTTTTCAAATGAGTGTAGCATAAATAAACATAAACTTGGTATTGGCTGACATGATGAATTAACCGACTGTCAATCACTACATAATGTGCATTTTCGGAACATGTAACGTACACGCTGAAAAAAACAATACAGGTGTTTTGCTCCAGTTTAACGTCCCAGAGATATTCTTGCATCCCCGCTTTTCTAAACCGAGCAGCTGAACCAGGTCAAACACATCTTTTAAACAATGTGCAGACACATGTTACGTGTCTGCAGCTCCTCCCAAAGTACTCAAACCTAAAGGGCTCTCACCGTGTGCCGGAATCTGAAGGACAGTCTGTGCAGCGCCATGATCTGAAACAAGGAGCACGAGACCACTTTAAGTTATAGTTCAGGGGTCGCAGGTGCCAATGAACCAGGTAGTGTGTAAAAACACACCAGTGTCCTTTAACCTTGCGTAAACACGCAGCTAGCCGCTAAGCTAGCTGCGGTCCCCAGCACGTCTCTAACAGGCAACGTGAGCAGCGCGGAGGAAACGTGTGTTGCACTTTACCTGCGATTCAGTTCAGATTCACTCACGACGATGTCGGTTCAGATCATCTACTGATCAAATGTCCCCGGAGCGGACGAAGGAGAAGGGTAAACGTCACACCTCCAAATCAATGTGCCAGATCTGTCATGGGGACCGCCATCATGCAGCTCGCAGCCGGAAGTGACGTTACACCATCACAAACCTTTGTAGCCAATCAGGAGGCGCGAGAAGTGAAGAAAATGGAGTTTGTTATACTTTGACACATTTCACCTGTAATAATATTAATGAATGATGTTAGTTGTGACAGCCCCGACATAATTAACTGTTTGAGAAGGAGGGTGCTCTTTTCAAGCACAAAACACACCTCTTGAAAGGATTCATGGGAGATGTTGCCAACTTTTGTCTTTTGAACCAAATAGGCCTCCAGCCTTTTAAATAGTAGATCTGTAGTGGCTCTAGGGAGATTAAGATACAAGTCACAAGCTCCTGTTATAAAGTAGCATGATGAAAAACGAATGTTTTCCATCCAGCTTTTACCTGCTTTAACTCCTTATTTTATTTTCTTAAGCGTCAATTTGCTCATTATAATGTTCATATTTGAAAATGAATAATTGTTTCTCTATTTTATGACTTACATTATTCACATTTTATGGAGATATAAACTCAACATTTCACTTTTTTTTACAATGAAACTATCAATTGTCAAAAACAGAAAATCACTTTTAAATAATACTTTTAAATAATACTTTCCCATTTAGCCTGGGATATACAGACTCCCAGGACCCCTAAAAATGTGGGTCCTTGTGTACACTGTACTCGATAGGAACTCCTAGTTGACAGGACACATACACAAAGCAGAAGAGGTGGGAAGTGAGGTTTTGGGGTGAGCCATAAGGACCAATAAACATGTTCTCTTGGCACCCTAAAGACATTATTCATCTGGCCATGCATTGAGGCAAAAATGGATTACCAACAGCCCCAGTATACCCAGTTCCCTGCCCCAGGTTCAATATGTGTCATTGGTATTGTCATTTTATTAATTTCTGATTTGCTCTCCACATTTTGCAAAATGCACCAATGCAGCACCCTTATGACAAGTCCTGCATCATTACCTTACCCTGAAGCTCTGTCTTGTTGAAAGACCCTAAAACTAGTTTTAAAAACCTTATTGTGATATTGTCCTTATGTGTACATACAATATTCTTAAATAAAAATAAAAAAATTCATTTGAATTTCCAAAACGCATTGTAAATCCCGCTACATATTGTGGTTGTTTACTGGGTTCAGGGGAAATTCATGAGTCTGTAGTGTGCAATTAATGTGCAGCTATTTGGAGGTTAGAGAGTTTCATTGATTGCAGGAAGAACAAAGGGCCAATAGGGGCCCAAAAGCTCATGTTTGTCACGACCCATAATGAGTTCATCTGCCCCTCTACAGACCTATAAACAACAAACCATCAAGTGTTATTTGCTACTTCTGCTTCATACTAGATAACATTGTAACAACAAATAATAATACAAATAATAGTAAAGTAATTTCTATATAATAATTATGACTATCATCGTTATTATTTATGTTAATGTATTTCTAGATTACATTATGTTATGTTCATACTAAAAAACGTGTGTAAAATCTGTAAATAAGTTTTAATGTAGCCCTATGTTAGATAGATGTTGTGTCATTCCACTGAGTGGAGGAAAACATTGCTTGTTTTGGTTCAATATGTTTAAGTGATAAAAAGCTCTCACATATCGATGGCCAAAGTGCAAAACCTCCTAACTGCAAAACTATTCAGAAGAAGTGGGGGGAACCTCTTATCTGCACTTTGTGTATTTATTTATTTTGTTTTATGTATTGGGTATCCTTAACAAATAGCATTCTGCAAGAAAACAACAAAATAAAAATATTCTCCAAAAAGTTAATTTTTAAGAGGTTTTGCTCTTCAGCCATCGATGTCAACTTTTGAATAAGTGCTTCTTCCAGTCTGCCTTTCCCTCCTCTCCCACAGGAGTAAACTGAGTCCCGTTACATTACAGTGACACAACTTTTGAGCTGCACCCCTAATTCCTACCACCACCTACTTTAGACAAGTCGTCGCCATTTTATTAACCGTCTAAATAGCCCTCCCCAATCGCCTATTATGAACCGCATAGAGATCCTGTGCTGTATTCGCCGTTTTATCCCCTCCTCTGGCCACACGAAAATGGCCACGCAATTGCATTCCCGCACATCCACCAGCCCCTCTGCACTGTCACAGCCCGTAACCCCGCACACACACACGCTGCTGCATCCCGACACGTTAACAGCTCGCGTGAGCACAATCTCACCCATTATTACTGGCGAGGAGCAACGCAACTTTCCCGAAGAGAAGTGGGCAGAAATAAGACTCAGTGTAACCAGTCCGCCACCTAGCTGCGGAGACGCGCCGACGAAGATCTGTCGACTGTATGATTATGAAAACACCCGCGCCAATGTTGTTGCACAGCGGGCTCCGCGCTCCGATGAGACTGAAACTCGGTTTTAGGAGGTGTTTTAACCTCCACTGGCCTCAGTTATGTAATCAAAGCAACATCTAATGCACCAAAAAGCTCCGGATTGCTGTTGGTGAGCAGGGGAAAGCAGGACAGCAACACCTTAACCTCATGCCTAAACGCAGTTGGCTCCGGGACGCGCTCTCGGGTAAGTAGCCTACGTAGCCTTATTACAGATTTCCATGGCAGTCCGTATTAATGTGTGCAGGCCTGTCATCCCCAGCGAGCTCACAGCTCTGGAGGTTACTGATCATGTTGTGCATCCGCGTTGCGCTAATTTTATCCCTTGTTGCTGAGTATGTTTCTCCCTCTGTTCTCCGTGCGTGCGTATATTTCTTATTTCAATGTTGCTGACACCAGCAGAAGGGCTGGCAGAGGACAGATAGAAGAGGAAAAAGGTGGCTCGGGGACTAAGCCACATCACAAACACTGTAGCGAGCACATTTGCATTTGGACGCTACGTAGCGACCCCACTTCCATGTTGAGTTTCAATTTGTGCACGTTTTAGGACGCTTAATGTGGGTTTCATATTTTATTATGAACATACGAGTGACGACTACAACAACACGTGCATGTGTGTTTCATTTGTAAGTGCGACAGCATCAGGCGGGTAGTGTTTTTTCCGATGTGCGCAAAGTCATTATGGAGAAGGAAGCCCCTGTTGACGTCCTCAGTAAACCGGGGATATCTGGCTCCAGTGCGGTAACACCCCCACTGCCCATACTGTATCTACAGTAGCAACATCAATCAACCTACGTAGCTGCGACCTGGGTACACAATGTACGACCAACACACTAGTAATACACTAACTAGGAGAAAGTGTGTGAGGAAGGGGGGAGACTCACGTGAGAAACTTTCATGTGTATGTGAAGTGGAGTGAGGCTTTTAAGATGCCATCACGGCAGCCCTCATTTCAGGGCTCCTGCGCTCCTTGCTGTTGTCAGGCAGAGGATAATGGTGTTGTAGTTATTGATGATAACACCGTCATGGGATGGTGGTGATGGCTGGAAATACGGTGGGGTGGGCCATTATCATGATTTAATCGTTGCCTCAGCTTTGCCGAGGAACCCACACTGACTGCAGTGTCAAGTCCACCCATCATCCTGTCACTGGAAATAGCTTCTGGTCTAATGTTGGAATAATTTTGAGTTATGTTTGAGAGGTATAGCTTGGGAGAGTATAAAAAGCAATTAGTATGCACTTTGACTGATGTTGAATGGGCTTGCCCTTTTGAGTTTGAAAACCTGCCACTCGTATTTTCTTCTAGTCACTTTGCAAAACCGGATTGCGACCCATATCAAGCTTCTCCTCATGCCTGTATCCTTTTCTTCATGTGGTCAGGCCGGCAGAGGACCACTGTCCAACTCTGTGATCATTTCATTTGACTGTAAGGAGATTTTCCCTCGGAAATGCTTTCCAAAACTGTTACATAACAGCAGTTACTGGAACAGATGTTGATTTGAGCTCCATGTGATTCAAGGAAAGAGTTTGGGTGTGGAGGAGGGACCAAGAGACAGGAGAGATATCCCACTGAGCTCTTAAATGAACACATTATCTGAGATGCTCTTGTAGGTTTAAGGGGGGCAGTTCAATGCATTGTGAGACAAATGAGCTATTTCATAACAGACTCTCAGGAGAGAGCTTCAAGAATGCTTGGCAGGATGTGTTTTAATAGAAAATGGATGATTACATGCATGACAGAAGATGCTTCCCTTCGATCATTTAAAACCTAGACTGAACACCATGCGAGCAAGAGTGAACGTTTTTCTGGTGGTGAGAATGTTATTTTAGGGTGTGTTACTTGCTGTAATGTCACATTAAAAGTACATTTACAATGGGGTCAATGAAAAGCTTACTTGACTTAAAGGAAGCAATGGGAGGAGGAGGAATTTGCTCTCCTTTCCAAAAATAAGTTTTACCCTTTCCTACGGATTTGTGTTACCACTACTGAAAAGGGGAGGAGGGGAATGGTTGGACCGTGAATGGAGGGATTTAGGTTGGAGAGGAGGAAAAGAACGAAGTGGAGGAGGAAATATGGTTCTGATTAACATGGATACAGTGTATGAGTTGACCATTTTACTGTGTGGTCTACAGCGAGAGATAGAGAGCGAGAGAGACAGAGAGAGGGGGAGAGAGAGAGAGCGAGAAGAGAGAGAGAGAGAGAGAGAGGATGGGACTAATAGAGAATGCATGCGAAAGCTTTCTGCCAAACATGAAAAGGGGAGTTTTGGAGAGAAAAGAAAGTACACTAGAGGGAAGGGTGGGAGGAGAAGTGCTTGTGGGAGTAGCTGAGAACAGAAGGCGCAAAGATGGTAGGGAGAGGAGGGGAGGAGACTGGATCAAGTGTTTGAATTAGTCGGGAGCTGATTGATTGATATATTGATTTGGGTCGAGGAGGCCGAGTGAGGATCAGAACATAAGTAAAAGTGTAGAGGTTTAGGGAGTGTTTGCTCTCTTTCAAAGCTGCCGTTACTTACAGATTGTTAGAGAAAACCTGCTGAGCTGTTTTTGAGGAATGTGAGTACAGTTTCTTCCAGTTAGTGCCGACATTCTGGGAGTCGGTGGCGCTGATTGGCCCCCAGGGTGATGAGAGTTGTAGGTTATGTATGATGAGATCATCTCTGTGGACACAGGCTTTAGCACCTCTCTACAGCTGCCTGCAGGAGCGGGACTTTCCCCTCAATTCCTGTACTGCTGCGACTCAGCATCTGAGCTCACTGAAATGACTAACCACTGGCCTCTCTATCTTTCTTTCTGTCTGTGTCTGTCTGTCTTTTCTCGCCCTCTTTCTCTGACTCCATCTCAGTTGAAGCCTAAAGGACAAGAGCGAGAACTTCCTTAGCTGGATGACGCAGAGCAACTGTCCTTGGACTATTACAGGATATTCTTTTGGAAATCTCCAGACCTACTCCTACATTCTGCTCCTGATCCCAACAACCCCACTGGGGTAATTTAAAAGTGTTATACTGGAAGCTCCACAGCATCCTGCCTCTCCCCCCTGACTTCTCTGATGGACCAGAGAGTGAAGGGGGGAACCCCTACAACCACAAACTCCACTCTGGACCCCACCTCTGCATCTGAAGACTCTGAAGTGGTAGAGAAAAGGAAGAGGGGTGAGGGGGAGAAAGGAGATGTAGGGGAAAAGGAGGAGGAGAAAAGAGGAGCAGTTAAAAAGAGAGAAGGAGACAAGGGGGCAGTGCTGGAGTTGCTCATCGAGGGGCGCTGTGGAAGCGCAGGGCAGCAACAGCTTCAGATCTCTGGCAGAGAGACCAGCTGCCCCGAGGGGAATGTACGTCTCCGGATTGGACTCCAGGCCAAGCGTACCAAGAAACCGCCCAAGATCTTGGAGAGCTACGTCTGCAAGCCCACCATCAGGACCTATCAGAGACAAGCCCGGGGGGGACTGCTGAGGGGGAATGGAGAAGGGGGACCGCAGAATAAAACAAGCTCCACTCCAGACGAAGCAACCAGAGATCAACGTTCAGGCTTGGATTCTGCCCAGACCACGTCCAAACAATCTGCATCTGCTGCTTCATCACCACTTGCATCATCATCATCATCATCATCATCATCTTTATCATCACAGCCACTGTCATTATCATCAACAGCTTCCACGACAGCCCCGGCCATAACCAGCCAAGGGACCAAGTCTATCAAACTGGTAAGTTAAGGACACAGGTACACACACACACACACACACACACACACACACACACACACACACACACACACACACACACACACACACACACAGATAAACATCAAATGGAAAACAAGTGTTACAGTGACTGATGGTTTTCACACATGTGCTGTAAGCTCTGTTTAGTTTTTTTGCACTTAACCACCAGACATGCTTACATGGTGCAACACCGTGCAGCTTTGTGCTCCTCTGTAATAAGGTCAAATGAGCTATTGTTTCGATACTGAAACCTAAGCAGCCCATTTAAATAAACAGACCTATAAATAGGACAGCAGCACGGCAACCACTTGGAGCTATTACAGACATTGGTCCATCAGTCCCGATGACAATCACCCAAGGGGAAGCTTATTGCTTTAACTGCACAAACGGCACTCAAGCTGCAGCATACCAAAATTACAGGACGAGTATAAAATGTCAGGCCTTCTCATCTGTATTAGTGGCAATTTATAGCTACAGCTATAGCACAGCTTTCTCTCTCTCTTTGTGCCTCCGCTTGGCTCTCTATATCTGTCCCTCTCTTCTATTTCTATTTTTACATCCCCTCTTTTCTCTACCTGCTCTCATTTATCTTTCTCTCCCCCTCTGTCCCTGTCCCACTCCCTTTCTCTCTGTTTATCTGCCTTTGTATTTCTCCTTTCTGTGTCAGCCCCATTCCTGTTCCCATCACCTCACTGTCTTCTCTTCAGTATGCCCTCTTTTCTCTGCCTGATTGAGTCATTTTGTCCTCACTCTCTTTTAATGGACGGGCAAAAACAAAAGCATTTCAGTTGTTGTCGCTTCCCCATTGTCCTTCGCTGTTGTCATTACCAAACTAGTGGATGTCACAGCCATTGTTGTCTATGACAGAGATTCCGTGTTTGCACTCCCCAGGTTCCTATCAAACTGGCCGATAAGACAGAGGTGAATTCAAATGGCTCATCTGAGAGAGTGAAGAAAGAGAAGCTTCCCAGTGTCAATGGCAAGCCTGTCTCTGCAGGACACAAACCCTGCTCGCCTACAACAGACCAAACCGCTTCAATTACTCCTTCCACCACATGCATCCAAGCCCCATCTGCATCGGAAACCAGGAATGCAGGGAAGACCTCCAAGAAACATAATGGTTTGGTTCAGACAGCAAAACAGAAGGGACTATCTAATGGGAAAGGCTCTGTCGATATCCTTGGCTCTTCCACCTCGCAGAAAAACAAAGTTGGAAAACAAAGAAGTTCCTCCTCTGTTTCCTTCATGGACCCCTCGACAAGACTTCCAGCCTTCCCCACCACCCATAAAGAACTCAGCCTGTCCAATAAGAGTAGACCAGACTCTCCTTCCTCTTCTTCAGTCACCCCTAAACCACAGTCATTTCCCACTGTGGCTCTCTCCTCTGCCCAAACCCAAGATCAGGATTCCTCTCCACAGGCCTCACTAGAGAAAAAGAGAGACAAAGAGAGGAAAGCAAAGAAAGAGAAACGGAAAGACAAAAAATCCAAGAGAGATAGATTGGGAGCTGAAAGAGCAAAGAGTCAGAGCAGAAAAGTGGAAGGCAAGAAGAAGAAAAAGGAGAAAGGGAAAGATGGGAAATCAAGACATGGCAAAGAAAAAGAGGAAGGCCATAGAACTGATGATACGTGGAGGGGTGAGTTAAAGATTGAAAGAGGAAAGGCAGAGAAAAAGAGAGATAAGCTTAGCCCAGACAGACAAAGACCAGATGATAATATATTTGGTGAAACAGTTGATACTGGTAAACTAGATAAATCCTGTAAAGTCGTGAATCCAAGCAGACCAGATGAGATAGACAAGATGGAGGTCAGTTGCAAGCCAGTTAAACAAGCTGAGCCAGCAACAGCAACAGGTGACACCAGTAAATCAAGAGAACAAGACGTCTCAAGACATTCAACTGCGCCTCCAAGCCACCCCCCCTCTTCTGCTCCTCCCTCTCTGCCCACTCCCTCTGCCCGTGTCCCTGTTTCTCCCCCTTTCCCCCCCCAAGAGCAGGACAGCCGGCCGCTTAAGAAACGTAAAGCCAGGCGGCCCAGCTGGACCAAGCTGGTGCACCGGGCTCAGAGGGCAGAAAATCAGGATGCCCCTTCAGATTCCCAACATAATCCTTTACTAAGTTTCCCCCAGAACCTCAAGATGTCCCTTCCTGCCAAGGCCACTATTCATCAGACTGATGAGTCACACACAGCTCCCTCTAGCTCCTTAAACAGCAGCTCCTCCCCTCTCTCTTCTGCAACCAAACCTCCATCCCCAAAGCCGAGTCATCCCACATCAGACCCTAGTACCCCCGCTTCCAGATGCCCCATAACCCCTGTCCGAAAAAGGGGCCGCCCAAAATCCCACAGCTATAGTTTAGATGAACCTCTCACAAGACTTTCATCAAACACTTTCCCAACTGAGGTGCCTCTTATGGGGTGTGACAGAGTTAAAAAAGCCCCAGTGCTGGAGCCAAGTCCAAAACTGCAGTGCGCCGCTCAGTCTAAATCCAGCCCCAAGAAGCGTGGCCGTCCTCCCAAGCGACCCCTCCCCGAGGACCACAGTCGAGATGCACTGAATCGCACTGACAGGAGTGAAGATTTTCACACTCCTGAAAAGGGGAACAGGCAGCTAAAGATCAGGAGGCTGATTAATGAGATGAAGAAAAGAAAGAAGAGGAGACTTCACAAGGTAATGCTGTCTGGGTATGTGGGAAAGGAGGGAAGGGGAGGCCAGGCAGCAGATGGCGAGACTTCTCTGAGAGTGAGTAAATCAATAGAGGCTACAACAGTACACACACTCTCAGCTCTGTCCTCCTCCTTTGGGAGCAAGTTGGGCCCTCAGATCAATGTGAGCAAGAGAGGCACCATCTACATGGGCAAGAGACGAGGACGCAAGCCTAAAGCCCACACAGCTAACGCCAACTCCCAGAACACCACACAGTCGTCCCTGTTTAACAATCCCTCTGAAACATCTCTCTTCTCATCTAACCAACCCCAGCCTCCTCTCTCTCACCCATTTCCATCTCCATCTCTCACCCACTCCAGTGGGGCCCAGAGCCCTTATAGTGAAGGCAGCCTCACGGAACCAACATCTTCCCTACTTTTTCCTCACCCTTTCTCCCTTCCTTCCCCATCATCCTCCTGTACCTCCCCCCGTCCTCCCTCCTCCTCATCCCTCTCTCCTTTTGTGAAGAAGAGTTGTCCATGTCAAGGAAGGCATCATTTCCCCTTTCACCAGTCTTCATGTAAGCTCTCCTGTCCCACTCCTCCACTGCATCATACACCAGGCTCTCCTGGCCACCTGAAAGAGGCCACCCCCTCCCCCAGGAGTGAGTCGCACAGCGAGGACACGCTGCCTAGCGATAGCGGGATAGGAACGGATAACAACAGTGTTTCTGAGCGAGCGGAGATGAGGGGGGTTAGAGGCATGTTCAGGTTGGGTCAGGGGTCAGGAGTGATTCTGGGGGGTCAAAGGCACCCCTCCTCTCTTGTGGATCGTCCCTCCCCTGTTTCTTCACCGCTTTCTCTAATGCCGAGACACACAAACCCCATCACCAACTCTACTGTGGAGCGGCACAGAGACCGACACAGGCACAGGCGAAGGGATTACGACTGTTCCTCATCCTGTTCTTGCTTGTGCCCGTGCTCCTGCCCAGGACACACCAAGTGCTCTCCTTTGGACTATTACCCATGCCTTGGACACAATACACTGAAGAGACAGAAAAATAAACATAAGAAGAAGCACCAGCAGCTGCACATGCAGGATCCAGAGTTTCTGGCCGAGCTAGAAGATTTGATTGGTCAGTTCAGCGAGGTCCACATCGGACGGCGAAGTTGGGCGAGGACAGGATTGGGACAGAGCTTTGATGGGAGTAGGAATGCTGCTGGGGGAAGGCGTCATCACTCCTCCCATTCTCTCCGCTCCAACATCTTCAGGATCAATCTGAATGGCTTCTACTCTCCTCACCCTTCATCTTACTCTGCTAATCCCTCCTTCTCCCCCCAGCCTTTCTACCCTTGCCAGCCAGTGCATTGCAGCAGGAAGCCGGACAGCAGGCAATGTGGTTGCTCGTCAAAATTTCAGGAGACCGTTGAAAATATGGGCTTTTACAGTGGCTATCCCCCGGCCTCGTCACTTTATCACCACCTCCCCAGCTCCTACCAGCTTCCCTCGCCACACCAGTACGCCCCCCATCAGTCCCATCATGCACACTTCCTCCTTAACCCTGCCAGGTTCCACAGGCGGAGGAGCAGGTTGCTGCGGGAGGGAGCTTTAGGAGGAGAGGTTGGGGGAGATATAGGAGGCAGTGGAGGAGCCCCACACCTCAGCTCAGGGTTCACATCCAGCCTCTCCTGTGGCTGTGGGAGGAGTGAACACAAACACAAACATAAACACCGGCACCGGCACTGCGAGCAAGACATGGATGAGGAGGAGGAGTTACACGAGGAAGAGGAGGAAGATGGAATTGAGAGAGAGGGGTTGGCTAGTTCAAAGCCAAGGTCAGGGTTCATTTTAGGGCAAAGTGAAGGAGGAAGAAAAGGGTCAAGAGTAACGGGGTCTGCTGCTGCTGCCACATCGTCATCCTCAGCAG
The DNA here is from genome assembly GCF_910589615.1 of Taurulus bubalis. Lineage (NCBI taxonomy): Eukaryota > Metazoa > Chordata > Actinopteri > Perciformes > Cottidae > Taurulus > Taurulus bubalis. Next base: position 18,171,343 of record NC_136600.1, on the reverse strand, counting down.
AGAGGTTCAAACACACATCTCTCACATCACTAGGGCTGGGTTCCTCTCACCTGTCTTCATTTGGAGGAAGCTGGGGCGGTCTGGGCCAGAGCTGGACGAAATTTGGGGGCCTGGGAGGCACAGGATTTGGAAATACAACTCCCAGCTGGAGAGGCTTTACTGAAGAGCAACATACAGGCAGACGGATCGCATCAGACGGAGAGGACGAAGACGGTGAAGATGAGTCACACCTGTACAGGATGTCACCGTCCCCAACACACACCAACCTGTTCACATCAGCTGCCTTGGCAACAGGGGGGAGGGGTCTGAGGAGCGGATTGGCCGGTAGGAATCCAGGAAGTGGGGACAGGTCATGGAGGAAAGATGAGCCAGCATGGACTGAGAGGAGAGAAGCAGGTAAGGATGCATGAATGGTTTGATCAATAAATCTGTGACTGAGTAGACATGCCTGTACTGGCTGTGAGGTCATGTTAGCATTTGCGCTAAAGTGGGTACAAATACTGCAATGTTAGTATTTCTCTGGCTATCTGGGTTGATACATGCACACACAAAAACTCCATTGTTAACATGCTATGTGTTGTGTGAATACATAGTTGCATTGTGTGGCAAAAAACATGCATCCATAGAATACTGACAGATAATATGGAAAATCTAACGTCAACTGTGCTTATCATTTACAGCACCCAAATCATGACAGCTAGCTGCGTGAATAGGTCGTATTCCAAGAGGCGCTTTACACGTCCGTGGTTATGACAGATTTTTGTATTTGCAGAATGTGGAGATGAGATTTAGGCACCAATAGTTTGCCCACTATAGTGACAGCATTGCTTTTTCTCAGGTGTTGTTGAGTCACACATCAAAGACTGGAGGGTGTTTGAGAGGAAATCAGACTCCGTTCTTTTTATAGCCAATTTCAGACTCCCGCTGCTGTGCAGGATATGTGCCTATCTCTCTCTCTCTCACACACACACACACACACACACACACACACACACACACACACACACACACACACACATGTAAATGTTACCACTCAGCAACCACTCTGTTGGAATTTTTAAAACGTGTTATAGCAGGAGGGTAGCATCTTGATGGAAATCTTCCAGAAAATCTTTGAAATCTTCCCGGCCTGCAGTGAACCACACGCTGTTGCAGCCCGGGGCTACCCAGTGAACACAGTCATTAGTTAACCACCAGATTGGCTATTTAAAGCTCGGCCTATCCCTCACTGCTGGCCAACTGACTTGGAAAAAGGAAAGAGTGGTCAGTCTGTGAGGGACTGTGGAAAATGGATCAAAAAGATAGATGACCACAGGAGTGATTAATGAAGGAATAGCATGGAGGTCAGAGTGTAGGCAAAAACAACTTGTGAGGGGAAAATGTTTAGTGAAATACATTTGACATCAATTCATCATTTAAGTAAACACACATGCTTTTAAGTTCAGCACACCAGCAAGGGCACACTCATACACATGTTTTCTCTCTGTCTTTGTCTGCTCAGCCTTTTGAGATTGTGTTCCATATTAACCGATCAAGCAAAAACTATTTGTGTGGAAGAGTGCATACGCGTGCATGTTCATGCCAAGTTTGCATTCTGCACAGTGGCCATTCTTGTGTTTTTTTGCTGTGAATGTGCGTACATAAATCACCTCTTAATGCATTTCCCAGAAGTGAACTGGTCAGAGGAAATGTTGTGACTCACATAATATGTGTCCCATCCGCATGACTCAGCCTAGACTGGCCTCACATCACACCTCCTGCTGGCTCAATCACTGATCCACATCTGTCTCATTTCCTCTCCGCCACATAAACCCCTCCTCCTGTGCCTCAACCCCTCCCTCCCTCTTTCCATTTCAATGACCGCAGGTTTACAAGGTGATTCAAGATGCCGGGGGCAGCAGAAAACCGTGCCAACGCCAGACAGTGTGGCAGTGGGGGAAAAAAGAAGGCCAGGACGGCCCAGAAAGCATCCACTGCCCTCCACTGTATCCTCCCTCATGCACTCATCTGCAGCTCCCTCCATGTCATCACCCGGCCTCTTGCCAGGACACAACAGAGATGGGAGAGAAGTGGGAGGGCCAGAGAGAGATAGAGGAGGCGACACAGGGCAGCAGGTGACAGAGTTGGAGCTGCAGGCCAGGAAGAAAAGGGGACGGAAAAGAAAACATGGTGACTCTCCTTGTCATCAGAGGTAAACACTCACAACTGTATTATGAAGTACCTGAGCTGGTTGACTTAAAAATTAAATACAACCACTCAATGCTGCTTTATTAACCCACTGTTTTCAGCACTGTGTGCTAAACCAGTGCCTTTTCTCTCTTTCTCTTTTTCCTCTCTATCATTCTATCTCTCTCTCTTCATGCTTTCCTTTTAGTGTCGCTGAGGATAAACCCGAGTGTGACACCCCCACTGAATGTTTTAGCCCATCAGATGTCGACCAGGCTCCATCTCAAACAGTAACCATCCAAAGAGAGGAAAGAGCAGATGGGCCTCCCAGGAAGAAGTTTTTGAGGGCGGGTCTTTACTCTGATGATTACAAAACTACAGAGTACGTTGACAGAGTTCATTCAAAAGCATTTTTTTTTTTTGGTTTATGTTTTTAATGTTTTTAAGTGTCTTTTCTAGCCCGCCCTCCGAAGCCCGACAGTTGTGCAAAGAGAATATGGATTACTCACCGGGGGAGCATGAATATAGCCTTTTACCTGCTCCCATAAATGTTGGTGAGTATTTAAAAAAATGCCCAAAACTGCTGTATTTTGTTGTAGCTGCGATTGTTCACCCAAATTGCCTTTGTGTCCTCCAGGGAAGTATCTTAGGCTGAAGAGGATTAATTTCCAGTTACCTTATGATGTTATGTGCCTGTGGCAGAACAATCAGGTACAGTGGAGCCCCATTAAACAGAATCAGGAAGTCAGACGGGCAACCTAATCCATCATTGGAAATAAAAGAGTGTTACAAGGAGATTTGTGGAGTGTCATGAATGTACATGTAATTCTGCTGTTGTGTTGTCACAGCTTCAAAAGCAGCCTGCTGTCCCCCTGAAGAGGAAGCGGCGTTACTGTGAGTTGCTAGTATTCAATGTGTTGTCTTCAAGTTTAGTAGATGGATCCAATCACTACTCTCCTGCAGCGTCTTACTCTGTATCTCTCTCTGCTTCACTCAGGCCGGCTGAAGGAGAGGCTTGTGTCCTCTCATCGGACAGCGGTGAGTTCATGTGGCTTCGGGTTATTTCACTTTAGTGAAGAATGCGGCTTTAATAAGTGTTAAACTTACAAGCGTCCCTCGATTTTCTTTTTATTTCACAGGAGAGCTCTAGCGACATCACTAGCTTGTTTCCGCACCTCGATATGGAGCCTTTGACCAGCAGCGAAAGGTATGGAAAGACCTCTGCGATTAACATAGATAAACCATTACTGAATTAATGTCAGTGAGCTCATGTTTCTCCTTGTGTGCCGGGGCAGGAGCTTTGTGGTGAACCACCACGTGTTCCTTGTGAGGAACTGGGAGCTTGTGAGAGACAGACAGATCCGACTGAGGATAGAGAGGGAGACAGACGCAGAGGGAGAGGAGCAAGACTCACAGCATCTGTCCTGTGATGGAGCCAGTGGGGACGACAGCCACATCAAGTCAGGTCCATGAAGCAAGTGTGTGTGTTAGTTTTTGTTTCTGTAGGTGTTTGTGTATGCACATGTGTATGTGGTTGAACTCTATACATTTTCATTTCAACATCTGTATAGATTTCATCTGGTGTCTGGTGTTCTCTCTTTTACTTAATGTGTGCATGTAGGTGTGTGTATGTATGTGTGTGTATGTGTGTGTGTGTGCTCTGCTTACAGCCCGTCGTCCTCATATTCGGCCTGTCTTCCCATATCATACTCATCAGCACGAACTAAGTGGTTTTCCAACCACAGAATTTCAGCCTGCAGAAATGTTTCCCTATTTGTCATCCAGTGCTGCTGTCCAAGAACCCAGCCAACATCAACTTTCCCCATTAGCAGTGAAACCACACCGTTACCATCAAAGACTCCATGACTGATTGCAGATAGGAATCAAGGGGAAATAAGGACACTCGCATAATTACAGATATATCTGTAAAATACATTATGCGCTGTTGTCATTCCCTCCTACAGCGCCTTCACTAACATACAGAATACTGTTTGAACTCTGACCTCAGATCAGCAAGTGGGGGTGGAGGTGACGGTTATCAGCAGTGACCCCCACCATCAGAGTCAGGACACCTCCAGCTCGCTCACTGCCAGCCCCCGTGTGAGTGAAACACCTCCCACCCAACTACTCAAAAGTCTTTTCTTTCTTGTTCATGCATATTTCCACAAGGATAAAAATCTGCTTTTACAATTAGTTGTCCATACTTGTTCACCACAGCCCACCTACACCCAGAACAGGCAAGATGAGGAGGGAGAGGAAGAAAAACGAGGGGAAGAAGAGGTCTGCAGCAGAGAACACAGGAGGAAACGGCTGAATGATTTACTTTTGACCCTGCAGCATTCATAAGCTAACAATGAGAGGTAGGTAGAACATCAGATACAGAAACAAGAGGGACTCAGAGATTTATACGCATTGCCTTGTTGATATTATCTTGCCTTTACGTAGGTGGGACCACTCTGAGAAATGGACCAGGCCCACCATCGGACAGACGGACAGGAACTGATGTCACAACACCGCTATTAACAGTAGTAGTGACACAGAGAACAAGCGAGAAAAAGAAGAAGTGAGATGGAGAATTATAGCAGCTGAAAGACATCTCACACACTGACAGATGAGTGTGGTGAACCTAGCGCTCTGAAGGGCATCACACCAAGGATGAAACCATGGCAACACATCTTTTGTCCAAGCGGCAAGGGATGAGAGAAACTGAGAGAAACTGTCCCGGATGAAAGAAATAAAAGAAACAGACCAGCTGAAATGAATTTGCACTAGTGCTGGATGATCAAGCACACTAAAGACTATATATGTATGCTGAGTGAACACACTATAAACACACACACAAACACACTTTGTTTGCTCTTACTTAGGCACCTTAAGCAAAGACAGACATTGGTCAGAGACTGAAAGTGGACATATATGGTACTCAGCATTTCAGCTCTGAAGCTTCCAAGAGACAAGGCGCTCAGGAGCTGCCCGGGGATACAAAAATGTAGCCTAGGCCCTAAGTAGGTCAAAATTGAACCCTCATTTACTCATTAAGCTTTCAAAGTCACATTGCACCTTTGGGAAATGACACAAGAAGAAATGATGAACCAGTTGAAAGCTGTTGAGACAGTGGTTGGGTTTTTCTTCACTTTACCAAGACATTGTCTGCTATGTACCAGTGAATAGGGAGGGGGGGGGGGGGGGGGGGGAGGGGTTGGCTTTGTGATAGGAATTTTGGCATCGCTGCAAGAGAATTTCTAATGAGGTTTTAAGAAAGAAGTTATTTTTTGAAAAAAAAAGCCAGCTTAAGCACTGTCTGCTTAAGAGATGGACAAAATATATTCATGATAGGAATGTTTATTGTTGACTATTTTCAGTATTGCTTCCTGGGGAAGGGAGAGAGGGGTAGAAAAGTGTTTTGTTTACCTCAGATTGCCTTTGAGAATGTTTTTGCTCCAGAGCATTGACAATCAGAATGTCATAGGGGGAAGAGAGGAGACAAAACTAGAATTGATTTGCCCCAAATGCTCTGTAGAAGTGCCATGTTGTCTTGTGTACGTACCTAAGCAACTCATGCAGTCGTTAAAAGCAATATCTCATCTAATAAGGACTATATAAGGACTTCTGTTGTTATGGGTTTTTTTGTGAATATCTAAGGAGGTCATTTTTCTGTACAGTTGCATAGTAGATTGTTCTCATGTTAGACCATTGGGCTAATCCACTTAATGGAAGTAACCATACGCAGTTTAGTTTCATGTGAATGTACATAGAGAGAGAGAGAGACCTGTTTTCCTTCTATCAGCAGTAGCGTGTAAAATGAGTATTATACATGACAATACTATTGGGATTATACATAAAACGTATATATATCAAATAGTTAATTTTACTAACATGTTTTTAACAGAGTATAAAGCTGACCAATATATCAGTCATTTGTCCCTAAAATTGACTATGATTGTATATTATTTTTTTGTAGAATTACATAAGCTGTCTCTTTTGTTAGCTGATATTTTGTGAGCTAATTATTGGTCAGACAATCAGTGACAGTGATTTAGTCTTTCCAGTGTTATATTCTGCTCTCTTTCAGTAGTGTGGCTTCTAATAACAAGCCAAGAAAGTGCAATTTCTTTGACTGTTTACATACTGTATGTATATTTTTCTTCTTTCCTTTTTTAACTAAGCACTACATTATTGCCAGTGGATGATTAACTTTATAGCAAAGGTACACATAAAGAGTTATTTATCTAGTTTGCATGACATGTAACCTTTGCCTGTTGCCTCTGATAATATGCATCTGAAAAACAAAACATCAAAAACAACTATAACTCCATGCCATAGAATGTCAGCTCAGACTATTTGCCTCTATAACCATAATAATAAAAACATTTTATGTCTACTACTAAACCCTTCAGACTCTTGGTGTATCAGTTATAAGGCTTTTTACTTGCTGTGTGTGTTTTGGGAGGGTACTGCAGTGACTTGAATCAGGTTGAGCTAACAGTGCTATCTAGTGGAGTTAGATTGTATATCTCAAACTGTGTTGTTCTCCATAATGACCCACAATGGAGGACACTATCAAAGGAACACGGTTGCAAGATGGGGGAGGGCTGCAGCTCATTCCGGAGATTTATTCTCCTCTTTCCGCCCTTCACGACACCCGAGGGCATCCTGGGATTTAAAAAAAAAAATCACTAAGAAGTGATAGAAATCTCCTCTATGAATGTGAAACGGACAAAGTGTGTAGTTAGGTTTCACAGTCTTAACTTCCTTTGCAATCTGACACGTCGGTAGTTTCCGGTCACATTTCAGATACAAATATAGGACATATACTGACATGTATATTTCTGAGTGAGGCATCTCCTACATTCTTCCATGATGATTTGATGTACAAAACTCAGATGAATAGGGCTTTTAACATGAATTTAAGTGCTAAAATATGACTCAAACAGCTGCCCAGCTTTGGTTTGTACTGATCATTTTATTTGGTGTATTTACAAACAAGCACATGCAGGAGGTTGACAGTGACTGACACTAGAGGGGCACTGAACATATGCAATAGTAGGACACAGGGATGTCTACAGGCTACATGACACCAGAGAGAAAGAGGAGTAGAGGGAGGTACACATCTCATTCTTACACACAAGCAGACACAGACACACACACACACACACACACACACACACACACACACACACACACACACACACACACACACAGTGAAAGTGCAGGATGTGCAGACACACCAATGTGCTCACACTCATCTCTGCTCTCACTGCCAAATACGTTGCCATGTGCGCATGCACATGCGCACGCACAGACACACGCACACACGCACACGCACACACACACACACACACACACACACACACACACACACACACCCAGATAGATAGAGACACTTGATGGATCAGATAGAGCTCTTCCTTTCAGAAACTTCAATAGATCAATAATTAGCACATCCAATAAATTAACAGCTTTCGAACAAATGCATTTAGACCAGAATCTCACAAATAAACAAACCAAAATATATAAACACAATTGAATGTGTTAATTGAATGTCTGATATTTCATCTTTATCGAGACACTATTTCTTGTAAACACCCAAGGGTTATCCATTTGATGGCATTTTATTGTGATCATAAGTTATGAGCACTGGTTCAATTAAATGCTACTGGACAGTTGCCATAGTGACTGTAATGTCATGCTACATGGCATTGACACAATAAAACGAGGAAACTTTAAAGGACTGGGCTTTCCCTGATTGATCAATAGCAATGAAACAATCCTGCTGTATTAAATGGAGGTCCTTTAGGGTCAGCCTTTCCTGACCAGTTAAAATCAGTCTCTTTTATATTAACTTTAACCATCTAAGCTATTGTTTTAGGCTTCATGTGTCAACATCAAATCAAAACCTTGAGTCTAAAACAAACAAAAAGGCTGTTAGTTGTACATTTAACCATATGCATAGTCATCAATACAAATTCTAGAGAATAACTAATAAATATGACATAAAGCAATGTGGTTCAAATTAACATATCACTTCCACCATGACCACTTCTACTACCGATATCATTAATATCAATGATTATGATGAGCAAACATGGCGGGAAGGGTTCAGGTAAATACAACAGCTAAGGTATGAGGTGAAGATCGGCCACCACACCTACGGACTTTACAGTAGCATTTATGAATACATCATAAATACATCTGGGACTTTCTCACTGCATTAAGGTCAGATAGTGTTGAACAAGAGTAGAGCATAGTTTAGTGAAGTGTTTACTCTGACACGTGTTGGCCCCTTGAGGTTCTGGACGAGTTGAGAGATAAGCTCCAGATTGCTTTTGTCTGATATTATCTTCTATAACTGTGTGGGATGGATGGATAGATATTTATTTTCTGGAATTCATTCAAAGCATTCATGGCACATTACAATGCATACAGTGTTAAAGGCATGAGGCTGAGTCTGATAATTGAATTAATATGATATCAAGACAATAGCAATACATGACGCAAACAGGAGGGAAGATACTGGATTTCATACTCAGACAAACACTTTTTTTTGCATGTATGACAACCACTTGATGTGTGTGAGAAGTTGCAGATGTAAAGATTTAGAATGAATCCATTCATTTTTAAATCATCCACTTCCTCAATGTGGCCACAGTATTAAGCTGCTGCTCGTGTTTTACTATCTGCTTTCTCTTGTTCATCTATCTTTCTATCTATCTTGGTAATATCAATCTCAATTTATATACCTATATATATTTTTTTGTATGTATATTTATACAGTCAAATATAGTAGCAGAAACATGTCAAACATACATGAACCAGGCGATAAAGGTGAGAGGTCAATAGGGGTGAAAGGTCAATAGAACACAGATCTACACAGCTACAATTCACTACATTACTACGCAGTATGCAACAGGAGCTACGGCTCAGTACTCTCACATCCTTTCTCCACTCGACAACCTGCGAGCCGCGACTCTCTCCAGCTGACGGCGAGAGATATCAACGTGGCTACCACCAGGCTGTCGACTGTCGCCTCCTCACGACAGGCAGACTCTGATCTGAAAGCACTCACATCTGCAAGTTGTTGCCTGGGCAGAAGTTGCCCTGTGATCATTTTCAGATCAGTGGCTGACAAGGAAGGCAGACATTGAGAAAAGAACATTTTAGAAAGGGATACTTCGCACCAAGATCAAAGGTCTTTCGGTATGAAATTATTTAAGTTTGACTTGAGTCATTATTTCACAGCACCTGCTGCCAACATCCATTAGTTTAATGCTACCAAACTGGATGGGTTGTGATGAGGGAAAAAAACTCCCATATGTTCATAAAGGGAGAGGGCTGCAGACTGCTCCTGATGCACGTAAAGCAAAACAGATGTTGTTATGCACTCAACTCAAACTCAAACCGAGGAAAGCGTGAAATATCCCTTTTAGAGTAGTGAAGCTTTACCATAACCTCTTAACACTCACCTAAAATATATATTCATTTTTTTATTTTTATTGATTGAGTGCAGCAGTTATGGAACCGAAGTCACATGATGAGGGAGGTGTAGCCAATAGGTACCAGTCCCTCTTTGTCTCCCTGACGACAGCGAATCCAGTCCTGATCGACTCCTCCCAACACCACCAGTTCCTCCCCTTTGCAGAAGCTCAGCTCCGAACCTGCTCCAGAGTGGTCACACAGCGTTCGTATGGACCTGAGAACAGACAGCAGAGATCATCTCAGCCACAATGGTCTACATTACACAGACAACATATGATGTAGCCGAACCTCGGATGAGTCACAATGCAGGATTGATGGCAAGTCACCAATTATAGTCTTTTAAAGACAAAAAAGACACATTTTTGGTGTCTTCTACACACACACACACACACTGGTGCCCTTGGAGGCGGGGAAGAAGTCATTTAAAAAAAAAAAAGGGAAAAAACATGTCACAACTAGACACCAAGACGGAGGCAAGTTGGTTGCATAAGCTCATATTTAAAAGTAAAATGTGTTAGATTTGGTCAAAACTTAGTTTAAAACATAAAAAAAATCAACTAACATTCTCAAAAGAACTGCGTCTCAGCCAACAAACTTCATAACTCCACAATCAACAACCATCACTGTCACTTTATGTCTGTTGTACCTGAGCGGTTTGGGTTTGTCCTTCATCTCCAATGTGTCAACCTCCTTCTCTGACTCTGGCTCACTTTCTCCCTGGGGCTCTGGGCCCCTCCTTATTATCGGAGTGGAGTTGCTGCTCACCATTCGTGTCAGTGCAGTGACACCAGGGGCCAGCCACTGAGAGGGACGCCTTCAGAGACAGACACAAAGAGGCCGAGAGGAACAGAGGAAGAGTGTGGGACAGAAGGGCAGTGAGGAATCACATAAAGTACAACAGTGACTTCATTTAGAGTTTCGTAATGTCACTATAGTAGTTGAATTCACAAATGCGTTACTTTTCTCTCTAGCTTAAGAAAAATAAACTCATTGGCTAACCTGGTTGGTGGTGTGTGACCTGGTGGGCTGCTGAGGCTTTTAGAGGCTCCAAAGAGCCTCCCCAAACCCCAAGGAACCTCATCGCCACTGCCGACCGCAGCAAAGTCACTCCCTGCTTGGGCCTGGAGGCCTGGCAGATCTGTCTTCCCATCCTCCTTTTTCAGGTTCAGCTCTGACAGGTTCTGACTCATTCTGCCTCCCCAGCGCATCACAGCCCCCCATCCCTGCTGGATCACCTGTGATAGCACAAATGTCAGCTCCGCAGGACCACAGACAACATATTTGACTACAAACACTGAACAGCCACACAAAGGTGAGTACCTGTCCTGCCTGATGAGTGAGGCTGTCCTCCTCAACATTAGGAAGAGGGAAGTCTCCAATATTCTTCTCCTGCACCCACAACAGCTGAGGACTTGTCTGAGTGACCGGAGCTTTTCTGGGTGCAGCACTGCTATGGTTTGACTCCCCTGGTACTCCATTCTTTGGATTTCTCAATGGTGACAACTTTTCTTTGGCTGCCCGATATTCTGGGCTTCCAAAGTCTACTTCTAACAGGCTTTCAATATATCTGCAGCTTGTAATTTTGGATTTGGACCCCTCTGTTGACTGCTGGAATCCAGCATCCTGACAAGTTGTACTGGGGATTTCTGGAGTGTGACTGTCTGGCTCTAAATGGTGGTGCTGGAAGAGCAGGTCGAGGTTGAAGGTCAGCAGGCTTAGAGGCTGCAACACGAGGAGCAGCTCCTCGAACAGAGGCTGGCAGGCGGTCAGCGACAGATGCATAAAGGAGGAGGGACGGTAATATGTCTCTAGCACATCTGAGAGAAAGAGAGATCACTGTCAAGCACATGCATGCCCACAAGAATGAGAGGGGAGTGATGGGAACTTACCACTGCAAGACTGAAGGTGAGACAGCCAGACATCAAGAAGCTTGGTACTAGAATAAAATAAAATAATAGAGAACAGGTACTGAGGATCCAAAGAGAACGGTAAAATACAAGTGCATATTGTATATTCACAAATGTATATTTGTGAAAGACTGATTTGAGCACTTTTCATGCCGCCAGTGGAGACCATAAAGGACGAGGAGCCATGACTCACTTCAGTAGACCGAGGAGGAATGCGTTGAATCTGTGTTTTCTCTGTCTGAGCTTAGGTAGCTCTCCAACACGAACTTGTAGGTTGAACAGCGCTTGAGTTTTAGGACCTTGAGAAGTAAATTGAGAGGAAGAAGAAGAAAGAAGAAATTTACAGAAGTCTGCAAAACATTGCAGTGAAACTTGGCACTCATAAGCCAATCAATATCTGCATCCTGTTGTTCGCTTAATTCAGCATTTTAGACACTAAAATCAACAAGTATTGACTGATGTGTGGGAAAATGAGAGGCAGAAAAAGTCCAGAGCTTATTATTATCAACCAGGGGAAAAAACAAGACAGAACCAATATCAAATCCTTAGTATCCAAGTCTATAAATGCACAATGGAGCACTACCTGGCCTGGTTGAGGCCTGGACCAGACCCCAGGCTGAATTTGGCCTCCTGCCTGCAATCAGGTCACTCTGGTGAGGTTTTAAGCCATCGGTCAGCAAGCTGTGCAGGGCAGGGCAGAGACACTGCAGCACCAGACGGCCCAGAGATGGATTTATAGTGCTGTCTCCTGATAAGGCCTAGGGAAGGGAGAGGAGAGAAGAGGAAAGGAGAGGAGGAAGATGTGCAGTGATAGGGAGAGACAGGAGAATAGAACAGCAAGGATGACTCAAGAAAGAGGGAGAAAAGGAAAATGGGACACATAAATGGAAGGTGGAGAGAAAGGGGAGCGATGAGGGTGGGTATGAAGTGAATAGACATGAGTTGGGCAGTTGGAGTTAGTTTACAAAGAAATTCTTAAGACTACTAGATTGGGTTATCTAAAGATATTCTAGTACCTTGTTAACTGAGAGAGACTGAGGAGAGACGGAACAACATATATAGAGTCAGAACAAGAAGGACGGGAGGGAAAGCATTTTCAAAGATAAATAATCAATTCAAAACGATAAGGCATTTTGTTTCGTTCTCAAGAGTGACGTGAAACAAAACACTTCTCGTTAATGAAACAAAGAAAAAGAAAAAAAAGAAATTCTGTTATTTAAAATCCCCCTGGTGACGTAAACTTAGCAGTTACTGACCTTCTGAACTACAGTCCGAGATGAGCTGAACTGGGCCAAGATGGCTTCCACTGCGACACTGACCGCATTGACCAGAGCTGGAGGGAAGAACAAAGGTCTTTGGTTAAACTATAAGAGCTCTCGACATCAGGGACAAAGACATATAGACGGACACACACACACACACACACACACACACACACACACACACACACACACACACACACACACACCTTTTTTGTCCTGCAGGCACAGAGAGGACAGGCCCAGACCTCTCATGGGATGCTTCACATCTTCGCCCATCCAGGATGTCTCTGTCCTCGGCACAGAGCCAGCGAATGAGACGCTGCGAACAGCTGACAGCAAAGAGCAATTACTTACTATAATTTGAATGAAAAAGATAAAAATTCAATAGAAGCAAAATTAGTCACCACAGACATAAATATAAAAGAAAATAAATATCATAACAAAAAATGCGTTATTAGTAGGAGCAATTAAGCAATGAGGAGCACCGGAGTAGGCAGATAGAAGCAGATGGTGCTACTGACAACAAACTGTGTGAAGACATCCTGTAAATATTGGTTGGCTGTGGTGAGCTTTCAACATCTGGATCTGTGAAGACAACTTTCTGTATGCAGCAGGGATAAACAGGATCCCATGCATTAATCTTGACTCCCACTCAAACACAATCATACATACTTAATATAAGCATACACAGGAGAAACTACAGAGCTAGGTGCGACACAGTCATGTAAGCTATCGCATCAGTCAGGTCAGATCCAATTACATACACATTCAAAGGGCAGGTGTTGTGTACAGTTCATAAATAATTATTTACATAAACTAGTTATATAAATACATTCATATAATGAACGGGATGCAGTGGACCTTAATTACTTTGAAATTGCCCTAAAAGATAATTTTAGGGCAATTTAAAGATAATAAAGTTGAACTTAAATTGAAAAACAATGACATACAACATGATAAACAAGCTACTTGGGTTGTGCCTGGCATGAAATGCACCTGTCCATTTCAACATATCGTGCAAAAACCGAAACAACGTGGAGACAGACCAGAACAGACCGACACAAAGACAGACAGACGGAGACGAGGATAGAGAGAGAGCGATGAGAGCAACTCTAGAAAGCCTGTGACAGGAACAGCTGTCACCCCTCTGAAGGCCCTTTGCAGATTTGAAAGAACCATGTAGATGAGACGTACCAGATGACCTGCAGGGAGCTACCTTCTGATACATAAAACCGATACAGTTACCTCGTTCTTTCAAATTTGCAAAACCCCCGGGTCGAGAAAGTGACAAAAGTCTGAGAGCCGCTATATCCAGGGCAGAGAACACTGACAGAAACGGACAGTCAAAAGGACAGACAGACATGCACGCAAGCAAGATGAGAAAGAGTGTATAAGATGAGGAGAGAGAGAGAGAGAGAAGGCAGAGAGAGAAATCTTACTCGCCACGCGTGACTGCGGTGGAGCCTGGTAGAGTTTTGGGGGTAGGGCGGGCGCTCTTGGCGGTATAGGAGGGTAGAGGTTTGGATAGTAGAGGGGAGCAGCAAGGGCGGGCAAGGTGTGAGAGCGGGGGAAAAGCGGGGAGCTGAGGCAGTAGCCTGCTGTGCCTGGAGGGGGCGCACCGGGTCGCTGGGGAGGGGAGAGGGCACCGATAGGGGAGAGGCGAGGAGGGGCACCCCTGTGCAGAGGGCAGTTTTTTGGGTGGTACAAGTAATATGTAGGAAGAGGAGGAAGCTCCTTAGATGTCCTGGCCTTGTTGCTGTTGTGATCCGTGTGTGAGTTTGTGCGCTTTTCTGAATACAGCGAGTCCATAGCACTGACACTGTTTGAATACTCCATCATGACATCTATGTTCTTATACGGGGTCGTGCAGCTTGGAGCCTCTTTGGGGCCACCAACAGCTGTGTCTGACTTAGTGTGTGTGTCACTGCGGTATAGCGAGTCAAAATTACAGATAGAGTCAGATGCAAGGTCCCTGTGTGTGTTAAAGATATCCCCATAATCACAAGGAGAGTCTGCACCAAAATCATCCAGAGACTCATAGTTAAAGCCAGAGTTTATATCAGTGCTAGAATCATCTCTGTGGATACAAGCTGGGCTGGCAGCAGGGGCCCACTGTGTGTTATAGTGTTTGTCTGTGGACTCCCTGCCTGCATGGCTGTGGGGTCTGGGATCTGCAAAGGGCTGGGAGTTACAGAAGCCTGGACGATAGGAAGGGAGGCCAGTGTGAAGGAAATAGGGTTGGGAGGACTGGGCGAGGGATAGTGGTGGGGAGGAAACTGCTTATTGGAAAGGGTAAAAAGGCCAAAAAATGAGGACAAGCGCACAAGCAAAGTGATATGAGGGAGCAAAGTGGAGTCATGGACAAACAATGGAAACAACAGAATGGGATGGATAGGTGAGAAAAACAAGATTAAAGCAACAACAAAAAAATGTGGCAGAGAAATGGGAAGGAGAGAGAGATGCAGAAAATGTTAGTGTCTGTCGAGAGAAAAATGCACATTCATGAGTGTATTCCAGCAGAAATTGTCATCATGTAATATCATGCAGTAATGCAGTATTTAAGTCAAACAGTTGATCGACAGTTACACATTGACAGTGCATGAGAGTAAATGGAGTTGATTTATGAAGGGCAATAACCACGGTCTTTCATTTAAGAGGGTTTGACACAGTAGAAATACTGTCAATCAGCCACTGACACCATAAATTAAAATTCAACCAAGATATATTCATCATATTTCAAAGTAGGGTTTCTTTACAGCATCTGGTTTCACTTTCATTTCATACTTGTATTAAGAGTTATGAATATTAAGTAACACTATAGCACGGTGTTTTGTAGTTTACTGCAGTGCCATCATCACCTCTGGATCACCTTCTCTTTTTCTCTTCTCTGCCGTTTGTTTTCTACCTCTCTCTCGCTCCTTTCACACCACCACCCCTCCCCTCACCAGCAGTACAGCATACAGCGTAATGCTGAGTCAGTCAGCAGACAGCAGACTTCTGTCCGTTCCTGCTCAATCACCATGTCTGTCTCTGTGGAGATTCAGAGTTTGTGGCTACAATCATTTTCATTACTCAATTACCTGTGCTAGGCTATGGGATACAAAATGAGCTGGAAAGCAAGCATACCTTGGTTTGACTTGAGCTGTCTCTGAACTCTAACATACACATGATACTTCCTATTTTTCTGACACTAGCTTTCAGCAATTGGCTCAAATTCTTAGATCCACCCCTTGGTCTCTTAAAGGTGTACACACCTATATTTCTGGCTTGTTGCAGTGGTTTCTGAGGGAAACTACTGCAGCATATAAATCATTGGAAATTCTGCTATTTTTATAATCAGAAAGCAAAGGTTAAATAATGCCCAAGTAATTACACCATAAGCAAACTATTTTTAGCAGCTGATTGACAGAGAATATGAGCAATTAAAATCAAACATACACCCTACTGACAATCTAATCCTTAGTGTTTATATAGCCCACTGCAGCACTAAAAGAGATAAGTAACTTGATCTTGTGCCACTCGAGGGAGCAAAAGTGGGGGATGCAGAGAGACAGGATAGACAGAAAGAGAAAAGCATATAAACATCCCGAGTAGATTTGATTTAAAACCAGTAAAGCGGCAGAGAAAGAGGAATAATTCTAATTTTAAGACACACAGTTTAGAAAGAAAAGAGATGTTGAAGGTAAAAAGGCAGAGGGGAAAGGTGGTGAGCTCAGTGGGCAGTGGGCACTCCATTATACCCCTCCCCGTTGGTCTAAAGAGTGGATGAATAATTGAATAAGGCAGTGATGGCATCACACTTTGATAACCAGTGCAGGAAAAACTATCTGGAAAGTTTCCAACGGCCTCTTTTTCCTCATATTACCTTCACTCCCCTCACCATATTTATCCCTCCATCCCTCTATTGCTCAAGTTCCCTCTGCAGCTTCCACTGTCTTGTTAGCTTCCCTCGCCTGCAACCACCCTCTGTTTATCATCATTTAGCCATCATAAAGTATCATGTCTTTCTGTGACTCATGCTCGTCCTCCATCTCTTCACTGTCGTTCTATTTATCATATCCATATATGAGTCAACCTTTGGTTTCTTTTCATTCTACTGTCCAACTAAGTTATTTGTGCGTCTCTTTCTGTCCATTATTTGCCCATCCCAGATCTGTTCTGTCGTTCAAATTACACTGATTTACTTTGATGTGTTTATTTTCCCCCATGCACACACAAAGCTGCATGCATGGCAGACATCTTCCTGTCATTAAGTTAATCTTAGTAACTTCTTTATTATCATTTGCATCATCATGCTAATTCCCACTCACCTGTAGTCCTTGTTTCAAAAGTCCTTCCGCCATCGGCTCGTCCTCTCACCTCCACCGCCACCTTCTCCCCCTTTTCCTCCTCTTCTTCTTTCCCTTCCTTTTCATCCCTTTTAACTTCTTCACCCTCCCACTCTCTGCCGGTGGTCCACAGGCTGCTGTCGCTGACTGAGCAGCCAATCTTCTGCGATGGGCACAGCTCCGGTTGTCTCCCCTCCTCGTCAGCTCTCTGGAGCATTTCCTTCAGAGCGGCCATTGAGGTGAGAGCTGGTGGTGGCTGCATAAAGAAGGCCTGAGCCTGAGAGGTGTACTCCCATTGGTTGCCATCGCCGCCTGCCATCTCTCTTCTCCACCTCAGGTTGTACAGTATATCTGCATCTGGAGTAATAACTGTTGGGTCAGGGTCTGGATCGGTGATCACCTTTGTTGCGAGGAAGTTACTCTTGTTGCGGTACCGCATCTCTTTAAAAGTTGTGACCTTTGCCGCTGTAGATGACCCTGAAGAACTGAGCTTCTTTTGATTTTCCAAATGAGATTTTCTCCCTGTCAGGGATGGATGCTGTTGTCGGGCTTCACACTCAGGTGTGAATGCTATGAGCCAATCAAATCGCTCAGGCTGTGCAGAGTTAGCCTGGAGAGTGCTGCTTTTGTGGTGTGGCACAGATGGGGGGATTGGGGGTAAGGGACGAGGAGGAGGAGGAGGGGGAGGTGAATCTAGTACCTCGTCAGGATACCGGAAAGACTCAAAACTCATATTCTTTGTTTTGGTTTCTTGTGTATTGCTAAAACCAGTGCTGTAGTAAGGGTCGGAGGTCAGACCGCTGCTCCTCTTCCTTCTCCTTGCCATCTCAGTAAAAGAGGTGGTTCTTTGTGTGCTCTCCTCGTTCATTTTGCCATCTTCAGCTATATCTGCTCTTCGATCTCCATCCAGGCCTCTACTTCTCCATCTGTCTCTGGCCATCAACTCTGTGTCACATTCCTGCATCTCATTCCGTTCTTTTAGTCTGAACTCATGTAGCTCCCCAGACCTTGATGAGATAATGTGATCTCCATCAACCTCGTCCTCTATCCCTCCAACACACACACCAAGTTCTGGGCTGAGTTTGAGGAGCTCAGCTTGGGTCAATCCAGCAAGCATCAATAGCTTCCGAATCTCTACATCCAGTGCATGGAAGGAGGGGGGAGGAGGCAGGGCAGGTGGAGGTGGTATGGCAGGGGGAGATGAGGAGGAGATTGAGATAACTGGCGGAGGAGGCAGAGGTGGGGGGCGTGTGGTGGGAGGAGGAAGGGAAAGGGGGGTCTTTTCGTATTCGGCCTGGAGAGAAGCGAGCCGCTGTGCCTCCTTCCTGGCAAGGTGACGCTTCCGAGGAGGAGGGATGGGAGGAGTTGGGGTGGGGATGGATGGAGGGGGAGAAGGGGTGGTATAAAGGGTGAGGTAAGGGACCGGTTTAGAGATGGGAAGAGGAGGGATACAGGGAGGAGAGGGAGGTAGGGGTTTCTCACACCTAAAAGTGGTGAAAGTGGGGGATGAGGAGTTAGGGGAGAAAGTAGACAATGTGGGAGAGGTGGACACAGCCATGGAGGTGGTCTCCCGACTGATATTGATGTAGGTGTGGAGGTCAGAGTTCACGCTGGCGTGACGTGCAGGAGGTTTGGGGGGTCTCGGTGGCGGCTCGACAGGAGAAGGGGTGAGGGAATCAGGAACGAGAGGATCCTCACAGTCTGATGGAGCAGTGAGGTCAACCCCTGCATCTGAAAACTCCTGGGAGTCTCCCATCGTTCCTCTGCCACTTTTATACAACTTCCAGGGAATGTCGATGTTGCCCATTTCATCCATGACATCTGAGAGATCCTGCTCCTCCAGATCTCCAAGATCAAATCCCTCCTCGTGGAGTCTGGCGATGTAGGCCAGTTTTACTTCCCGGTTCACCTTCTCCAGGCGATCCAGGTGATCTAGCCGATCCCTCAGAACATCCCAGTGTTGTTCCCCCTCCAGATCCCAACGAGCCACTTGGATCACCTGGCTGAAGCGCTCCATTTTCCCAAACTCACCGACAGATTCTAGAAAGTCAAGCAAACCTTGTTTGGTGACCTCAGAATCCCCTTTGTCCCCAAAGTAGTCAGGAGAAGGGGAGTCCAGGGCAGAGGGGTAGCCCTCATCTGGGGAGCAAGGGGAAATTGGGGAATGTGACGCTAAGACGAAGGGATTGCGGCTAAGAGGGAGGGATGGGGGTGAACGCGAAGGAGGCTGGCATGCAGGGGCTTGTGGGGGAGAGCGGTCTTTGGGGGACAGAGCAACTGTGACATTATCTTGGTCGTGAGAAGAGCAGATGGAGGTGGATTGATCTGCACAGTCAGACTCCAGGTCAGAGCAGGAGCTGATAGAAGTTGAGGAGGACGAGGTAGAGGAGGAGAGCGAAAACTCCAGGAGGGAGGGGGGACAGTCACAGCACGAAGGGACCAGGGTGTCATCATCGTCGTCGTCGTCATCATTGTCCGCCTCCTCTTCACCATCATCAATATCAAAATCCCCACTGCTCTCTTCCTCGTCGTCTTCTTCCTCTACTTTTACATTTTTCTTGTTGTCCAGATCCGCGCTTGCGTCTGCATTCTTGCCTTTATTTTCCAGGCTGGCAGCAGGGCGGGCAGAGGCCTCCAGCTGGGCCTGTGCTTGGGAGGGAGGCTGAGGCTGCTCCTTGACCCCTTTCCCATCCTGCCTCTGGGGCAACGGGGCCGGAGGGGGGGGCAGCTGCAGTTGCTGTCTGATAGAGATGGTATTGTTGTTATTGTGGTTATGGTTGAACATGCTGTTATTGTCTTGCGGGGAGCGGCCATCGCAGCACAGACACGGGAGGCTGGGCTCGTTGCAGTTCGGGTCAAGAGGGAGAACAGAGGGAAGCGGAGGTGGAGCGGCTGCTGGTGCAATTTTGGCTGCCGCAGATGCACGAGCACTCTTGGGTTTGGGCTTCGCTGGTTTGGAGAAGGTGGAACCCTGTTTCTGTGAGGCAAACCTGGACTGGGTTACTGGTGCTCGAGGCTGCACGCCCACCCTGGTCCTGGTGGGTGCAGGAGGCGCTTTAGTAGCCCGGCGTGGGGAGGCCGTGGTGATCGTGTTCATGTTTTTATCCTCCCTCTGAAAACCGGGGCCATGAGACTTTGGTCCCGCTACAGTATTGGTCCGCCTGCTGACGTCAAAGCGCCGCGGCTTTGGAGGCTGAGAGGAGCAGCTAGAGGACTGCATTGTGGGAATGGGACTTTTTAGGATTCTCTGATATTTCTGTTGCTATAGAAACAAATGTTGTAAAGGACAGATCCAAACTATGACGCGCCGTGACGGTCACATCTTGGCTTGGCTCCCAAGATCCTGAAACATCAAAGAAGACAGAGTGAATAACGGCTACAAGCGAAATACGGCTTTGCAAAAACCTTTTTCTTGCTCTACTCAAGTTTTGATAATAAGCTGAGTCTTTGGAATTAAACTCATCATCTGGACTATCCAGTAATATGCAATTGCTTTAGGACATTTTTTATTTTATGATTATTAAAGCACAAGTCCTGGGAGGAAACAGCAGTGCATATGAACACACACACACACACACACACACACACACACACACACACACACACACACACACACACACACACACAGGTATCACCACTTCAGGAAAATAATTCAAGCTGAAACCATTAGTTTGTTTATAAATTGACAGTAAATGAATCAGCTTCTATGTTGCAAACATTCTAAATATTGTTTTCATAGATTTTCATGATGAATATCTAAGTTTTGGACTGGCAGTTGAACAAAACCAGATACCTTGGACTAGACACCTTGAGAAACTGTGATGGTCCTTCTGACAATTCTGACATTGTAGATAAATGAAAGCCAGATCAGTTGATAATGAAACAATTGTTAGTTGCTGCCCTTGAAAATATTTCATCTTTTGTTGAGCAATACTGAACAGCTTTTAGAAAACATTGAGGTGCCTTCAGACTTAAACAGTTAAACAAATAATAATAAAAATGTGTAAAACAGATTGTTTTCTGCAAAGTATTATCTGTTGTATTTCCATTGTTTTCAGATGCTCTATCTATCTATCTAATTCAAACACACACACACACACACACACACACACACACACACACACACACACACACACACACACACACACACACACACACATCACATGAAATGACCCCTTTGATAATAATTGTCAGCTAATTTATAGCTTAATAACTGTCACTTGTCATCCTTATCAGTCGTGTTCAGCTTCACTGAGCACTGATATTCATGCATTTACAGTAGTCAGGCTGTCTGTACCAGTCACGCTGAAAAGAGGCGGTGACATCTAGATCAAATGAAATAATGCCAAAACAAACACCATAATGAACATTTAACTAGAGCATGAAATAATCAGGCAGCAGCAATGAACAGCACCAAGTCTGCCTTTTAAAATCCCATCTGCAGAAGGCTATTGCTCATATATTCCTCCACAGTGCCCTTCACTTCACTGAGGAATATAAATCACTCCAGTGCCTGCTTACAGGGCCTTCGACGGAATGGCATTAAAGCTAACAAAGCCTTGAAATAACACACAAAAAACGGCACATCATCGTAATTTAACCCGTCCCGTGTACAGTATTTACCCCTGCATGTATCGATCCCACAGAGCTGATGTAGTCAGGGAGGAGGAAGAGGAGGAGGAGGGAGGAGGGGTTACCTCCATCCGCATCGCCCTGATATACAGGCCCATCCGGCCCTGTTATAACTCAAATATTACACATAATATTCAGATTCCAGTTAAAACCGAAAATGATAATACGTTTTACCTCACAATTATTCAAGAAATAGCATTGTTAACAGCGGAATCGCATGTTTCTAGATCTACGCAGCCTCCGTGCGGGAATGTAATGTTTTTGCTCACCCGACTAGACTCTGCCGGTTCATTTGAAAACATATATATATATATATATATATATATATATATATATATATAACAAAACGACATCTATAGTACGATCATTAACGAGGACTCGACTCACGATCAGATTCAGGTGAAGATGGATGCAGGTCTCCATCTCGTCGGGCTCGCTCGCATCACAGTCCGTGTGAACGTGAATCTCCCCAGACGGCGACAGCCTCTGCGTCTGTCTTCTCGCGAGCATCAAACCATCGCTCCCCCCCCAACCCCAACCAAGCCACACCCCGCACTTTCCTTATCATCACATCCAATTTATCTTGAGTCATTTTCAGCTTCATCTCCTTCAAAAATATTAGCTTCGAGAGGAAGAGTCTCATTTCCCTTGATTCCTCATAAATCATCTTATCTGCAATTCATTCGTGAATTTATCAGTCACGGAAATTAACTCACACAGACTTCAGCAAGGAAAGTCGCTATTGGCTGTCATACAAGTCGCTAGACGTCACTAAATGAAGTCATCGCTTAATTTGCATAATTGTAATGGAAGCTGTAGGAGACAGGAATAATTTTATTTATTTATCTTTATTTAAAAGGGGCCATGTACAGTTCAAATTTAAAAGTCACCATTTGATGCGCTGTACCAGATTATAGCTCCAGATTATCGTTTCAGCTAATTTGCATCTGTAGTCCCTTGGCAGGTCATAACAAACATAACATAATAGCAAACAGTACAGGATGAAAGACATAATACAACATTATATGTGGTGAGAAGAACACACAATACAAAGATACAGAGCAGCACATTAAAAGTAAGGAATAAAAACCATAATCATTTTTGCATAATGAATACAGCTCTGAGCAGCTTTCAACTATTTTTTTTTACTATTTTTTAAAATGCTAATAGAGATGCAGTTCTTCACCGAATATAGTGATATAGCAATTGTTTTACTTATCAATGGCAGCTTGCTTTGGGTGGAACTGTTATAATAAGGCTTTGCCTTTTGAGTATCTTTTAGAGTTGTCATGTGTTTTCTTTATATCACAAAGCTTTACATAGAAATCAGCCTCACAATATAGGCAGTATATGGCCGTGTATCATCTCCAATGAAAGGCTTTTTTTCCCTTTAAACTGACAATCTCACCTCTGACTTACTCATTTACTATAAAATAAAACAACCCTTTATACAAACAATCTCAAATCACTGCTTTAAGATACGGACTGATGGGAGCATAACGTGAGCTCACTTGTCTTTAACGTCACGTAATGTAACCGATCATTTTAACACAACGGTGATGTTATAGCGTCAGACATTAATCAAAGGCACTTTAGTCCAGGCAGATAATAAATAACCCAGAGTTTATTTGGGCTGTATTGGCAAGTAACCAAGTATTTGAGAAGAACATAATTTACAAGCAAGAAGCTATGATTGCTGAGACATTTGAATATAAGAAAAAAAGAACAAGACGAGATTAACAGTCTGAAGGAAGGATACATGACCTTGAGCTGTCAGATTATGACATGGCCGCTCAATTGAAATATGCCAGAAACAAAATGAACTCAAACGGCAAAAAATATATGGAAATTCTGGAGGATTACGAGGACAGCACGACTTCTCTGATCAAGCAGAATGAGGTCATCTCCTACAAACTGGCCCAGAGTGAATTTCAGAAAGACGCTATGAGCTCAAAAATTAATAATCTGGAAGCAACAAAGGACGAATTGCAGAAAATTAGGAAATTTCAGGATAAGACAATCCAGAGCTCTAATGAGGCCAACCTCAAATCTCTGTACAAGGAAACCAAAGAAACATTAGATTATGTCAGAGAAACCCACAGACAACAAAGATAAAGACAAGGTAATAGAACAACACAAGCAGAACATAGTTGAATATCTGTCAGAGTACAAGCAATTGAGTCTTCAGAATGAGATCATGGACAATGAGCTCGCTGAACTTAAGTCTCAACAAAAAAAGAACAACAAAAATCAATCCGTGATCTTGAAGACCAGCTCCAGCTCCAGATGAGGCAGGAGGTGAAAATACTTGCAGGCCAGGTGTGCCTGAATTGGAGAGAGGAATGCCGTATTTTAGGTGAAAATACAGACTCATCTGAGAATCAGAAAGATGAGAGGCTTCTGATGATCAAACAGATGAGACCACACAGTCCAGACCTTCATGGTTTTGGCATCCTAAAAGAATACTAAAAGTATTAGTATGTCGTGGGTACAGTTCTACTAACAGGAATTACAAAAATTATTGTCGATAGTATGTCAGGTTCCAACTGCTTCTCGTTGGAGTCGGATTGTAACGTCCTACAACATTTCACCTCTCTGCAATACATCCGACCCCTCCCTATTAAGTGTGAGGTTGAATGATGACCTTACGCTATATGTGAGCAGTGATAGTTCATATAAGTGAGAAGTGTGAGTGTGAATGATGACCTTTCGCTATATGTGAGCTGTGATAGTTCATATAAATGAGAAGTGTGAGTGTGAATGATGACCTTTCGCTATATGTGAGCTGTGATAGTTCATATTAAGTGAGAAGTGCGAGTGTGAATGATGACCTTTCACCTAATGTGAACTGTGATAGTTAATGTTAAGTGAGAGGTAAAGAGAACGAATGCTTTCAGAAAAATAGAAATAAACAAAAAGTAAATAAAACTAATACAAATTTAGAAGAATTTAATTTGTAAAATGAATAGAAATGAAATAAGAACTATTGATTCTCAAAATAATGACAAAACTCAAATTACAAAATGAACACTTTACTTACAAATACAAATATAAAACATGCATGTAAACACAGACAAATGTCAAGTTTCTCAAAGGAGATACTAAGATTTTGGTAGAGTTCAAAGGTAATATATTGTTTTGCAAAAGAAAAATGAAAAAAAGAGAAAGAATATGGTACAACTTTGACTATGCAATACATGTATTTGTAGCGCAATATATGTGTGAGGAAGATAAAGTGGAGTAGCAGAGTCTCGCAGCTTGATAACTACATTTTACCCAAACTCCCCCTGCACGGCTGCACCTTGTGGAACAACAGAATAGATGTGCCCAAATATAAATAAATAAATAACTTTCTTTATTATAATTATTGTTTAATTTCCCAGATTAATACACTCTGCTGTTTTGTTGTATATTGAGTTTTGTTGTATATGTGACGCACACAAAATGTATGGTCACATTTTTGTTTATTTAATGAATATTTGAATGAACACATTTCTGTGATGTGTAGTACCATCTGTGCCCAGTAGGTGACAGTGGAGCGCTGTGGTTTTGACATGTACGTGCGCGAGCAGCGTCTCCTTATAGCTTGAGGAGACACTGGCTGCGGCCGAATAGTCAAATAATTACCTCCTAACGTCTCACCCTAAGCACTTTTCCTTAACCTCTGTGGAAAACGTCACAGGGTCAAGGAAAGATGGGAAGGACAACTCATAAGGAGTTAGGAGAAGACAACCGTGGTGTTTGGCAAATCCGACTCCACTTTCACTCAGCGACGTAGTTATGACGCGACGGCGCATGTTAGTGACGTCAGTCAGTCTGCAGCGTTGAAACTACAATGCTGTAGTCCATCACGGACCACAATAAAGCGCATCTTAAATACTTAGTCCGTCTTCTTACAATGTTGCATCATGCAGATGACATAAACAACCCGGTTCATAGTATTACTTTATTAACATAAACAACCTGGTTCATGGTTTTACTTTATTAAGGATGTAGGAATAGAAATGAACGGAGAAATATGAAAGTGAAACCAATGTATTTTTCACAGAGTACAACACTACTAAACTGTCTCTTTGTTCAGTTTCAAACATGCTGAATTAAATACGTCATCACACTAACGATGTGTGTCTCATATCCCTTTTTGTTATGGGTTATATGCAGATTATAATCTGATCATAAAAATATGCAGACAACAGTTTATGAAACACCACACAACTCGTGTTGACTTGATAGTGTTTTATTGTAATGTGACAAAATAGTTGATTGAAAAGATGATATTCAGAAACATATATTCAGACTCAGACTGAAGAGCTCGTCCAGCTTAACTCTTTCATTAAAGCTTCTGTAACTGAAGTCAAATAAAATAAAAGAATGAGGGCTGAAGCTGCAGTTCAGCACCAGAGAGAATATCAAATACGTCAGTTTGATTACTTTACAGCAGTTTGATCACTTTACAGCAGTTTTCAGCAACGTAAAGTTTGTAATTTTCCAGCCGGTTTAACAGATTATTGAAAGTATTTCCAAGTTATAGCAACGGTTATTTACATGATCTGCATTTGTTGGTCATGATCGTCTGTTCTCGTGAACGGCCGAATGATACGTCACTTTAAATGTTGCTACCGCAAGGAATTGTGGGTCAGCATGATCCCCTTTCCTTTCGCAAAGGCAGGTCCAGTGGTTCCTATGCTAAAGGAGCTAAGTTAGGAAGCTTTGAAGCTCCTTTCCTTTGCGTTTGGACAATTCGACCGGCACTTATCATGGCGGCCACTTAGGTACTTCTGGGTCATTTCACTCAGTTAGGAAGGTTCCTAACCAAAATGGACTATTTGACCGCAGCCGCTGAATACAGAAGCCAAACGTTAGCTGTATGATTCCTTCCTGTTTTCTCAGGTCAGTCTGGTAAAGTACACCCAAATACAACCTATGAATTGTGTACCAATGTTTAGTAAACATTGTTAGAAGATTACTATGTGTTTTGTTTGGTAGCTTTTTAAAAAGATTGACTGTTTTACAGTGGTGGGCCGTCAGGGCCAGCTAAGCCTTCTCTGCTGGCCTAAACAGAATCACAAAGTTATAGCTATTCTATAATGTAATTGTTTTTCACAAATACACTACATGTATTATAATGATTTTTCCCTATTAGCTTATTTTGTCATTGCACAGCTCCTGTCTTCCTCTGCTTCCAGCCTGCAGCACTGCTTTCAGTGCAGTTGGTTTTAAGGAGAGCTTTCATCCAATCAGATTTTCTCCTCTTGTGTCTCTATGGAAGCAGGGCAGTTTAAGATGGCCTTTGCAGATTAAAGTACACGGAGCGTGGACGTTATCGTTGATTGTAGACTTCAACAAATCAGATCTTTACTTGGTGGCGGATTTACTGGCAACGCCATACTCATTGAGGGCGTTTCAGGAAAAGCTAGAAATCGTAGCAAGGGTCCACCCAACCCTAAAGCTAGCAGCCTTGACCCAGCAAGGAAAAACATGTGTGCGTTGTCTTTCAGTCCGCCAACTACGAACGATATTCCTGGCTAACAGCATCGGAGAAGAGTGGCAAATTATATTGCTGGGAATGCCTTTTATTTGCGACTGAGCGTCTTGCTGTTTGAAGCCACGGTGGATTTGTTAACCTGAGTTGCCTTTGCAAGGCTGCAACGCGACACCAAAGTCAGACGGGACACTTGCAAGCTACGTAGCTCTTGAATACGTTTGGAGAGACCCGAGTGGATTTTCAGACCAACAATCAAGTTCGCAGGGAAACGGAGCTCCACAACGAAAAAGTTAAGAAGAACAGGGAAATATTAAAAAGACTGATGATGACTGTGTCATCTTTTTGGGCAAACAGGAGCTCTCATTCAGGGTGACGTCCCCAGCGGCCTCAACCTTTCCACTGGCCTGGCGTCCTGTAGGCACCCCGGCCGACCCCTGCTCCCTGTGTCCTGTCGGTGCCCCGGCAGTTTAGATAGATAGATAGATATATACTTTATTCATCCCCAAGGGGAATTTTTTTTATCACAGTAGCAAGATAGAAAAATAACAGGAATGAAAAATGCTCAATATATATGTTACAGGTTTCAAATTGACAGAGCCTTATGACAGATTTGTGGCCTTGGACACCCTTGACTGTGCTCAATTCCCACACACACCTCATAACACTTTTATTATCATCACAGAAAATTATTCAAGCACGCTGATTATTAATAATGATTATCAACAGGCAGGAGGTGCACCAGGTTGTGGTCAGATCTGGGAGGGAGAGGTGTTGATGAGTATGCCTCCTTGGTGTTGGCATAGAGGAGATCCAGTGTCTTATTGTCTCTGGTGTGGCATGTGACGTACTGGGTGAATGTGGGCCGAGTGGATGACGTCACAGGCCACGTCATCGTTAGCAGAGGGGGGGATGTACGCAGCTATCATGACAACGTGCGCAAATTCCCATGGTAGATAGTTTGGCCTCATGCTAACAGCTCAATGTCCATTGTGCAGGTCTGCGCCTTAACAGTGATGTGCCCAGAGTTACACCATCAATTATTAACAAACACTGCCAAGCCTCCTCCCTTCCTCTTACCGCTTTCCTTTGTCCTATCCGGCCGTAAAACGGAAACCGTCCAGAATAGTGTGTGTGTCCGGAGTTAGCTCGGTTAGCCATGTCTCTGTGAACACCATGAGGCAACACTCCCAGTATTCTTTCTGATGGCGAGTCAGCGCCGTTAACTCGTCCAAAAAAATTGTTTTATTATTTTGGTGATGTCAGTAAATTAAACTATTGTTTCTCACATGGACAAGTTATTTATAACTCTAACATGCTACATATGTGCGTGCGTTCTGGTTTGTATGTTTTCTCCCCCTTCAAATTACAATCCAATAGCCTATCATCAAATTTAAACATAGGGCACTAGGATGTTGGGGAGGCTGCTGCGCTGGCTTTCTCACTCTGCCAAGTAACGTCTCTCGTCAAGACAGCCAGGATTATAGCCGAGGAGTTTAGCTCAAAGTAAATTATGCATGGAGGGAATGTAAGTACAGGTAGTTAAAGAATGTGGCTATCTGTAGTTGTTAACGACTGTTACCTGCTTAAATTTAGGTTTACTTGAGGCAAATGAAAGGGAATATTGTAGTGGGCTATGTTAACACTGAGCTAGCTATTTGTGTATTTTTTTTAATCTGCCTCTAATGCCGTGTTCACACCGGACGCGACGCGAATTTGCGGCGCCGCGTCCACCGCGGAAGTTTACTCGCGCGAGTAGAAAGAGGGTGTTCACACCAAACGCGAATTTGCGGCGCGACCAAAGGGGCGTGGCTTAGCTCTGTTGCTTGCCTCTGTGAGAGACAAGCGACGAAGCTTTCATTTCCGCTATCGACCATGGAATAAATAACCACTAGTTCTGCTTTATATTTGTTGTGGAAGTCCCAAACATGTCGGAACATGAAACGCCCTCGTATTTGGGTTCATAACATCATCCGTAGCCGCACACAGCTCGGTGAATTTCACCGACTCCTCCAGGAACTGCGTCTCGCGTATCTCCGTAAAACAATACCGATTATGCCATCCACCATGGAAATAACCACCAGTTCTGCTTTATACTTTTTGTGTAAACTCCACATATGTCGGAACATCAAACTCCATGGTGTCTGGGTTCATAATATTATCCGTGGTCCCACAACAGCGTCTCAGTGAAGCCGCTGTCAGCGCTGGTTCAGGCGGAGCAGCAGCAGTTTCATTCAGAAACGGGGAGAGGCGGTGGTGACGGGCGGAGCTTCTCAACGCTGATTCTCAACGCTGATTCTCAACGCTGATTCTCAACACTGATTGGCTGCCGCAACTTTGCGTCACGCGATTTCTCCGCCAGAGTTGGGAGAATTCAACTCACGCGAATTCGCGCCGCGTCCTTCGCTTTGTTCGCCCCAGGTCAAACGTTCTGTTCGCGCCGCCTCCAACGCGTCTATCTCGCCGCACATTCGCAAATTCGCGCCACAGCGCGTCTGTGGATTGACTTAACATGTAAACTGGTCGCGCCGGAAATTCGCGTCGCGTCCGGTGTGAACATGGCATTATGCTTTCCTTGTCACGGAGGGGGGAAGGAGAGGACCCAAATGCCAGAGCAAGGGTTTCAAAGTAAATTTATTTCAATAACAAAACTTAGGATAGGCTTTAAAAACGGGACGTGGAAAATACAAAAACAATACCAGGACTCCAAAAGACAAGGACATGACTACTCACAATGAGACAGCTTACGGGGGGGGCAAACAGTATTTACAGTATTTACAGTATTTTTTGTATTTAAACAGGGTTTAAATACAAGAGGAGGGTAACGAGGAACAGCCGGAAACACTGAGGGCAGCACAGGTGAAAGGAATGCACAATCAGGGAACAGGGCAGACAGACAATCACGGACAATCACAAGGGAGGAAGTGCAGGAACACAGAGGACACACAAGACAAGGACTTCACAATAAGACAGGACACCAGACAAACCAACATCGTGACATTCCTGGATCTAGTCTGATAGTGTTTTTCGCTGTACATTGCAATCCTAGTTTGACTTGATTAAAAGTGATTGTTTAAAAAAGATTGTGATACGTTTAAAAGTGATTGCTGCCGCATGTCGATTCAAATCTTTATTTCTCGGCTGCATTTGAAGGAGTCTTAAACGAGACCGCCTCATCGCAGTCGGTCTACAAATGCAGCATCAAAGGATTATGACATAAAGGCCGTGACGTCAGAGATTCAGATTTCAAAGGCACCTTAGTCCAGGCAGAAAGTCATATAACCCAGAGTTTATTTGGGCTGTATTGAACACAAGAAAGTAAAGTTTCTGACAAACTGACCAAGAGTAGATTTTAGAAAGACGGTATGAAGGCAAAGAATAGTAAGCTGCAGGCAGAAATTGAAGAGCAGCAGGAAAATGAGAAAAAAAGATCAAAAATCATTAAAGCTGTAGCTGTGAGTGGGTCCTCGCTCCGGCACGTTTGGGGTCGCCGGTCGGAGTGTTTGCCCGCCGGTCTGACGTTCTTTTACCCTGGTGGAGTGCGTGACGCTGGAAATTGCGTTTTGCAAACACTTCACCGGACTGTGGATGAAGAGGAAGATAGAGAAGTGGCACCCACCTACCTACATGTGAATGTTTTTTATATGTTTTATGTTGTAGTTTTATTTTTGATTAAAATGATTTGACACACAGTGCTGTTGATGTACATTTTATGAATTGATAAGAGCACACTGTTAAAGATGTTTATTTTTCTTTAGCTCTGATCTTGATAGATTTCACGTTTTGAAGAGTGAATTTACAACACATCTTCAGAAACATGTGCTTCAGATATAAGTCATATTAATCTTGCAACCATTCAGCAAAGCATGGAAACTCCACAAAGGTTTTTCCTAAGCTGGTCTAAAGTTGTTGAAGTTGAATACTGGTGGACTCTGAATATTTCAGAATGTTTTCAAGAATGAAGATGTAGTTACATAGCAGACACACATGGGGTCACTACTCTCAGAAATAAACCTTTCACGGGCATTGGCTCCTTTATGTAAAAGAGCAACGAAGAAGAAAACGAGGTGAAGTGACGTACTTCCTGTCCTACATAAAAGTATTCCCACTTAAACATGCAAAGCAAATAAATATATCTTCAAAGTGCGATAATGTCGTGATCAATGCAGAAAAAAGGGAATATTATTATATACAGTCTATGGTGCGAACACATCAGATGGTTAACAGTTATAAAGCTGCAAATGGAATCCCAAACTTGCACTACATCCCAACAATACAAAACGCTGGTATGAGAACGTAGAATGAAAATAATGGTTAAAACGCCACATGACATGAAACGCCAAAAGGCCGGGGCTTTTCACAATAAAGTACTTCTTAAAAGCACACCTAATGCTGTCACTAGAAAACAAAGCGTCAGCTAAATGAAATATAATGTAAACAAGGCTAATGACAGGATCGGGGCTTTTCACAATAAAGTACTTCTTAAAAGCACGCCTAATGCCGCCATGAAGCGCAGGCGATACAAACTATATGGGAATTAAATTAACACATTCACTAGAAAACAATAGTAACAGAAAAAAGCATAAGTCGCTTTGGATAAAAGCGTCAGCTAAATGAAATGTAACGCAAACAAGGCTAATGGCAGGGTCGGGGGGACCGGGGATTTTCACAATAAATGACTTCTTAAAAGCACGTCTAGTGCCGACATGAAGCGCAGGCGATACAAACTATATGGGAATTAAATTAACACATTCACTAGAAAACAATACAGAAAAATAATAAAGACCCGGGGTGAGTCTTTTCACAATAGATTACTTCTTAAAAGCCGTCATGAAGCGCAGGCGAAATGTAGTTGTAGTGCGATAAAACAAACATATACGTTGAGCAGAGACATACTCGTAATACGTCAGAATACGTCAAACTCAAACGTTATGAAGGAGCAAATGCGTTTCCAGTCAAACGTAATTGGGAATGTGTATTAGTTCTGGGGGAACGTAATTTTCAGGACAGGGTTTGGGCCGATCCAAATGGTTTTGCCATGTCCATTTTTATCTGTTTTGCTAAGTTGATTTTGCTGTTCTGTTTTGGCTGTCATTTTATTCTGCACGTTTGTCTTTTACTGTTGTATATATATTTAATTCCTGTAATAAACTTCTGGTTAATTTGATAAAACACGTCTCTGGCCCAATATCAGTAGTGAATCTGTGTGTCCTTACCAAATCCTAAAAACTGAATCTTAGGGTTGTTTGATGTCTTGGGGTGAAAGTCCCCAGGTGGCGTTGGTGACCTTTCATTGCCCTAAGAACCCGTCACAAAATGATGAAAATATTTTAAAGTACCTTTTCTGATTGAAACTTCTACTGCTTGCCTTAATTGGTGGTGAATAAATATATATATATATATATATATATATTTTTTTTGACGGGACCTACTACGTCAGTCGCTCAGACCCTAATAAAGTAAACACAATTGCTCGGGTGAAAATCACCCGACGTTAGTGTTCTAGGGTTAAGATACGGTTGGTTGTTTTTCAAGAACTACGTTTAAAAATGATTGCTGCCGCATATCGATTTAAATCTTCTTTTCTCGGCTGCATTTGAAGGAGTCTTAAACAGGACCGCCTCGTTACAGCAGGTCCACAAATGCAGCGTCGCAGGATTATGACGTACCGGCGTGTCACGTAACGCCAGAGATTCCTCAAAGGCACCTTAGTCCAGGCAGGCAGTAAATAACCCACAGTTTATGTTGGCTGTATTGGCAAGTAACAAAGTTTATGAGAACATTTTAAAACCTACTGCGGACAATACAGAGATGGCGGAACAAGAACAAGTCTGGTTCATAAAAAAGCTGGAAAAACAACAGCATTTTATTAATGATCGATTTGAATCGGAAAAAATAAAAGAACAGATTGCATTTCGTTTTTTATATACTCCAATTGTGCAGCCAAGTCATCATTTGACAGCTCAAGGTCATGCATTCAGTCTGTCAATCAAACAGAAAACAGTATAAGAACATTTTGGAGGATTATGAGGACAGCACAACATCTCTGATCAAGCAGAATGAGGTCATTTCTTACAAACTGGACCAGAGTCAATTACAGAAAGACGCTATGAGGGCAAAGATTAGTAATCTGAAGGCAACCAATGAAGAGTTGCACGAAAATAAGAAAATCCGGGATAAGAAACTCCAGAGCTTGACTACTAATGAGGCCAAATTCAAATCTCTGTACAAGGAAACAGAAGAAACATTAGATTATGTCAGTGAAACCTTAGAGGAACGTGACACAGACAACAGAGATAAAGACAAGGTAATAGAAGAACACAAGCAGATCATAGTTGAATACCTGTCAGAGTACAACAAATTGAGTGTTTCTGAATGAGAGCATGGACAATAAGCTCGCTGAACTTAAGTCTCTGACAGCTGAATTGAAGTCTCTGAACACCAACAATCGATCCGTGATCTTGAAGACCAGCTCCAGATGAGGCAGGAGGACAAAAGACCCCATCACAAAATGATGAAAATATTTGAAAGTACCTTTTCTAATTGAAACTTCTTCTGCTTGCCTTAATTGGTGTAATCAACATGAAACAACAAAAAAAAAAATATATATATATATATATATCATGAGCTCCCAATCTCTGACGCACACACTCTGTTTAACAACCCCACCTGCGAGAAATACTATTTTGACGGGACCTTTTTTTTTTTACAAATTCTGACTCTACCACCTGAATGTCTCAACAGAAATCGAGACTCAGACCAGGCAACATTTTTCCAGTCTTCAAGTGTCCAATTTTGGTGAGCTCTTGCAAATTGTAGCCTCTTTTTCCTATTTGTAGTGGAGATGAGTGGTACCCGGTGGGGTCTTCTGCTGTTGTAGCCCATTTGCCTCAAGGTTGTGCGTGTTGTGGCTTCACAAATGCTTTGCTGCATACCTCGGTTGTAACGAGTGGTTATCTCAGTCAAAGTTGCTCTTCTATCAGCTTGAATCAGTCGGCCCATTCTCCTCTGACCTCTAGCATCAACAAGGCATTTTCGCCCACAGGACTGCTGCATACTGGATGTTTTTCCCTTTTCACACCATTCTTTGTAAACCCTAGAAATGGTTGTGCGTGAAAATCCCAGTAACTGAGCAGATTGTGAAATACTCAGACCGGCCCGTCTGGCACCAACAACCATGCCATGCTCAAAATTGCTTAAATCACCTTTCTTTCCCATTCTGACATTCAGTTTGGAGTTCAGGAGATTGTCTTGACCAGGACCACACCCCTAAATGCATTGAAGCAACTGCCATGTGATTGGTTGATTAGATAATTGCATTAATGAGAAATTGAACAGGTGTTCCTAATAATCCTTAAGGTGAGTGTACAAAGGGAGTCCTCCCAACTTTACACTCTGCAGATACATACAACTCGGCAGTTTACTATAGGACAACATGAGCAACAGAAACAAAAGGATAGCAGCCCTGGAGCACATCCTTGATCATGACAGTGAAATAGATGAGTAAGTGTCTGAAGATGTCATTTCAGATTTCTATAAATAAAGTTTACTGTCAATATAAATCCTTATGACTCATGTCACGACCCGGCTCAGGCGCCGCGACAAAATGCACAAGAGATGCAGCGTTCCAAAACAAAGCGGCTTTATTAGCTAAACAACGTGGTTGGCGAAACCCAAACTGCCCGAAACGTAGACAGAACATTAGACCGCTGTGGCTTGGCTGGCCTCTCCTGGACCGTGCCTAGCGAGCGAGAGCCACCGAGAGCCACGCCCCATGTCACAGGCCACATGTGGAGAAGCATCTAAGAGTGAGAGCCGAGGAAGGAAGGAAAGCCAGAGAGACTACACCGTAACATGAAAACACGAGACCGCACAGCAAGGTTTCTCGGGAGGGCCAGTTCCTGCATAGAGAATCAGGAACGAGTCGTGAACACAGAACCGTAACTTTCCATAGGCATCAATCCAAAGTAGCACCCAAAAGGTTCCTCTCAAACAAAAGGCTCTCTAGCCAACCAAGTCGTCCACAGAAGCACAGCATACAGAGGCAACCCAACTACAACACGGCTCCCACCACACCAATGCATAAGCTGTAGCGCTTATGGTCACAGCACCACTACACCTCATCCCACCTATACTCATCTGCAAGGCAGCTGGGTCCAACTACCCAGACACCTAACAGGCTGTGCAATGCTCCCAGTTTCAACAGAATCATTTAGACTATGAACCCAAGAACCAAAATACAAACCAACTTGCGTATCATATGAACCATACTGCCCATTTAGCAGCAGTAGTCTTCAGGATCCCAAGCTTAACACATGCGAGGTATCTGGGCCCAAATACCCAGACACCCAACAACCCGTGCCTTAAATTTGTCATTTTTTGTAACAGCTCAAGGGAACGCGTCCCATACATTCTACATTACGTTTCCAAGGAAGCATCTCTTCACGTGGCTCTTAAGGCCACCGTCAGTCCTTCATAGTGAGAAGCTGCTGCCATACCACAGACAGAGTAACATGTATCACCAATGTCAAAGTTAAACATTTCTGCTATCTTCAGCAGTTGCTTTCTCGCAGAGATCCAAATTTTCCTCTGAGGAAGCCAAGAAGTGCTTAACACTCCATATATAAGTGTCAGAAACAATCAACGAAAAAAAAAAGCGAAGGCTACCGGTGTGCAGTCTACAGCCTATGATGTAATCAGCAGTGCGCCCCTCTAGCTGACTACCCACTACTTAAAAAAAATAAGCTCAACCCTAGTCTTCATGTGGTTAATGGCGGCGGGTACTTATGCACTGGAGCCCAGTGGCGAGGGAAAGCAACCAGAAACTGGTGACTGCCCTGCACCATGGAAGTGCTCCCGAGACAAGAAGCTCTAGCAGCGGTCACCACAACACAGTCACCACAACAGTAACGCCGCTGCACCTGACGGGGACACCGCTTCAAAGTCAAATGCTGCAAGCACCCCAGACAGACAACACTTAGCCTATCGACACCGATTCGAACTACTGCACCTCATGAACGAAACACGCACATCAAACTGCTCGACCAAACACTTACACGGAACAACATCCCGTACCTCTCGCATCCCACCCGCCAGACTGCGTGACCAAATACTCACGCGGCAAAAAGGATCCCGGACGAGCCCCCACATGTCACGACCCGGCTCAGGCGCAGCGACAAAATATAAACTACATTCATTAGGATGTTTGGGTTTCTGTCAACTTTTGGATGATTCAACACAGAGAACATCATTGCTGTACCTAAGAAACAAACATAACAGGAGGGTTAAGCAGCCTTGTCGGAATGGGTTCCAGGAGACGGGTGGAAGATTTAGAAGTAGAAACTGTTGACACTTGGTTAAGGTTGAGGGGAGGAAAGCCATCCAAACACACATCAGGGCCCACAGCCGCCTCCAAGGCCACTCCACCTGAGGATAGACCGGCAGTGCCTGAGGGCAGGAGATCGCCAATCTCAAAAAATCTGAATGGTTTGCATTCCCATACTAAATACAGAATATCTCCTCAACCCAAAGGGATATTTGAATAATTGAAAAAGGTATAATAATAATAATACAGAAAACACTTGTGAGACCAGTTAAGAGGTTCATTGTAGCAGTTTATGTCTTTTTATGGTTTATCAGTTGATGATGGAACACAGCAAAGAAAAAAGCTTCCAGGATGCATTTCCTCTTTTTAATTATGCAAATCATCACTTGTTTCTACTATAAAATAGCACTATATGTTACCAGTATCTCTAAAAAGTTTGACTTTAAGTGAAGTTAAATATTTTTAGTAATTGATTTAGTGCCAATTTCGTGAACCGTAGGTTTAGGTCCTGTTAAGGGTGTGTGGTGTTGAGGACCCAAATGCACAGACGCAGCAGTTCAAATTCCAAGGGCAGACTTTATTACGACAAAACAAACTAATACAACCGGTAATGTCCCGTGAACTCAGGAGATCCTCCTCTCCTGCTCCAGAGTCGGGAGGGCAACTCAACCGCTCTTGTGATCAACGCTCTCGAAGCACGCCAGACTGATTCCGCTCCAGAGTCGGGAGGGCAACTGAACCGCTCGAGATCTACTCTCTCTCGAAGCAGAAAACCAGACTGGTACTGGAACAACCCGACAAATGAGCTAGGTAAGGCTGTGGTCTCTAAAGCACCTGAAGGTGATCAAGGCAACGCACAACAGCTGGGATGAAGGAGGGGGGCGTGGCAGTGGGCGGAAACCGGGGGTGGAGATTTAAGAGCAGACAGGGAATCCAACAGGTCCGCTGAAAGCAAAAATTCCCTAACTTCCTGTACGCCTCTGGTTCTACAACAGATGGCTCTGCTCAAGCAGATGCACCAATACATACCAAGCAAGTATCGTTTCTTCCATAAGTAAGTCATAGTTCAGTTTTTTGGCTGAAAAAATTGCAATGTGGTTGGTATCTCGCTGAGGCTTTGTCGGGCAGTGGTTTTGGCGCAATTGCCGGATTCTGTAGGTCGTAAGCTTTCCAGAAAGGTGCGCCAATCATGTGTAGCATCAAGCTAGTGATATAAAAAATGTATATTTTCATAACTTGGGGAGCTCTAAAAGATTAGATTAGATTAGAAAAACTTTATTAATCCCCAATGGGGAAACTCATTTGTCACCAAAAGTCAGACTCATACAGACACCAACAGTCAACGTTCACAGTGCACAGCAGACAAGAGACAAATTACAAAGAACAAACACCAAAAAATGCCAAACAAGACACATGACCGACATCAGAAAATATATTAAATCTAAAAACCACAACTAAAGGTGTTCATTAAAAAATCTAACCGCTGCTGGTACAAAAGACCTTCTGAGTCGAACACTTTGGCATCCTGAATCGCTCACTGAATGTACTTCTGAGTCCTTTTAAAAACACAGTGTAGTGGATGGCTTTCAAAAGAAACAATTGTTTTTAACTTGGCCCTTGATCTCTTTTCCAAAGTGACCTCTAGT
This sequence comes from Taurulus bubalis, assembly GCF_910589615.1. NCBI lineage: Eukaryota > Metazoa > Chordata > Actinopteri > Perciformes > Cottidae > Taurulus > Taurulus bubalis. Next base: position 18,133,119 of record NC_136600.1, on the reverse strand, counting down.
GAGTCCGGGGGAAAGCCAATCACTTAGCTAGCCTTTTTAATCATCTTACTGATCCTGTTTTTATCATCCTCAGTAAGAAGAAGGAATCACTTCCTTAAATCTAGCAACAGCCCTGTCAGTTAGACACCTGGTGTAGAAACCTTCGCCTTAAGGCGTACATTCGGGTAGTATGAACTCAAAAGTTATAAGGCAATGCGTCCGATAAAAGAGGGTTTCTATAGAAGTCTCTATAGAGTTTAAGGTAGGGCAACTGCCCTAAAGAAAATGCAGATAAGGGTGTAAGTCTACAACTCTGCTTCCTTGTCTGAAGTCTGGATTGTCATGAATTAAGTCCACCAATAAACTTGGTCATATTTGCAGAAAGGAGATCTGCACCATCAAAAGTGGGATGAATGCCGTCTCTCCTGATCAGACCAGGGTTCCCCCAGAAAGTCTGCCAATTATCTCCGAAGCCCAAATTGTTTGTTGGGCACCAACAGTGGAATGCGATCTGACTATACATCTCACTATTGACTGTATTTAAGAGAGGGCCAGAGATGTCCCAGATTGGTTTTGTCATATGTACACACCGATTCCACATTGATTTTAGTGACCGCCGAGTGGCGAAATCAGGAGTCATTACTGCGGATATGTATTACAATTTTACTGTAGTTACGTTTATCCTTAGCCAACTGTTTTAAATAGGACTCAACGTCGCCCGCCCTGGCCCCAGAAATACATTTAACTTTTGCCACGTTTCTGACTATGGAGTAGGGTTGTCATGATACCAAAATTATGACTTCGATACGATACCTGCAATAAATATACTGATACTAGAATTCGATACGATACCACAAATACGATACGGGTATATTTATCTATAATAGTAATAAATAAAACATTGTCTGGTTTCTTTTTTAGCATCTTTTTTCTGCCCAGCTTTTTAAACACTTAACAAACGGCATTAACATTAGTATTAGCCTACAGCAAGATATTAATGAAAACTACATGGTGCCATCATGACATTGATTATACACGGCTATGTGGGCCTATTGTTTGGTGTCTGTCAGAAAGGTGCGTTGCCATGTTTTACGTGTTACTCCCTTGGTCTGTGTGGCTTTGAAACAAGTTTTGCAGTGGGCTTTCCTTCAGTCTGCAATGTAGCCAAAGTACTTTCAGATTTAACTTCTGGCATCTTTTTTTTCTGATGTTATTGGCGACTGACGTGAAAGCACGTTTTGTTCTGCAGTTACTGTCCTCAGCAAGCAACGGGTGCTGACGAGAGAAGTCTCAGGCCGTTTCTCAATATGCGTTCTTCTCTGTACTTGTGTTCTCGTGGACTCGTGAAACGTCATCAGTCGCGGCCCAAGTACTGTTCCAATTCAAAAGTCCGCTTCTCGCCAAGAACGGTGAAAATGCCCGGATGTGACTTGATCCGCCCATTTTACCGGGGATGCATCAGAGCAGACTTGAGCCTACTTGAGAGAGACAGTGGCCTTTTCTCAATACCCAAGTACACAAGTACGGATTTGTGAACTTTTGGAGTCTGGACTTGGGAGTCCAGAGTCTCAAGGACGGGAGGACGCAGGACGGTCTTTCTACAATTGGAACAGCAACTGACTTGATGACGTCACCACCTCAGCTGTTGTTGCTCATGAGTTCACTCTGCTTCTTCACTATAAAGTATTTGTACAGTGAAACAAAATATGACAGCCCTGCTCTTTTTGCACTGGTTTCACAGAAATACACATATCATTGTATATATTGTGTTTATAAATATATATATATATAATATATATATTATTGTGTTTATAAATATATGTTTTATATATATATATATATATATATATATATATATATATAATATGTTTATAAATATGTATTTCATATATATATATATATATATACAGTTATATATTTATATATATCTATATATATATACACATATAATTGCAAATAATTTGGTCAAAAGTAATAAGACACCTCTGTAGTTCAAAGTAAAAGTTAAATAAAAATCTTAAGTTATAAATCTTAACCTTTCCCTCCGTCAAACTGATTTAATGTGACTGTGAATGAATAATAAAATAATAAATATTGCTCGTTAGATCCTCGAAATCGAATTATAACTCATGTTTAATCGATACAGAGACAGTCCAGGAGACAGTAAATAACCCACAGTTTATGTTGGCTGTATTGGCAAGTAACAACGTTTATTAGTATTAGTTTTTTAAACCTACTGTGGACTATACAGAGATGGAGGAACAAGAACAAGCCTGGTTCTTACAAAAGCTTGAAACACAACAGCTTTTTTATGAACGAACAACAGACAATGAACAACAGTCAGATTGACAGACTGGAGGAAACTATATATGAACTCAAGCTGTCAAATAATGGCTTGGCTGCACAAGTGGAATATTTAAAAAAAGAAAAGAAATCAAACAAAAAACAGTATGAGAACATTTTAGAAGATTTTGAAAGCACAACATCTCTGATCAAGCAGAATGATGTAATTGCATACAAACTGGACCAGAGTGAATTAGAAAAAGACACTTTGAGGGCAAAGATTAGTAATCTGGAGGCAACCATTGAAGAGTTGCAGGAAAATGAGAAAATCCGGGATAAGAAACTCCAGAGCTTGACTACTAATGAGGCCAAATTCAAATCTCTGTACAAGGAAACAGAAGAAACATTAGATTATGTCAGGGAAACCTTAGAGGAACGTGACACAGACAACCGAGATAAAGACAAGGTAATAGAAGAACACAAGCAGATCATAGTTGAATATCTGTCAGAGTACAACAAATTGAGTGTTCAGAATGAGATCATGGACAATGAGCTCGCTGAACTTAAGTCTCTGACAGCTGAATTGAAGTCTCTGACAGCTGAACAACAACGATCAATCCATGATTTTGAAGACCAGCTCCAGTTCCAGATGAGGCAGGAGGAGACAATTGCAAGCCAGGCCTGCCTGAATTGGAGAGAGGAATGTCGTATTTTAGGTGAAAATACAGACTCATCTGAGAATCAGAGAGATGAGAGCATCCTGATGAAGACACCTGATGATCAAGCAGATGAAACGGCTCAGTCCAGACCTTCATGGTCTTGGCTTCCTAAAAGGATACTGAAGGGTGTACTCTATGTTGGCGTCGGAGTCGTGGGTGCAAACATTATTGTCGGTACAAATTCCTGCTTCTCCATGGAGTCGGACTGCAACGTTATTCAACGTTTCACATCCCGGCATTACATTCGACCTCCTCCCTTTTGACCTTTCGTGTGAGTGACCTTTCGCTATATGAGCTGTGATAGTTCATATTAAGTGAGAGAGACATCGGAGCCAGCGGATCATTTCAAAAAGTCCAGCCGAGATCAGGCTGCTCTCGGCGGGCAGCAGAGCGCTGACGGCCCGGTGTTGCGTGGCTCGGCGGTCCCGCGACTAGGACCTCAAACCGTCGGCTGATTATTGACAAACCAACCACAGATTTGATGCTCAAACAATTAACTTCTCGCCTGAAAATATCCTAAAATTACATTTTCATTCTGGGATATTGGCTCTCTCAAGTACGCTCAAGTCTTCTCTGATGCATCCCCGGTAAAATTGGCAGATAAAGTCACATCCGGGCATTTTCACCGTGCTTGGCGAGAAGCGGACTTTTGAATTGGAACAGTACTTGGGCCGCGACTGATGACGTTTCACGAGTCCACGAGAACACAAGTACAGAGAAGAACGCTTATTGAGAAACGGCCAGCAGGTCCACAAATGCAGCGTCGCAGGATTATGACGTACCGGCGTGTCACGTGACGTCAGAGATTCCTCAAAGGCACCTTAGTCCAGGAGACAGTAAATAACCCACAGTTTATGTTGGCTGCATTGGCAAGTAACAACGTTTATTAGTATTAGTTTTTTAAACCTACTGTGGACTTTACAGAGATGGAGGAACAAGAACAAGCCTGGTTCTTACAAAAGCTTGAAACACAACAGCTTTTTATTAACGAACAACAGACAATGAACAACAGTCAGATTGACAGACTGGAGGAAACTATATATGAACTCGAGCTGTCAAATAATGGCTTGGCTGCACAAGTGAAATATTTAAAAAAAGAAAAGAAATCAAACAAAAAACAGTATGAGAACATTTTAGAAGATTTTGAAGACAGCACAACATCTCTGATCAAGCAGAATGATGTAATTGCATACAAACTGGACCAGAGTGAATTAGAAAAAGACACTTTGAAGGCAAATATTAGTAAACTGGAGGCAACGAATGAAGAGTTGCAGGAAAAAGAGAAAATCCGGGATAAGAAACTCCAGAGCTTGACTACTAATGAGGCCAAATTCAAATCTCTGTACAAGGAAACAGAAGAAACATTAGATTATGTCAGGGAAACCTTAGAGGAACGTGACACAGACAACAGAGATAAAGACAAGGTAATAGAAGAACACAAGCAGATCATAGTTGAATATCTGTCAGAGTACAACAAATTGAGTGTTCAGAATGAGATCATGGACAATGAGCTCGCTGAACTTAAGTCTCTGACAGCTGAATTGAAGTCTCTGACAGCTGAACAACAACGATCAATCCATGATCTTGAAGACCAGCTCCAGTTCCAGATGAGGCAGGAGGAGATAATTGCAAGCCAGGCCTGCCTGAATTGGAGAGAGGAATGCCGTATTTTAGTTGAAAATACGGACTCATCTGAGAATCAGAGAGATGAGGCTGTAGATCCAGCTGCTGAGGTTCAGTCCAGACGTTCATGGTTTGACCGTGCTAAAGATGTACTTAAAGTAGGACTGTATGTTGGCGTTACAGTTGCGGGTGCGGTTCTTCTCACTGGAGTTGCTCATGTTCTTGTTAATAGCATGACAGGTTCAAACTGCTTGTCGTTGGAATCTGATTGCAATCTTATCCAGAGAAGTACTGCTCTTCATTATATCCAACCTCCTCCCTTTTAAGTGGAGGTGTGAATGAAGACCTCTTGCCTAATGTGAACTGTGATAGTACATTATGAGGAGGGTTCCTCATAATGAACTATCACAGTTAACATTAGACAAGAGGTCATCATTCACACTTAGATGTACAATGGAGGAGGGTTACTCATAATGAACTGTGAGTTCATTATGAATAACCCTCCTTAAAAGGGAGGAGGGTTCTGCTTATTGGAGCTTGTTAAATAACTGACTGACGCATTACCGCCACCAAGTGGTGGGAAGCTGTATTGTAACTGAGCGTCTCGTTGACAACTAATATCTCTGCTGCCCCCACGGCCCACAGGTTAAGAATCACTGGTATAGTCTATACATTTGAAGGGTTATTCTGTAAGTGGAAATTGTGTTTTACGGTTTCTTTTTTGTAAAAACACTATAATTTGGTGGGAGTGTAAATAACCCCATGGTAGGTTTATTGTTTTGGGTTGATTGCCTGCTTTGCATTTGTCTTATTGGTTCTTGACGTATGCCTAGATGACATTGCATTATTTGAAGAGTTTTATGCTTTATGCTACTTTCTCTTAAATAGATAAATCTGATTTTTATTTTAAAAAGGTAAAAGGAAGCGCAGATTTGTTTTATGTTGAACATTAACTTGACGGTACGGGTACGGATCTTGTCACGGACAGATGGGTCGTAACAAAGTGTAATAGTTTAATGGACCCGTATGAGGCTAATGCTTACGGTGGTGACGGATTACAAGTTTGATGGATGTATGTTGACCCAGAGGAAGAAAATAAAGGAGTAATTTCACCAGCAGTAAGTTTCATGCCACTTCATATACGGGGGATCCGTTACAGAGAAAGTTCCAGTGTGTTTGGATTATTTTACACATCTGTCACATATTCAGAGACACTGGATGGAAAAAGACACTAAGACACAAATGCTGTGTGATCCACACATTAATTTACAACATTCTGGATTCCCTTTAGTTCAGTGGTGGATTGGCCATAGGGAGTACCGGGAGTTTTCCCGGTGGGCCGGTCAGTAATGGGCAGTGGCTGACCTTTTTTTTTTTTTTTTGTATGTAAGGCCCAGTAGTCCCGCCCACGCATTTTCCAGACCCCCCCTCGTCCAATCACCTTTAATGATGAGCTCATGACACATCATTAGCAATCTGTGAAAGAGAAGAGAAAGCAAAAATGGAGAAAAAACGAAAAGGCGGTGCAGAAAAACGGAGGGAAAAGAAGAAGAAAAGCTCTCGCAACTGATGCTGCTGAGAGCAGAAATATAATAAACATGTTTGCTGCTGCGGGGGCCGGCGGCGATGGCGGAGCCGCTGGCTCCGGGGCTTTGGCTGCGCCGGGCGCGGCGGGTCCCTCTCAGGAGGTGTCGGACAGTGAAAGTGAGGCTCCCGCTGCCATGGTGGCACAGTGTCATGAAGTGGAGCTTCTAATGAGGACCAAGACAAGTCTGGTATGAACGGACTCACTCTACTGGTGAACTGCAGTATTACAACTGTTAAAGCATTGAGAACGCGCTCTTGCACCAGACATGTATATCTTTTCCACACGTAACATTCAACATTAGTTAGCGTCAACAAGCACGTGTCATTGTACTTTCTGCCTTCAAAGTAAAAGCACTTGCTGTTTCCATGCTCTTCACAATAAGAGTAAATAATGTAATAAAACAAGTTACAACATACAGGAGGGGGAGGAGGAGATTGGTGGTGGTGATAGCAGGTGAGTGTGCTAGCTAACATGTTGTGTATAAACACTCATTCACTAAATGTTCAGAAACGTTGTCTATGAACTTTACTTGACATAATAGATAGGGTGTGGTGTAAATCTAGTTCTAAAGTGTTGGAAAATAATATACTATCCTGATTAATTATAATTAACAGAGTTAAAGTGTTTTAAGTGTTTCTGTCAGTGTTTATGGTTTATTGTCCTTGCTTTTCTTTTTTTTGAACACTTATTTATGAAAATTTTCAGATTTAAATTACATCAAATAAGAGACAAGGAGACAATGACCCATTCCAGTATAGTAGTGTTATTAAGGGCTTGTGTGATTATATGTACAGTACATCAACGGACCGAGTTGGCACAGTATCTGCGCGCGGATTGTGGTGGGTCAGTCTGGACCAAAAAGTCCAGGGCCGAATTTTTGTCCCAGTCCAGGCCTGCTTTAGTTTTACATTAATTAAACCTTTGGTCAGTGGACACAGTATTGTAGTGACTCTGTACTGGTGCCTGTCAGTGGGGAGGGGTCGCTCGAGCACCTCTCGCTCTCTCCGGCCAATCATGGGGAGGCAGTGTGTGTTGCACCCTTAAGCAGACCTGACTCCGTCTCTTCTCTTTGGCAACTTTTATTCGCCTCGACTCTTTTATTATTCGTTTTACACACCAACAACGCCGGCGCGAACCGCCATTTACCAACGTAAACACTACGTGACTTCCGTCCCTTTCCTCCGCGTTACGGCGCAGATCAATGACATCACTTCCGTATCTTAGCCATATCTATATACAATGAAAATAATAATATATTCATCTGCTTAAACCCATTAAAGCTTATCTTAGCTCCTTTTAGTGTATCTAATCAATATGCAAATTCCCAAATAGTTCTAGGGCGCAACACCCTCCCCCACTAAAACAAAATGTTCCCAACATTTTCATTCCCATTCCTCAGCAATACTGAGTAATATCTTAACAATAGAACATTTGGTGTAAGGTGAGTAAACAGGTCAGTATAACCAAATTACACTTTACAGGATGATTAGGCAGTACTATCTAAATAGTCCATTTTTCAAAAAGTCTTTCATGGCCACAATACAAGACTAAGTGTCCATAGTCCATTAGTATTGAAGGGTGAATAGTCCATCGAAGTATTGGTGGGCCCGCCATATCTTCGTACATGGGACAAGGAAAATACCATCTACACCCACTACTGTGTGGTTACACATTTTAAAGCCATGTAATCAGAAAGTCTATTATGTAAGTGTACACACTACTCATTTTTTTATTTTAGTGCATATATACCACACTACTGCCTTAACTCCAAAATACTAGCATAGTACCCCCATATCTGTACTTATTATGTAAATAAATGTTCAGATAACCTGTATCTATGTGTCAGTTATTACCTCACCATGAACGTTTTGAAACTTACAAATAAACAACCTTATGAACTTGTAATCATCCTATCTATTTGTGATAAAAAGGATACATGAATGATGATCCGTTGGGGAGGTCGTGTTTGGTCCTTAAGGGCCTTCTCACACTGACAGGGCAGGTGTGCAGCTGCTGAAAGGTCGGCTGACCTAGCTGGTCATACGTGTAGACACGTCTGGGCTGTCGGACTCGGCCTGTCCCTCACCGTTTCAGCCTCCCTCTGCTCATCTTCGGATTCAACAGCTGGAGCTTCAGCCTCTTCCTCCTCGCTCTGTCTCTCCTCAGTGTGTTCCTGTTCTTCTCAGGCACGATCACTATATCAGGCTTGTCTCTGGGTGTTTCACTCCCTGGACAGAACTTCTCTGCTTCCGCATTGAGGGGTGGATCAGCCTCTCTCACTGCTATCCACAAGTGATCCTCCTCTTCACTGGAACTGTCAGTGTCTGACGGGTAGGTATTGTCCTTGTGTTGTCTTGTTCTCAGTTTTGTTTTGTTTCCACTGTTTTTTTGTTTCAGGTTAGGTTCTTGGGCCTCTGCCTCTTCAACCAGGTAGGGACATGGAAGGAGCAGGTTACGGTGTAGCACACGTCTTCTCCCCGTTCCTTGCAACGGCTCAACCGTGTAGACTGGACTATCAGGACCTCTTCTTCCTTTGACAACATGGATCATGTCTTCCCAGTAATTGCGCATTTTTCCGGTGCCGCCTCTAGGTGTGAGGTTTCTCACCAGGACATGATCGCCAGGTTCAAGGGTAGAACTCCATGTGCGCTGATTGTAGTTTTTCTGTCCTCTCCTCCCACTTTTCTTCATATTCTGCTTTGGTTTAAAAATACTTCTGCAAAAGTTGAAGTATCAACTCAAGCTTTTTACTTAAGTAAAAGTACTGGTTTAAAAACTACTTAAATGTATAAAAGTAAAAGTAATGTAAGGGGAATGTTTTTTTTTCCATTAAGGACAAACTCTTAAGCCGCGTCTCAGGGGCCTATAGTGCACTACCCCACCTCCCCCAAAACAATCATTTTTATAAAGGCCATAATGACTATAATGTTTTAAAATGTTATGTTGAAAAATGTGGGATGCACTAGGCTACCCGTTTTAGCTGCATATATGCCCATTTAAAATGATCACATTTTATTACAATGCAAATACATTAAAGTACCATATGTGTACTACTGAGCATTAACATGCATTTCATGGAGCGGAAGAAATGATAACTAGTTGCCTATAAGTATTGTAATAGTGCAAAATAGGCGGCGGTGGCAGCGACTCCGACACAAACACTTAAAGCTGTGGTTCTCAAACTTTTTCTGTAAATAACATAATTGTGTGACTCATCTGTGCTTTTATAAATAACAGAATAAAGAAAATTGCAATCACTTTCAAGTAAATCAGATTGCCCCACCAGACAATGTTTTGTGTTCTATATGTGCAAAAAATTACTCATATTTAGTTACTACTAAATAGCTCATTGTGGAAAACAATAAGCTTTTTAATTTTTTTTTGCCAAACAAAACAGAATGAGTGCAGATATGTGAGCCATCACGTTGTATCAGTATTAGTGGCTGCAGTGAACTGCTTTCCTCGACACATATGTTATAAACGGGGTTGTAGATTTGATACGGCCTCTCTCAATTCATGCTCAATATTGAGCTTAGATCTGTTTTTTTATTTTAAGAAACCCAACAGCAAGAAAAGACGAGCTCACGGCGTTGCGTCAAATCGCGCATGCGCAAGCGTAACCTGTTAACGGCGTACCGTAACCATTTACCCGAAAGTACAGGCATTTGTCCATGTATTTATTAATTACTTAGTTTTATATCCGTGTACTTTGTACTTTTGTAATATGTGAAGACAGCTGCTCATTGTTGGTAGAAGACACGAGCACTTTGGCTCGTTTCACCTGGAGCAGGAGAGCTGCTCCGGGTTCAGAGAGCTGCTCCGGTGCGAGGAGAACTCCGGTGCTCCTCACAGGAGAGCTGCTGTTGCATCTTCACCCTGGAGCGTTTAAAACGCAGATATAGCGGTTTACTTTTCACGCGACATATTTTTCGACGCTCTCTGTCCGCTGGTGTGTGTGCTCAGCGCTCACCTGTGTGCGCGCGCACGTATCTGTGCGCAACGGGGCGGAGAGGTTTTGTGTGTGTGTGTTTTTGAACGATGACAAGCCGGAGTGAAAACAAACCAAAATTAAATAGTAACGAGGCTATTTTTAAAATGTAGGGAGTAGAAAGTACAGATATTTGCGTGAAAATGTAAGGAGTAGAAGTAAAAAGTCGTCTGAAAAATAAATACTCCAGTAAAGTATAGATACCCAAAATTTCTACTTAAGTAAGGTAACGAAGTATTTGTACTTCGTTACTTGACACCTCTGCTCCAGTGGCATGTCTGTCCAAAGGTGCTCTTGAGTTGTTGATTATAAAAAATCAAACAAAACCTTCTCAACACGATAATTCCTGAACGTGATTTGTTTTTTGTTTCTGAAAGTCCCTGTGGAAAGATTTGGGTGACACCACAGAAAGTTATCCCCTGTGCACGGAAAGCTCTTTAAGATAGAGAGAAAGGACTAAATGGACACCTCGGTGACCCATGTTATGACGTGAAAATCCTGCACCTGTCCCATCCAACAAGAGGCGGCCGTTCAGAATCATTAAACCATTACTAATGCGTAACACCTTCCCAAACAGTCTGTCAGCACTGCGCGTTATCCCCCTTGCCTCCGGAGCGCGTCTTTGAAGATCAAGCTCTCCTGTGGCTCATCAAGCCAAAAGTTGAAGGTGAGGTTCCTCAGAGAACTTGTTATCCATGATCCACTCCGCTGATTGTCTCACTTTAAGGACCAACTGGTTGTTCCCCGGGAGTTACTGTCGATGTGAATATGTGCCTCTAGTCACGGATTTCTCTCACTTTGAAATGAAAGAGCGCATTTATCCTCAGAATTCCCCTCCCTCTATCCGTCCTCCTCCACCAGTCATCTCTGAGCAACTGGTTCACATTGACAAACCTCAAACCCACTCTCCCTCTCCTTCTCTCTTCTTTTTTTTTTCAAACTGACGATCTCACCTCTGACTTACTTATTTCCTATAAAATAAAACAACCCTTTATACAAACAATCTCAAACTTTGTAGACCATAACAAAGTACCAGACTTTCTAATCATCATCGATTGAGGGGTTAAAAGCTGTAATTAATGGCTTTATTACTGGTTAATAAATCATTTAGATCCACTATAACCCATTAATAAGATTAACCTTTGGGTTGCCAGGTTGTGGGAAATCCTGTGTTCCAATGTTTCTGAGCCACAAGAGACTTCCTCTTCAGTCACCTGCAGTTATAAATGTTAACAAAGTGTTTAATATTAAGGTTAATAATTCATCAGTAAAGGGCTTTTACAACAAACCATCAAGTCTGAGTCTAGTTTAGATGCCCCACCTAAAATAGGATGCAGAGGGGTTTTCCTAATGAATTTAAAATAAAGTATCAAGCTGAAGAAGGATTTTCCACAGAACCAAAAAGTTGTTCTATTAATGGCTTACAACTGATCTATATAGCATTAGCATTTCATTGTTTCATTTGTCAAACATTAATTAACTAATTAATCACAGCTGTTCAAGTAGTTGTATAAACCCCAAATGAGTTGCTTTTCTTAATTTACAAAAAAAAGAACACAAGGTGCTGCAAGCTGTGCACATTTAACATGAATCTTATTTGAGCGCCTTACTTCGATTTCACAAGTCAACTAGCATGGTATTTTTTTAACTGGACCTATAGACTGAAGGCAACGTGGATAAAGGAATTGCACCTGATACACTGACCCCTCTCCAGAATATTCTTGTAAAGCTCTTGGGCGCCACCCTCAGGTCCCTACAGTTACTGCTCCACATGTCCACATGGACACAAGATACACAAATACAATTATTATGCCAAATATATGTGATTATATGCGTGCATAGCTTTCTTTAAATATGATTTTACGTCATAGTATAGTGTTTGGTGCTTATTTGAACATATCTATTATAAAATAGCTATAACTTTGTGATTCTGTTTAGGCCAACAGAGAAGCCTTAGCAAGCCCTGACGGCCCGCCACTGCCAGATTAAAGCTCCAGATTATCGCTTCAGCTAATTTGCATCTGTAGTCCCTTGGCACGTCAAACATAACACAATAGCAAACAGTACAGGATGAAAGACACAATACAACATTATACGTGGTGAGAAGAACACACAAGACACACAATACAAAGATACAGAGCAGCACATTCAAAGTAAGGAATAAAAAACATAATCATTTTGCTCAATGAATACAGCGCTGAGCAGCTTTCAACAGATTTTTTAAACTATTTTTGAAAGTGCTGATAGAGCTGCAGTTCTTCACCGAATATAGTGATATAGCAATTGTTTTACTTATTAATGGCAGCTTGCTTTGGGTGGAACTGTTATAATAAGGTTTTGCCTTTTAAATATCTTTTAGAGTTGTCATGTGTTTTTTATATCACAGAGTTTGACATAGAAATCAGCCTCACAATACAGGCAGTATGGCCGTGTATCATCTCCAATGAAAGCAAGTATGAAACTGCACATCCAACAGCCTTTCTGTTAAAGAAATATACCGCTGCATGTTCAACATAAGGGATGTATTGTATGCCCCACTTCATCGATCGTCTGATGAGTGAGTCTGTCATGGACCTATAGCCTGATATTCACATTAAATTGCCATTTTGAGTCTGGAGTTATATCACTTGAGGGACTAAATTATATCATCAGGAGTTGGTTTCCTATTTAATTGTTCTAGCAGGTGGAATAATTCTCATAAGGCTCCTGATTAATTTATTCTGAAATAAATTGAATGTATGGCCAGTGTTTTTCAATCTTTTTTGAGTCGCGGCACATTTTTTACAATAAAACCATCCTGCGGCACACCAATAACCAAAAAAGTTACAAAATGTCACATTATAGCATAATACAGCATATATGCTGACAATTTGTCTCTTGATTTGTTGATATTTACTCAGTGTGAAACCTGGGCCTGTTTGGATGAACACAGAACTGATATCCGCAGAAACACAAAGCTTTTCTTCAACAGCAGTCTCTCTCTGCTTTTAGCTTTTATAGCAGCCATTCTTTAAAAAAGCTCATCTCACACAAATATGCTGTGGAAAATAGGAGCAATGTTGAAATTACTCTGTTTGCAAGAATGGAGAACTCCTTGGCAACAGTCAACCAGAAACTGCCCCAAGGTAGATCAGCAAAGCTCAGCTTTAACCCACGGTCCTGTCTCAGTTCAGTTAGTTCCTCCTGCTCATCAAAGTCATGTCCTTTCTAAAAACTGTTGCTGAGCTGTATGGGTCCCTAACCCAGTCAAGGCATTCAGTGGAGGGGAAATAAACAAAATAACTTCTCCTTAAGAGTTTTTAAGTGTCTACCTATCATCTCACACAGTGCAGCAGTGTTGACATCATCTTGCCATTTCTGGGTGAGGGGGAACATGTCAAGGTTGGCACTTTCAACATGTTGTTTCCAGAGGTGCAATTTTGAACGATGTAGTTTGTCTGTGCTTGTGAGCAGGTTTTCATTTTGGCCTTGCATTTGTGTGTTCAGTTCATTCAGATGCTGAAATATATCCGCCATGTATGACAGCCTTGCGCACCACTCATCACTTGCGAGCAGCTTTGCATCATCGCGGCTCTCATCAGTCAAAAACACTCGTAGTTCCTCCCGCAGCTCAGACACACGGCCAGCACTTTGCCGCGTGACAACCATCGGACTTCTGTGTGAAGCAACAGGGCTTCATGGTCCGCTCCCATTTCCTCACATAAAGATGCAAATATGGGGCTTTTCAGAAGGCTTGTCTTTACAAAGTTAACCATGCACACGACCTCATTCAACACAGGAGCTAGGTCTGCTGGTAAAGTCTTGGCGACGATTGCCTCGCGGTGCAGAAAACCGTAACGAGAACATCTGGGCGTCTCGCTTTCACTCTGCTAACGAAGCCTTTGCTGCGCCAACATGGCTGCTGCTCCATCAGTGCAGACACTCATGAAAGTTACACGTTTCTCAGTTTTCATTTGGGTTAGTTGCCCAGGACCCAGTTCAGAGTCTGCATTTTTCTTTTTTAGACACTCAACAATGCCAAATTATTTGCGGCAACTAAATACTACAATACAAAGCAAATTAAAGTACTCTTCTTTAATTTTATCCAAAATAACTTCTCAAAAAAATGAAAAACAGGTATCATGGGGGTACCCTAAAAAAAGGCTCAAAATGTAGTGAAAAATGAGGGAATCGTTAATGAAAAATGAATAAACAAATAAATAATAGAGCTAGGAACTTGTTCTTCGGCCAACCCGTTCCTGGGACATGCAAGCCTTGTCTAAGGCACAGTCCTCCTGAATCACTGACAACTGTGGGAGAGATGAAAGAAAAATTGCTTTTTTTGAGAGGGGAAAATTACAAAACATTTTTTTTTACCATATGAATTCCCTTGGAAATAACCAGTAAGTTATATTTATTCACAACCATTAACCTAAATAAGGATTAAATGCAAATGTAACAGCAGGACGTGTGTGAGGTCATAGACGTAGAGGCAACAGTTCCTGGGGTGGCATTGGTGGGGTATTTTTCTTCTCTATGACTGATAACGTAGACTGATAAGCTCTAGCGGGGTTCATACACATTTTGAGCAATGGATTTCCATGATTTTTCCATGACTTTAAACCAAATTTCCATGACCAAAATTTTTGTGAAATCTTGGTGTAAACATGATAAAGTGAGAAAATGTAGTATTTAAACTAACAATGAGGATTCCAAAGCATACAGTTTACCTTAAATGACACAAATGAATGATACAATAGTTTGATTAAAAGAATAAACATTTATATAGATGCCTGTATGTATGCCTGCTTATATTTTGAGCGTCTTTCTTTTAAAAGCATATTTATTATTTAAAACTCAGCATAAATGAACCACGTGAACACATGAATATAACACATTTCCATGACTTTTCCAAGTTTTCCATGACAGTAAGAACCCAGTCTAGTGTCAAGGAGGAAATCTGCGCAGCTAACGATTGCCAACGTAAACAAAGCGATCTTTAAATCACTTGTTGAGAAGGGAGTCACCAAGCCTGTGACATGACGATAGCTGTGCATGAAATGGGGTCGGCAGGGAAATAATAAGTTACACTATCACCAACGTCGGGTGAAAATCACCCGAACACGTCCCTCCAGAAAAAAACAGCTATCGGAGCAGAGAGACACGCCCACTTTCGATAACGTCTGTGAGCAGCATGAAGCTACACAAGGATTCACGTGACTCGGACAAAAGCAACACAATGAAAATAAAGTAAACACAATTGCTCGGGTGAAAACCACCCGACGTTAGGGTTCTAGGGTTAAGATACGGTCGGATGGGAGCAGCCGAGCTGCTGTTAACAGCGCGGCGGCTCCATAACGTGAGCTCGCTTGTCTCTTCCTGCCGTCACGTAACCGATCATTTTAACACAACGGTGATGTTATAAGGTCCCTTGTTTTTCAAGAACTACGTTTAAAAATGATTGCTGCCGCATGTCGATTCAAATCTTCTTTTCTCGGCTGCATTTGAAGGAGTCTTAAACGGGACCGACTCGTCGCAGCAGGTTCACAATTGCAGCGTTGCAGGATTATGACGTACCGGCGTGTCACGTGACGTCAGAGATTCCTCAAAGGCACCTCAGTCCAGGAGACAGTAAATAACCCACAGTTTATGTTGGCTGTATTGGCAAGAAACAACGTTTATTAGTATCAGTTTTTTTTTTTAAACCTACTGTGGACAATACAGAGATGGAGGAACAAGAACAAGCCTGGTACATACAAAAGCTTGACAAACAACAACATTTTATTAATGAACAACAGACAATGAACAACAGTCAGATTGACAGACTGGAGCTAACTATATCTAAACTTGAGCTGTCGAATAATGACTTGGTTGCAGAATTGGAATATGTCAAAAACAAAATGAAATCCAACAAAAATCAGTATGAGAACATTTTAGAAGATTTGGAAAACAGCACAACATCTCTGATCAAGAAGAATCAGATAATTGCACACAAACTGGACCAGAGTGAATTCGAAAAAGAGACATTGAGGGCAAAGATTAGTAATCTGGAGGCAACCATTGAAAAGTTGCAGGAAAATGAGAAAATCCGGGATAAGAAACTCCAGAGCTTGACTACTAATGAGGCCAAATTCAAATCTCTGTACAAGGAAACAGAAGAAACATTAGATTATGTCAGGGAAACCTTAGAGGAACGTGACACAGACAACAGAGATAAAGACAAGGTAATAGAAGAACACAAGCAGATCATAGTTGAATATCTGTCAGAGTACAACAAATTGAGTGTTCAGAATGAGATCATGGACAATGAGCTCGCTGAACTTAAGTCTCTGACAGCTGAATTGAAGTCTCTGACAGCTGAACAACAACGATCAATCTATGATCTTGAAGACCAGCTCCAGTTTCAGATGAGGCAGGAGGAGACAATTGCAAGCCAGGCCTGCCTAAATTGGAGAGAGGAATGCCGTATTTTAGGTGAAAATACAGACTCATCTGAGAATCAGAGAGATGAGAGCATCCTGATGAAGACACCTGATGATCAAACAGATGAAACGGCTCAGTCCAGACCTTCATGGTTTTGGCTTCCTAAAAGGATACTGAAGGGTGTACTTTATGTTGGCGTCGGAGTCGTGGGTGCAATTCTTATAACTGGAATTGCAAACATTATTGTCGGTACAAATTCCTGCTTCTCCATGGAGTCGGACTGCAACGTTATTCAACGTTTCACATCCAAGCATTACATTCGACCTCCTCCCTTTTGACCTTTCGTGTGAGTGACCTTTCGCTATATGAGCTGTGATAGTTCATATTGAGTGAGAGGTAAAGAGAACGAATGCTTTCAGAAAAATAGAAATAAACAAAAAGTAAATAAAACAAATACAAACTTGTAAGAATTTAATTTGTAAAATGAATAGAAATTAAATAAGAACTATTGATTCTCAAAATAATGACAAAACTCAAATATTAGCTCAATAGCTCAATATTGAGCATGAATTGAGAGAGGCCGTATCAAATCTACAACCCCGTTTATAACATATGTGTCGAGGAAAGCAGTTCACTGCAGCCACTAATACTGATACAACGTGATGGCTCACATATCTGCACTCATTCTGTTTTGTTTGGCAAAAAAAATTAAAAGCTTATTGTTTTCCACAATGAGCTATTTAGTAGTAACTAAATATGAGTAATTTTTTGCACAGATAGAACTTACACAAAACATTGTCTGATGGGGCAATCTGATTTACTTGAAAGTGATTGCAATTTTCTTTATTCTGTTATTAATAAAAGCACAGATGAGTCACACAATTATGTTATTTACAGAAAAAGTTTGAGAACCACAGCTTTAAGTGTTTGTGTCGGAGTCGCCGCCACCGCCGCCTATTTTGTACTATTACAATACTTATAGGCAACTAGTTATCATGTCTTCCGCTCCATGAAACGCATGTTAATGCTCAGTAGTACATATATGGTACTTTAATGTATTTGCATTGTAATAAAATGTGATCATTTTAAATGGGCATATATGCAGCTAAAACGGGTAGCCTAGTGCATCCCACATTTTTCAACATAACATTTTAAAACATTATAGTCATTATGGCCTTTATAAAAATGATTGTTTTGGGGGAGATGGGGTAGTGCACTATAGGCCCCTGAGACGCGGCTTAAGAATTTGTCCTTAATGGAAAAAAAACATTCCCCTTACATTACTTTTACTTTTATACTTTTAAGTAGTTTTTAAACCAGTACTTTTACACTTTTACTTAAGTAAAAAGCTTGAGTTGATACTTCAACTTTTGCAGAAGTATTTTTAAACCTTAGTATCTATACTTCTACTTGAGTAATGAATGTGAATACTTTTGACACCTCTGCTGGACAAAGTGACACAACATTCATTGAGCAAGATATATGAAATGAACTGCAGCTGACTACTTGCCCAGTTAAACTGAAACTCACTAATGTGATGGCCGGAAATATGGTCTTTAAAAGTGAACGGGCATCTGGTTTGCGTGTGAGAGGTTTCAATTCCACTGTGCACATCAAACTGCCTCCTACATACACCAAAGACTGCATACCTATGACAGACAACACATACCAACGCACGAAACGACAAAAGGGTGGTGCCATCTCACATCAACGGCAGACCAAATACCGCCTCTTCTTAACTGCGATGTGGGGTTACTGATAGGCTACAATTGTCCAGGAGCTCTCGTACCCAGACGTGCAGTGGCAGGCCGTGCATTTTCTACCTGGGCCTTCTGTGCCGTGTAGTCCACATCACGGGCGGACTGGGAGAGTTACTGTCAGACCAGCCCACTACTTGGCCGTTCATACAGACTCATGTGTGGACAGCAGATACTCACGCTGCTATAAGGCCGATTTCTTTGCACTATTACGGGCATGGAGGTCATGGAGAACCGACCTGCGGAGCTATTTTAACACTTTGACGAGAAAAAAAAGGCGCTTTATGAGACAGCGGACACTCCCGTGGAGCAATGTGCAATTATGCTTCTCGGTCGGATGCCTCCAACCTCGCCTCAGCGATGTTGTGCATCCTGGCTGACTCACTTGACCAGCACAACCCTGTCGGGTTGCTGCGTCATTAACGGACAATGCATGTTCAGATTCTAGGTTCTAGCTGCTTCTTCTTTCATTGACAGAAGTCACCCTGCCCCACTGACCAATCACAGCGCATGTTAATGGTCACGCTGGGCCACTGACAAATCTGTTCGGATAAAAGCTCCCCTTCAAACCAGCTGTACTGAAAGCAGTGCTGCAGGCTGGAAGCAGAGCAACAGAGGAAGACAGGAGCAACAGCAGTGTATTTGTGAAAATAGCTAGTGATTCTGTTTAGGCCAGCAGAGAAGGCTTAGCAGGCCCTGACGGCCCACCACTGCAGATGTGTCATAACAGGAAAGGATGATGAACCCTTTGCCATTCTTACAGACTTAGGTTGGAGTATTGTCGGTTGTTCAGCACCTCACTCTGATGCGCAATTGTGAAACGGTCACTGTCACAGAGTAACCGTGAAGGAGCTGCCCGCAGTGACTCCAATGGATGCAATAAGAATTCTCTGTTGGGAACAGGACCGCGGTGAGCAGAACCCACAAGCAGACACGGTAGTTGCTTTTACAGACCGAAGTTTACTAGGCAAACGGACACCAAAAGACAAACTCGTACAGGACAGGGAGTTGACACAGACTAAATACACAGGGGAACGAGACACAGGTGGAAACAATGAGGGCGGGGCTTGCAATCACACAGGAGAGCGGCACATGAGAAGGGAGGAGTCTGGAACGAGAGACAAGGGGACTGACAGACAACACAACAGAAACAGACAGTGAACAGAGAACTACCCAGGAGGTATTTGGTGTAACAGTAGCCCCCAGAAGTTAGAAAGGATCAGGCATTCCAGACAAAGACCTCAGAACAAGTTGACCTTGTAGGCAGACTGAAAAAGTTTTCTTGTTGGTCTCAGGCCATCAAAGCAGTGGTGCGTCTCTTGCGCCGTGCTAAAAAGGTAAAATCATGTGACCTCTCAACAGTTAGTGAAAGACAAAGTGCAGAGCGACTCATCATCAAGGACATACAAAGCCAAACATACGGAGAAGAGATAAAGCTGCTAAGCAAAGGACATCAGCTTCCAAGAAACAACAAGCTGTATCACCTCGACGCTTTCCTGGATGCAGAGGGGGTGCTCAAGGTGGGAGGTAGGCTCAGCCGCTCATCTTTCCCTAATGCTTTCAAACACCCAACAGTCATTCCTCAGGGACATCACGTAACAAATCTGGTCATCGCTCACCAACATGAAGCAGTGAAACATCAGGGCAAAGGCTTCACCATCAATGAAATTAGGTCCAATGGCTATTGGATCTGTGGACTGAGCAGAGCAGTCGCAAACTACATCTGTCACTGTGTGACGTGTCGAAGGCTGAGAAGGCCAGCCAAAGGATGAGTGACCTGCCTGTGCAGTACTTGACGGAACAGTTTTGGAGTAGATGGGAAAAAAAAAAAAGAGTACCTCCACAACATCACAACAAGACAGTACTGGCATAGCACTAAAAGGAACCTGCAGGTCGGTGATATAGTACTGGACACTGAGGACACTTTACCACAAAGCAAATGGAGACTTGGGACAGTCTCAGAAGTCATTCAAGGCAAAGATGGACTTGTGAGACGGGCCAAAATCTTGTTTGGAGAGAAGGAACTGAACCACAAAGGAGAGCGCACCAGGAGGCCCACTTTGGAGCGCCCTGTCCAGAAGTTAGTTTTATTGCTAGAAGATGTTTAAGCACGATGCAGTTAAGAAATTTGATATATTTTTCTGTGTGGCATTGCCCAGGGGTTCTTAACCTTTTTGACCTCGGGGTCCAACTTTTCAAGTACAAAGTGCCCCGAGGCCCATTCAAATCTTGACACTGTATTGGTTTATTAACTAACTGATCACACTTTTGGTTTGACTTGTATTCAATAGCTAAATCAATTCTACCTACAGTTTAACAAGCAAAATCCTTGTCAAATAAATTACCTGATACACTAGGATCATCACAAAGACATGTATTGATCATATGTATGTAAACCTGCACAGACAGCAAGTCATAGAACAAATCAAGCTAATACAATAACTAATTTAAAGGTCAAGTGTATTAACACAAAAATAACTAATTATTCGATTTTTCCAGAAAAACAAGTGGGACTCTTAAAAAAAAAACTGAGATTTTTTTTGTTGATGAATACATAATAAAATAAATACACTGCACAATTATTAAGAAAGTAATTTTTAAGATTAATTGTATTATTGAACTACTACAGTGCTCTCGGTTAATCCACAATATTAATAAACCTCAAACCTGAATATGACAGTAAAAGCGAGGTTTTCTTAGGAGTATATCTGTGTGTTCACAATTATTGGGCAACTATTAGTGTGCAGACAAGTGTGCACACAATTCCAAATACACATTTTCAAATTAAATAAACTGTAAATAACAATTTAATAAAGTGCAAATTAAAATATAGCATAATGATATGCTTTAGCACAGTCATTTTTACAGAACCAGAAGTTGCTCTTCATATCATGTCTTCTTCTGCTTATTGGAGCTTGTTAAATAACTGACTGACGCATTACCGCCACCAAGTGGTGGGAAGCTGTATTGTAACTGAGCGTCTCGATAACAGTAATATCTCTGCTGCCCCCACGGCCCACAGGTTAAGAATCACTGGTATAGTCTATACATTTGAAGGGTTATTCTGTAGTGGAAATTGTGTTTTACGGTTTCCATTTTGTAAAAACACTATAATTTGGTGGGAGTGTAAATAACCCCATGGTAGGTTTATTGTTTTGGGTTGATTGCCTGCTTTGCATTTGTCTTATTGGTTCTTGACGTATGCCTAGATGACATTGCATTGTTTGAGGAGTTTATAGAGGCTTTATGCTACTTTCTCTTAAATAGATGAATCTGATTTTCATTTTAAAAAGGTAAAAGGAAGCGCAGATTTGTTTTATGTTGAACATTAACTTGACGGTACGGGTACGGATCTTGTCACGGACAGATGCGTCGTAACAAAGTGTAATAGTTTAATGGACCCGTATGAGGCTAATGCTTACGGTGGTGACGGATTACAAGTTTGATGGATGTATGTTGACCCAGAGGAAGAAAATAAAGGAGTAATTTCACCAGCAGTAAATTTCATGCCACTTCATATACGGGGGATCCGTTACAGAGAAAGTTCCAGTGTGTTTGGATTATTTTAGACATCTGTCACATATTCAGAGACACTGGATGGAAAAAGACACTAAGACACACATGCTGTGTGATCCACACATTAATTTACAACATTCTGTATTCCCTTTAGTTTTACATTAATTAAACCTTTGGTCAGTGGACACAGTATTGTAGCGACCCTGTACTGGTGCCTGTCGGTGGGGAGGGGTCGCTCGAGCACCTCTCGCTCTCTCCGGCCAATCATGGGGAGGCAGTGTGCATGATGGTCGGGTTGCGGCCCTGTGATTGGCGGAGCAGAGGGGAGGCGGGGTGTTGACCTGTCGGGGAAACGGGACGGTCAAGTGTGTGAGACGTGTAGTCAAGTAGCAACAGCGCTTGTTAGCTGTTCTGTAGCTACGGTGTTGATATGTTGTGGACAGTTACCTGAATAAACCTGCATTGCAAGGAAACCAGCGGTCTACGAGTCGTGAGTGTGGACGCTACAGTATACTTACTAAATTTACAGGCCCATATCTGCCACAGAGCGATTTTGTAAATTTGTAATTTCCTCAAGTTAAGAGTTACATTCATTTGGAGGCTCAGGACCTAAATCCTGTTTCAATTGTGTTTGTACTTTGTTTGTTCATCAACTTACTCAATATAGGGGAATATAAATGGGACGAGATCTGATTGAAGTCATTCAAAGTTAAAACCGTGGTGAGCAGCAAAGAGTTATTTTAGTGGTGGATCAGACAGGAGCTTCGTTTAACACTCAACAAAAAGCATTTCAAGAAAAATGTTTTCTTCACAAATTCAGAAAAAGAAGCTAAATATAATACTGTTTTTGTAGCGTTAGACATTCCTGCAACTATCTCCGTTATTACAGTCACCAAAGTGGTTAGCTAGTAGCTAGCATCCACGGGAGAAAAAGGACAGACTACCATCGTCTCTTTGGTCTGGGAACTCACTGACCGTTTATTCTGCGCATGCGCACAACAGCACCCCAGTGCACACAGGCACACACCCTCCCACGTGACATCACTGCACAGGCCACTCAACACGCTTTGCTACTCATATAAGGAATATGCTCAACACTCCCACTCAAAGACATGTGTATAGCTCTCTATGGTGGTAAATAAAAAACAAAAATACATATCTCCAAAATAAAACATTTTGCATACTGGCAGTGTTCTAAAAACTTCAAAAACATTTACATCTGTCCGTTCACATTACTCACCAAACAAATACCCTTTGAAACTCTCAAACGTATTCTTTGCCACTGGCTTGGTAAGAACATCAGCTACCATGTTTGCAGTAGGACAGTATTCTGTGTGTGCAGACCGTATAAAGTGAAACTTTATATCTATGTGTTTGCTTCTCTGTCTGCAGACTGGGTTCTTAGATAAAGCTATCGCCCCCTGGTTGTCCTCATATATCTTGACTGGTACATGCTGGTTACTACTATCTATTCCTCTCAGTAGTTGTACAAGGTACATACTCTCTTGAGTAGTGGCTGCAGTGAAAGTGAGGCTCCCGCTGCCATGGTGGCACAGTGTCATGAAGTGGAGCTTCTAATGAGGACCAAGACAAGTCTGGTATGAACGGACTCACTCTACTGGTGAACTGCAGTATTACAACTGTTAAAGCATTGAGAACGCGCTCTTGCACCAGACATGTATATCTTTTCCACACGTAACATTCAACATTAGTTAGCGTCAACAAGCACGTGTCATTGTACTTTCTGCCTTCAAAGTAAACGCACTTGCTGTTTCCATGCTCTTCACAATAAGAGTAAATAATGTAATAAAACAAGTTACAACATACAGGAGGGGGAGGAGGAGATTGGTGGTGGTGATAGCAGGTGAGTGTGCTAGCTAACATGTTGTGGATAAACACTCATTCACTAAATGTTCAGAAACGTTGTCTATGAACTTTACTTGACATAATAGATAGCGTGTGGTGTAAATCTAGTTCTAAAGTGTTGGAAAATAATATACTATCCTGATTAACTCTGGTGATTTGTAATTATAATTAAAGTGTTTTAAGTGTTTCTGTCAGTGTTTATGCTTCATTGTCCTTGCTTTTCTTTTTTTTGAACAGTTATTTATGAAAATTTTCAGATTTAAATTACATCAAATAAGAGACAAGGAGACAATGACCCATTCCAGTATAGTAGTGTTATTAAGGGCTTGTGTGATTATATGTACAGTACATCAACGGACCGAGTTGGCACAGTATCTGCGCGCGGATTGTGGTGGGTCAGTCTGGACCAAAAAGTCCAGGGCCGAATTTTTGTCCCAGTCCAGGCCTGGCTGTAGCCCAATGCTGTTGCTTTGGTTCTGCTAGGTACTGAGATAGTTTACTCACAACCCAGCTCAGGTCAGGTCTGGTACATGTCATAATGTATATCAAGTTACCTACTATCTCTCTATATCCTGTCGAATCAATAACTTCACCCTCACTGTCAAAATGTAACTTTTGCTCACATGGGAATGTCCGGTTTGCATTCGGACATTCCAAATTTCGCTAATATTTTCTCTGTGTCTCTTTTGAGTCATTTTGATATCTCCCTCACTATGTCTGAAATTGATACATAGGAAGTGTTTAAGTGGACCCATATCTTTCATCTTAAACCTTCTCTTCAACATTTCTTTTACATCACTGAGTAAGGTGTTGTTACTCGCTACTATGTTTAAGTCATCTACCCACACTAACAGAATCGCTTTCTTGTCCATACAATGAATTGTTGAGTTTACACACTAAGTGTTCCCCTGTTTTTGACTTGATCTCAAAACTTTCCGGTTGCTCCATATATACCTCAGTCTATTGGAGCATGGAGGTAAGCAGTCTTCACATCCATTTGGTGTATGGAGGTGATTCTTAACCATAGGGCCACGGCCCCCCATTGGGCCGCGAGCGCCACCTAGAGGGCCCCCAAAAACTTTCCGTTTTCACCTATGGGCCGCGAGGGCCGTGGGACCGCATAGGTTATCAATTGAAGACAGCAGAGATATCACTGTTATCCACGAGACGCTCAGCTACAATACAGCTTCCCACCACTTGGTGGCGGTAATGTGTCAGTCAGTCGTTTAACAATTTCGAATATGCAGAAGAAGAAACTCAGCCAGCAGCTAGCTAGCCTGTAGCGAAAGTTATAGAGAAGTATTTTAAACCAAAATATAAAGACGAAAGTGCTGCTGAACACTCCCACAAATGTCTCACACAGTGCAGCAGTGTTGACATCATGTTGCTATTGAAAACCTGCTCACAAGTACAGACAAACTACATCGTTCATGTTGAAAGTGCCAATCTTGACATGTTTATCTCCACTTCACACTTCAGGGTCCCCCCATGATACCTGTTTAAAAAAAATATTACAGGTATCATGGGGCTAAAAAAAAGGCTAAAAATGTAGTGAAAAATTAGGGAATCGTTAATGAAAAATGAATAAAATAAATAAATAAATAATTGAACTAGGAACTTGTTCTTTGGCCAACCTGTTCCTTGGACATGCAAGCCGTGTCTGGTAAAGGCACAGTCCTCCTGAATCACTGAGAACTCAAAAAAATACTTTTTTTGAGAGGGGAAAATGACAAAACTTTTTTTTTGTTTTACCTTGTCACGTGGGTCCTTGTGTAGCATGAAGCTACACAAGGACCCACGTGACTTGGACAAAAGCACCACAATGAAAATAAAATAAACACAATTGCTCGGGTGAAAATCACCCGACGTTAGGGTTCTAGGGTTAAGATACGGTCGGATGGGAGCAGCCGAGCTGCTGTTAACAGCGCGGCGGCTCCATAACGTGAGCTCGCTTGTCTCTTCCTGCCGTCACGTAACCGATCATTTTAACACAACGGTGATGTTATAAGGTCTCTTGTTTTTCAAGAACTACGTTTAAAAATGATTGCTGCCGCATGTCGATTCAAATCTTCTTTTCTCGGCTTCATTTGAAGGAGGCCGTTTCTCAATACCAAGTACGCTAAGTCCAGACTTGTGTACTTTTGGAGTTTGGACTTGGGAGTCCAGACTCCCAAGGACAGGAGGACGCAGGACAGTCTTTTTGCAATTGGAACAGCAGCTGACTTGATGACGTCACCACCTCAGCTGTTCTTGTCATGAGTTACTCTGATTCTTTACTGTAAAGTATTTTTACAGTGAAACAAAATATGACAACCGTGCTTTTTTCTGCACTGGTTTCATTGTATATATAACATGTTTATAAATATGTATTTCATATATATTTATAGTTATATATTTATATATACACAATAATTGAAAACAATTCGGTAAAAAGGAATAAGACACCGCTCTAGTTCAAAG
Source organism: Taurulus bubalis (assembly GCF_910589615.1). Classification (NCBI taxonomy): domain Eukaryota; kingdom Metazoa; phylum Chordata; class Actinopteri; order Perciformes; family Cottidae; genus Taurulus; species Taurulus bubalis. The sequence goes on along the minus strand of NC_136600.1, from coordinate 18,106,938 downwards.
TAAAATTAAAATCTCAAGTTATAAATCTTAACCTTTCCCTCACTCAAACTGATTTAATGTGTCTGTGAATAAATAATAAAGACTGCTTGTTAGATCCTCGAAACCGAATTATAACTCATGTTTAACCGCTAGGGAGACATCGGAGCCAGCGGATCATTTCAAAAAGTCCAGCCGGGATCAGGCTGCTCTTGGCGGGCAGCAGAGCGCTGACGGCCCGGTGCTGCGGGGCTCAGCGGTCCCGCGGGCAGAACCTCAAACCGTCGGCGTATCTTTTTAAGTCGGCTGATTATGGACAAACCGACCACAGATTTGATGCTTAAACAACTAACTTCTGGTCTGAAAACATCCTAAAATTACATGTTGTGAATCAACAATGGTAGTATTCATAGAATGTCAACTTTCAGTTGTGAGTTTTCTCATCCACCATTGTTCCCCGTTTGCTGGTCCGAAATGCATTCTGGGATATTGGCTCTCTCAAGTACGCTCAAGTCTTCTCTGATGCATCCCCGATAAAATGGGCGGATCAAGTCACATCCGGGGATTTTCACCGTGCTTGGCAAGAAGCGAACTTTTGAATTGGAACAGTACTTGGGCCGCGACTGATGACGTTTCACGAGTCCACGAGAACACAAGTACAGAGAAGAACGCTTATTGAGAAACGGCCTCCGTCTTAAATGGGACTGCCTCGTCACAGTGGTCTTTTCTCAATACCCAAGTACACAAGTACGGATTTGTGAACTTTTGGAGTTTGGACTTGGGAGTCCAGAGTCTCAAGGACGGGAGGACACAGGACGGTCTTTCTGCAATTGGAGCAGCAACTGACTTGATGATGTCACCACCTCAGCTGTTGTTGCTCATGAGTTCACTCTGTGTTCACTGTAAAGTATTTGTACAGTGAAACAAAATATGACAGCTCTGCTCTTTTTGCACTGGTTTCACAGACATACACATATCATTGTATATATATTGTGTTTATAAATATATATTATATATATATATTATTGTGTTTATAAATATATGTTATATATATATATATACATACACATATCATTGTATGTATAATATGTTTATAAATATGTATTTCATATATATATATATATACAGTTATATATTTATATATATATACACATATAATTGCAAACAATTCGGTCAAAAGTAATAAGACACCGCTGTAGTTCAAAGTAAAAGTTAAATAAAAATCTTAAGTTATGAATCTTAACCTTTCCCTCCGTCAAACTGATTTAATGTGACTGTGAATAAATAATAAAATAATAAATATTGCTCGTTAGATCCTCGAAACCGAATTATAACTCATGTTTAATCGATATGGAGACATCGGAGCCAGCAGATCATTTCAAAAAGTCCAGCCGAGACCGGGCTGCTCTCGGCGGGCAGCAGAGCGCTGACGGCCCGGTGCTGCGGGGCTCAGCGGTCCTGCGAGTAGGACCGCAAGAACACAAGTACAGAGAAGAACGCTTATTGAGAAACGGCCAGGATATGGTTCATTCTTCTCTGTGAAAGCAGGGGGGCTATGCAGGGGATTCCTGCGAAAGGGGGGGTGGACTTTGCGGAGGATAAGCGCCCGAACATAGGGGTTTGTGGCCGACTGCAAGGTTGGTGGTTCGAACCCAGCCAAGGGCAAAGAAGATGCTGCACATCTGTCCTGGTGCCCTGAAGCTGGACTTGCATGAAGTCAGCAGACAGCTGTCCTGGTTGCCTGGTGCTGAAAAGGACTACATGAAGTCAGCAGACAGCTGTCCTGGTTGCCTGGTGCTGAAATGGACTACATGAAGTCACCACACATCTGTCCTGGTGCTGAAATGGACTACATGAGGTCAGCAGACAGCTGTCCTGGTTGCCTGGTGCTGAAATGGACTACATGAAGTCACCACACATCTGTCCTGGTGCTGAAATGGACTACATGAGGTCAGCAGACAGCTGTCCTGGTTGCCTGGTGCTGAAAAGGACTGTGGTGGACAGCCTGAGCTTGATGGTCCATGTTTCGTTATTAATTTATTGTCACTCTCATTCACAGCTGTATGAAGCTGCACATCTGTCCTGGTCTCCTGATGCTGCACATCTGCTGATGCTGGACTGGACTACACAAGGTCATCAGACAGCTGGACATCCTGAGCTTCATGGTCATGTTTAGTTATTTATTGTCATTGTCATGTCACCATTTCTATCATAATTTGGAGAGCTTGTATTTAAGATCATATAAGAAATAATAAAGCTTCAAACAAATTTCCGATTGCAAGACTTTTATTAAAATAAATAACAAACACAAAATAAATGATGGCAAATAATAATAAATAAAGAAATAAGATAAACAAACTAGTGTGTGTGTATATTTACATATTATAAAAGCAAACAATAAAATGTCCCTCATCCAGAGGAACAGCCGACATGCAAAGAAAGGGTCGGGGGATGCGGGAGGCTGGGTGTAGATCGGCCGGGTTTGGGGGGGACCACCAGAGATTCAGCTCACCGATGAGTCGACACCTCCCCCTGCCGTCCCTGGTAAACAGCACCTGACCGATCCACTGCTGCTGCTCGGCAGTGAGAGCTGCCTGCCAGGACTCAGGCAGCAACTGGTCAGACGACACAAACAGATAAGACATCTTCATACCTGAGGCTCACTTCATGAGGGCAGCAGAGACACATGAGGCCTCATGTGTTTGACAGACAGACTCACCTCAGCACTGACGGCAGGCGGTGGAGGAGGGAGGAAGGCTGGACCGGGGAACTCCTCCTGTTCCTCCGGTGGCGGCTGCAGGCGGCGTCCGGGTGGCGACTGCAGGCCGGGCCGAGGGAGCTGGTGACTGCATGAGGCTGCACCAGGCCGTCTTGGTCCTGCGTGGCCTCCAGCAGCTCCTGGTCTGTGGGCTCACCGCAGAGTCACCAGCTCCAGGATGTGGTGCTGAGGTGGAGGGAGGAGGAGGTGGAGCGAGGAGCGAGAGAGGGGCCTGTACATCTGAGGCTTAAAGAGAAATAAACGGTTTCAGTGAGGTGAAACGATGAGAGTGTTTTGTGTTAATATTGAGAGACAGTCACACATTGAGCCAAGCTGCAATTACAACTAGAGGAGCACAGAAGGTGAGGAGAAAGCGATGAGACCAGGTCTGACATGATGAGGGGTCACCTAGGGGATTGAGGGAAAGGGTGGTGAAGGAGCTGTTACTCTACACGTGTACCATTGGTGATGTTTAGGCTGGCAAATGGGTGAGTGATTTGAGATTAGCACCAGGCAGACATGAGCTACTCAGCTACTCATTAAACCCAAACTTACCTGTCGTCTCCTCCTCTGACTATAAAAATGTTTGAGAGCAAATAGAAAAGGTCAACAATAAATTCAAGTATTTCTGTTGCTACCAAATTGTTACCTGAATACAACTTGATGTTTTACTCACATTTCTCCACGTCAACTACCGCCTTGACCAGCTCCTCATCCGAAGGCTCCTCAGACGACCTGGAGGAGGACGGAGCTGGTCCGAAGTGGGCTGTAATCACATGATGAGAGAAGAAGCAGGAAGTAAACAATGCACACAGGAAGTTCAATAAAGATGAATTAACTCTATCATTTATGCTGGATTTACCTGGAAATGCAGGCTTAGGGCCCACCATCTTCTTGACCTGGGCCTGCATTTGCAACGCAGACAGAGAACGCCGTCCAGAGACAAAGGCCGCAAGCGACGTACCGGATCTTTTTTGAGTCCTCAGACTCGTACAAGCTCTGCGCGTCTCAAATTTGAAGTCCCCGAAGCCAACAAGGGCATGTCCCTCCTGCCCGGGCTGGAGGGACTTCCCCCTCCTCAAACGCACGGTGGAACCTGACTGCCTCCACAAAGTCAGGGTACTGCTGAGGAGTAGCGGGTGAAGGCGTCCTGCAAGTTCACAAAGGAGGTTAAAACTGTCATTTCTCTCATTTGTGTAATGGTATGAATGTGTACTGAAGGACTCCACCTTGTTGGCCATCAGCGGGGACTGAGACGCTGTCCTCTCTCGCTCCTTCTGGTGTCCTGTATGCTTGGACCCTGACGATCTTCTGAGCCTGGGCCGCTGGCGAGGCCCTTAGCAGGAGAGTTCCATTCCAAGTCCTCAGAAATGTTGGATGTTCCATCTAAACATAAAGAGGAACATAATAATATTACTATGAATAGTATATGTATTATTATAATATATACAATAATATATAATACAAGTGTATTAAATAGACAGTGGGTGACATATAATATATACTATTATATATACTATAATAATATAATAATATATAATAAAAGTGCATTAAACAGACAGCAGTGTTATTGCTCAGCTTGCTGCAGGCAGGAGCTACACGTGAACAACAGGTTTAAACAGCAGCAACCCCCGCCCGGTAACACAATCATAATAAACTGACTATAATAATATTGAAATATATAATAAAAGTGCATTGAACCGACAGCAGTGTGTTAGCAGCTCGGCGCTGCGGCAGCCACACGTCAACACAACACATCAATAACACGTGAACAACAGGTTTAAACAGCAGCGACGTCCGCTGGTTAACACGGAGTCATAATAAATAGACTATAATAATATATAATATATAATAAAAGAGCATTGAACGAGCAGTGTGTTAGCAGCGCAGCGCTGCGGAAGCTACACGTAAACACAACACGGCAATAACAACAGAACAGACTGGCTGATTATAAGTAACTCCGGGACTGTCAGCCACTAATAACAGCACTAATATGAGCAATAATATGCTACACAGTCATATGTAACATCACTTCATAAGCACGACGTCGATAAAGTGTAATAACATGTACTCGTATTGTACTCTCGTCAGTGTGGTCCGCTGTAGCGAGGATCCAAGATGGCGGAGCCTCGGGACTTTCCGGAGAGATTCGGAAGTTGTGACGAGTTCGGGAGATGAGACAAACGAGCCATCTGATTGGCAGGCAAAAGCTTGAATAGCGTGATTGGCTCGTACAAGTTGAGACAAGGTGAGACAGATGAGACTGAATGGGAAGAATGGGAACGGCCAGCAGGTCCACAAATGCAGCGTCGCAGGATTCTGACGTACCGGCGTGTCACGTGACGTCAGAGATTCCTCAAAGGCACCTTAGTCCAGGAGACAGTAAATAACCCACAGTTTATGTTGGCTGTATTGGGAAGTAACAACGTTTATTAGTATTAGTTTTTTAAACCTACTGTGGACAATTCAGAGATGGAGGAACAAGAACAAGCTGGGTACATACAAAAGCTTGACAAACAACAACGTTTTTTTAATGAACAACAGACAATGAACAACAGAGAGATTGACAGACTGGAGGCAACTATATCAGACCAAGAGCTGTCAAATAATGGCTTAGCTGCACAATTGGAATATATCAAAAACAAAATGAAATCCAACAAAAATCAGTATGAGAACATTTTAAAAGATTTTGAGGACACCACAACATCTCTGATCAAGCAGAAAGAGGTAATTGCATACAAACTGGACCAGAGTGAATTTGAAAAAGAGACATTGAGGGCAAAGATTAGTAAACTGGAGGCAACCATTGAAAAGTTGCAGGAAAATGAGAAAATCCGGGATAAGAAACTCCAGAGCTTGACTACTAATGAGGCCAAATTCAAATCTCTGTACAAGGAAACAGAAGAAACATTAGATTATGTCAGGGAAACCTTAGAGGAACGTGACACAGACAACAGAGATAAAGACAAGGTAATAGAAGAACACAAGCAGATCATAGTTAAATATCTGTCAGAGTACAACAAATTGAGTGTTCAGAATGAGATCATGGACAATGAGCTCGCTGAACTTAAGTCTCTGACAGCTGAACAACAACGATCAATCCATGATCTTGAAGACCAGCTCCAGATGAGGCAGGAGGAAACAATACTTTCAGGCCAGGCCTGCCTGAATTGGAGAGAGGAATGCCGTATTTTAGTTGAAAATACGGACTCATCTGAGAATCAGAGAGATGAGGCTGTAGATCCAGCTGCTGAGGTTCAGTCCAGACCTTCATGGTTTGACCGTGCTAAAGATGTACTTAAAGTAGGACTGTATGTTGGCGTTACAGTTGCGGGTGCGGTTCTTCTCACTGGAGTTGCTCATGTTCTTGTTAATAGCATGACGGGTTCAAACTGCTTGTCGTTGGAATCTGATTGCAATTTTATCCAGAGAAGTACTGATCTTCATTATATCCAACCTCCTCCCTTTTAAGTGGGGGTGTGAATGACGACCTCTTGCCTAATGTGAACTGTGATAGTTCATTATGAGTAACCCTCCTCCCTTTTAAGTCTAGGTGTGAATGATGACCATTTGTCTAATGTAAACTGTGATAGTTTATTATGAGTAACCCTCGTCCCTTTTAAGTCTAGGTGTGAATGATGACCTCTTGTCTAATGTAAACTGTGATAGTTCATTATGAGTAACCCTACTCCTTTTTAAGTCTAAGTGTGAATGGTGACCTTTCACCTTATGTGAACTGTGATAGTTCACATAAGGTGAATGATGACCTTTCACCTTATGTGAACTGTGATAGTTCACATAAGGTGAAAGGTCATCAAGACAAACACTTAATAAACAAAAAAGCTATTAAACCCGTGAAACTGTGCAAGACTCCTTTATTTAATTCCATGTGTATCATGTCATTTGCTTTTCTATTTTCATAATGTATCTATTTGATTTGATTTTGATTTATATTATTAACTGTTAAAAACAGAGTTTTGGGTCTATGAACGGCGATGAGCTTCATCACTGCGGTCGCAGAATAACGTCCTTCTCTCAGAGGCAGTTTTGTTCAGCAGCGCTCAAGTCGCTGAGCAATGAAGACATTCTGCGCCATCTTTGATAACGTTAGTTGTTTTAAAATTCACTACAAATCAACCCCTCTCCATCGGACAAAGTCATGTTTGTTGCTTTACACACACCTGCTGCTGACATCCCCACCCCACACCTGATAAGTGACCAAGAAACTGTGTTTTTTCCAGTGAGCTTGCATTTACAACATTATATCCATTACGTTAACCATAAATAAGATGCACTTTTGGGTTGCCAGGTCGTGGGAAATCCTGTGATCCAATGTTTCTTAGCCACAAGAGACTTTCTCTTCAGTCACCTGCTGTTATAAATGTTAACAAAGTGTCTAATATTAAGGTAAACAATTCATCAATAAAGGGCTTTTACAAAATAACTCAAATGTTCTGGTTACTATGGTGGCCAGCTCTACGCTACTTTACCCGCAGTGAGGACAGGTGAACGAAGTGGAATATTTATACTATTCTTTTGAGACTTTGTTGACCAAACGAGGACTTTAATAACACATATGTATATTCCTCAGGTGCAGAAGACCTCTAGGCCTTGATCCTGTTACTGTGTTTCTGCTGGATGTGCAAGTTAGTTTATAGCAAACAACTTCTTGAACTAGCTGAAACTTCAGTTTTAAATGTCATGTTCATGTTTCTTGGCTTTAGAGAGAAAGTTCCAGTGTGTTTGGATTATTTTAGACATCTGTCACATATTCAGAGACACTGGATGGAAAAAGACACTAAGACACGCATGCTGCGTGATCCACACATTCATTTGCAACATTCTGTATTCCATTTAGTTTTCCATTAATTAAACCTTTGGTCAGTGGACACAGTATACTTACTACAATTACATACCCATATCTGCCACAGAGCGATTTTGTAAATTTGTAATTTGCTCAAGTTAAGAGTTACATTCATTTGGAGGCTCAGGACCTAAATCCTGTTTCAACTGTGTTTGTACTTTGTTTGTTCATCAACTTACTCAATATAGGGGAATATAATTGGGACTCAAGTCATTCAAAGTTCAAACTGTGGGGACAAAGCAGCAAAGAATTATTTTAGTGGTGGATCAGACAGGAGCTTCAAGAAGCTACATGTAATACTGTTTTGCAACATGCTGTTGCAAAAGTGAAAAGGCATAGCCTCTAAATTCCTGTGAAAAAGCATCGGCCTACTGTGATTGGTAACCGGTGTTCGGGTCTGTGGGACCCATTTACATTTTTTATAAAATAAAAAAAGATAAGATTAATTATTTTTCCAAACTCAGACTCCTTGGCCTTGGCTCATTTTCTGTGAAGAACATAAATCAGAAAACATTTTCCCTTACTCATTTATATTACATACAGGATGTTTGGGTCCACTGGACTCAGGGCTCATAAGAGTGTGGACATTGTAGGTCCTGTGTACTTTCACTCTGTCCTCCTGTCTGGGCCTGCTTATTGTGTGTGTGTGTGTGTGTGTGTGTGTGTGTGTGTGTGTGTGTGTGTGTGTGTGTGTGTGTGTGTGTGTGTGTGTGTGTGTCTGTGTGTGTGTGTGTGAGAGAGATCTGTTTTCATGCCCCTGCCGTTCCCGCACAAGGTTGCAACATTGTTGATAAATTCAAGCACATTTCATCCTCTGTCTTGCGGGAACCATGTTTATTTGTAAATTGGGGGCGGGACACAATAAATAAAGCTTTGCCCATGTGGAGATCACAACTGATCAAGATGGCCAAAAGATTCTCTGCTCAGAGGGCCTTGCAATTGATTTTGGAAGAGAGAGAAGCTTTTGATGATGATGATGATGATGATGATGATGATGATGATGATGATGATGATGATATGATAGAGGAAGATGCTTCAGAATGTGAGGATTACATTTATGAAAATTCAGAGTCTGATAGTAACTTTGAAGAAGAGGATGAGATAAAGCATCTAACCTCAGGGTTCTATGCTCTGACATCAGGGTTCTATGATCTGACCTCAGGGTTCTATGATCTGACCAGGTTCTATGCTCTGACATCAGGGTTCTATGATCTGACCTCAGGGTTCTATGATCTGACCTCAGGGTTCTGTGATCTGACCTCAGGGTTCTATGATCTGACCAGGTTCTATGCTCTGACTTCAGGGTTCTGATCCCAGGCTTCTATGCTCTGACCTCAAGGTTCTATGCTCAGCTATCCAAATTGAGCCCCAGGACCAGCCCGTCATCAGCTAGCAAGTGAAGAAATATGGATGTCAAAAAATTGTGAAATTGAATGGTCTTCTTGCATAAAGATCTGGGCTGCCTGTGATGCCACACAGAAAAACAGTTTGAGCTCCACCACCACTCCTGACTACACAGAAAAGGCCGGTCAACTCTTCCAAGTGTGTGCATCCGATGTGCCAAAGAAAGGAAAGAATGTGGTACTCATGAGTACTACACAAGGATGGGAGAATATATGTCCAGGAGCATCACTCATATCTTGATTATAAATGATTTTCTTTTTTTATTACATTTATAAATAAAATGTAAAAACAAGTAGCACATTAATTCATACATGTTATCTAACAAAGGTGAAGGACAAATATGAGCCATATATGGTGTTTATATTGCTTGTAACTGGGAGGAATTAAGTAAACATCTGTTGAGTATTTTAACATAAAATTGTGTGATTGTGTTGAATTAAAAAAAAAAAAATGCAGCGAACACTGGCTGAATAACAAAAATATGAACACCACACAAGGGTTGTCTGCATTGGTGTGGGTGCGTTTCCATATTTCTGCCACTAGTTTGCAATGGTATTCAGCGGTACTGTATGTATTTGATTATTCAAGGTTTTCTATAACCTTTAAGATGTTTAGTATTTTGTTTTTCTGCCTCAAGAGCTGAGGTTCAACCAGAGAGGTTGTTGGCGTTATGTGGTGTCATAAAAAATAAAATCAATCAATCAATTCTCACTTGTCACCACTTGGTGCTGCTCTGTCTCAACTATTGCACTTTCCAAGCCTGTCTGAACAGCTTCAGCACTAAAACAGCTGGTCAAAATTGGAAAGTTTTCCTTTTTATAGATTTGACTTTTTAAAGCTAATGGCAAAGATCATCCAAAGCCATTTTGTCTACTGATTCTCATGATGCTCAGCTGATGACTGATTCATATTCAGCTGAATTCCATCCTTCACATTTGTAGTAATGTTGCTGAGTGTTTTTTTCAGTCTCTTGCAAATTAGCTCTCCCACTCGAGACTCATCATGTGGTGATGGATGTCTGCATGGACTTGGATAGAGAGTGCAATGGGTTTGAAGATTAAACTCATGAGTGGCTAACACATCTAGAAATAAAAATAACGTAATTAGCTTTTGATTTATGAATCCAGTAGTGGGGAAAGATAATGATTATTGAATAATTGACCTTGGTCTCTCCATCATTGCTCTTACAGTTACTGCCTAATTGACATTGGTCTCCATCAGTGTCCTTGCCATTATTGCCCTCTCTTCTTCATCTTTATCTTCTTCTTTCTCCACGTTCTCTCTTCTTCCTCTTGGATGACCTGAGTTGTCCCGGTTCTTATCTCATAACACCAAAAGACATACACACTTTTTGGGTTCGCAGTGACCTACATTGCCATTGTTTTGCAGCTGCTGTTACTGTAACTCGACTGGCAGCATAGTTATGATGACTGGCAGCAGAATGTTAAGTCAAATGCCCTTGCTCACAATTATACAATTACACACACACACACACACGCAGACACACACACACACACACACACACACACACACACACACACACACACACAAACACATACAGACACACACACACACACACACACACACACACACACACACAGTTTCACACCTCTGAGAGCTATGCAGGAGCTCATTAACGTCCAGCATAAAATCAAACTTTGCAGAGTCGCACTGCTGTAACAACACCATTTGAATCAATGATGAGGAGATAACTTTTACAGCTTTTACAAACGACACATTAGAGTGAATACTGAATACAGGTGGACATTGATTAGCCATTGAAGACTTGTCTTAATGCTTTATTACTAAAGTACTAACGTCTTTCACACTCGTTCTACTTCACAGACAGCAGCAGAGTTTGAACATTGAACTGACGTATCATGCTCAGTGTGCCGAGTTCCCCTTTGAAAGCAAATGCACATTTTAGGATGAGGAGCAAAAGGAATGTCTTGGCATACTACACTGGCTGGCATGTCCATGGGATATTTTGCCTGTTGGGTGATCAGTAAATCAATGTCAGACATAGAGCCTGGCTGCGTAGATGGATAGATGGAGGGCAGTAGGAGACCATAGCACCAACGTGTTACATATCATCAGTGCTGTACAGTAGCTGTGATTTATGGACGAGTGAGACGGTGTAGTGTTAGCAAACGAGCCGATTTTCTATCTGTCACCAGGTGCTCCTGCGACGTCACTCCTGCTGGGTTTGGCAGTACTGTGTTAACATGTTACCTGTTATGATGGTTTTCTGTCAATATGCAGTGCTTCTTCCCATGAAGAGTGCACGACTTTGCTATTTCAGAAAGCATTGCTTCCTCACACCTACAGCAACTTGTGGTGGGCATAGCAGATTTTGATTTATTGTCATGCACGCGCACGTCTGTGCGAGTTTGCATGCATGTGCAGCAGCTCATAGTTTAAAAAAAAACATTTTTACAAGGTGTGCTTCCTCCACCCCTGTTTCCCAAATCACAGTCTGTCTTCTGCCACCAATCAAACGACACCACAGCACAACTCAGCCAGCGTTACACTGTGTGCAGCTTTGACAAACTGGTCTCCGGTATGTGTTGGCCTGGCAACCGTCTGGAGCTTGTCAAAAGAGGAAAGAGATGTAGTGTGCGTGAGGAAGGGAAGGAAGGAAGGGAGAAAAAAAGAAAAAGAAAGAGAGGGTGATAAGCTGAACCTCATGTATGCAGTAATCAAATGCAGGCTCTTTAAAAGTACCACTGATGTGACTCCAAGCATTAATTTCCCTTTTACGATTTCTTAATGTTATACCTCATTAAACCTTCTCGTTGGCTCTCTAGAGACTCTCAGGGATCACTTCCAGATTAATGTATTGAATACACTCATCCCCCGGTTTTTCTGTATAAATAATCTGTTGATTCGTCACAAAAAGCACAGTAGCTGTGGAGGACTCACGCTTATCTTAACACACCAACAAGTCATGTCAAAAGGGGCATATGCCTGCATGTGTGTGTCGCCATATGTTCCTTAGTGCATTGGTGTGTGAGAGTGTGTGTTGACAGTGAGCTGATCCTATGAATAAAAGAAGAAGGCATGCAGTTCTGTCAATCATCTTGAAACGCCGAATGATCCTCCTGGGTTCTCTTTCTCTACTTTCACTGTTATGTTGCTGGCTACATGTAAACATGTTGCACTATATGACCAAAAAATGCTCCCACATTTGTGTACAAAATAAATATTTTCGATAACAGCATACTTCCAAGTTTCGGGCAAAAGTTAGGGGAAGGCCTGTTTGAGCCGAAATGTTTTACTGCGTTTGTTGAGGAAGAACTTGTTGTCCCAACATGTTGCTGAAGCCAGAAGAGCGGAGGCTGCAACAGCAGCGTTTTACCCGCCATGTTTCTAGAATGAGTAATCGACAATCACATATCGGTGTACTGTTGCGGCGATAAAGTAGAGATACTTTAGTATTTAGTATTTTGCATGCCCCTCAAAATTCAATGACGCAGCGATTTATCCTTCATGTTTGCAAACAAAGAAGACAGCTACTGTCAGAGAGGGCGAGAACAACTGTGTTCACTTTATGAAGTACATCGATACAATTTAATACAATCTAATACAACTTTTCAGCCATAAAGTTTACTTTTATGATGCCTATTCTGTTCTATTGTATATCATATTTTCCTAGCAGCTTTTGTCCTGCACCTCTACCCAACTGGGTTTGAAAGTTCACTTCCTATGCAGTTATTTGACTGTCACATATACTTTTAGCTAAGTAGAGAATTTATACTCTACTTAGCTAAGAGCATTTTCCCATCTCTTTAACTTCTCCCACCCTCATATTCTGTTTTAAACAGTATCTTCCATCTTTCCATCATCTCCCTCTGTCTATCCAGAGGTCAGCGTCAGAGTCTGTAATCAGATTTAATATTGCATTCTTCATCTCTACAAAGACCTCATTGAGCCTGGTGTACTGTGAGACCATTGTCCTGCACTAAGCGGAGGAGCAGGATGATGATGCTCATCAGGTAGGCTCCCCACTGAGCGGACAGTAGATGTCTGAGCAAAGTACACAAATAAGTCTTATGCCCATTTGTGTGTAAGTGAATGATTCATCCTTTATTAAATTAGCCGAGGAGGTTAAAAGGAAGCTTACCTCGTGACCTCAGCGCTCGTTTACTCAGTGACTCAACATCTCCACGTCTCTCCATTCCACTCCTCTTTGATTTTATTTTCCCTAATGGAAGGATCCTCTGCCCAGAAATTAAAGAGAAGAGCTTTTGAAGGTTGTTGGGTTGAGTGTTTGGCTCAGTGGGCCGAGGTGCCAACCATATTCTCTTGATTTGTAGGCCTCTTCCTGTGACCTTTAGTGAATACCACTCTCTCATCTTGACAGAGAATACTTTTTCTACTTCATCTCCCAAAAACATTTAAACTGTAACGATGCAAGAGCAGCAGCGTGTGTGTGTGCGCGTGTGCGTGTGCATGTGCCTGTGCGTGTGTGTGCCCTCGGCGTAGCCTACTATTCTTGACCAATGTTTTACAAGTAGCCTGAAAGGTTCCTGGGTGGTCTAATTGCGTTTGCCACAGGAGATTGGTGCACTTTGCCACGGTGCGTGCGACTGTTAGATGTGTGTATCAGTTTGTCCAGGCTTGCAGGTGTGTGTGGATGTAAATCAACACCCTGGATGGAGACAGTACAGTGTGTGAGTGCATTTAATGGCAATCAACTGTCATCACACTGTCACATGAGTTCTATATCTATGAATGTATGTGCGTGCGTGTCGACTATCACAAAGATATGTGCCTCTTTCTCCCCACTCAGCTCTCCGACTCACTTACCTGCAGGGTATTTTTCTAAGAGTCTTCTCTCTTCTTTACTATCTAACCCAGAATATACTTGACCCGCATGGCAGTAATTGCTTCAACCAGATCACAAATCACTCCCCTTTGGTGTCTCAAGTATGCAGACAACTACACATACGCCATGGCTCTCATCTATCAAACTGCAACCTGACTCAGCCCGCAATGCCTCTGGGGCACCTAAACTAACCTGCTCTCGTACAATTGATTTATATTCAGTTAGTCACGATGGTTACCTTATTAGACATGTTAAAGGTTACCTGATGTCAACCTTATTCTGATTGATAAAGTGAATTATGCGTATTCATTCATCAAACAGGTGTTTTTTATTTTGTCGGTATGCATGCATCTGTTTTAAGTCTTTCCATGGTGTGTACCCGTTTATTTCTTGACTTGTGTGGAGTGAGGTACATTTGTCTTCTGTTCCTTGTTAAGTTTCCTGCAAAGCCAACAACCTGCAGGGATGACGGTGCAGTCAGGATGTCGGCAGCAGAGATGAAGAGATGATGTGTTCTTGTTTTTTCAGATATGCTTGTGGTGCTTCGTCTTCCAGGAGTTTTCACAGTTTTTTTGTGCACCAGGCAGATTGTCTGTCCACTCTTTAGGTGAGCCACTGCAGTGTTTTATGAGCTGTGTGTGTTAAGTGTTTGATGGCACGTGTGAAGAGTTCCCAGAATGTGTGTTTTTAGTTTGGTATGTGAATGTGTATGTACATGTGTGTTTTTTACAGGGGTCCAGCGTTTTGAAGGAGGCCAGACAGCTGCCTTTTACTGCCCCAGGGGGTAATAAACAGTGAGGGAGGGGTAGTTATTTACCCCTTTTATTAGGGCAGGAGGCAGAGGAGGGGACTTTATTGGGGTCACACTGTAACTACACACAGCTGCAGGGCAAGAAGAGAAATAAAGAGATAGTTTGTAAAAAAAAAGAAAAAAGAAAGAAAGAGCAGTTTTAGCATCACAAAATTCCTCTCTCAGGAATCTAGTTTTTACTTCTTGTATGACTGCGTACATTTGTGTAAGAAAACATAAGATATGATAAGATAATCCTGTGTGTGTGTGTGTGTGTGTGTGTGTGTGTGTGTGTGTGTGTGTGTGTGTGTGTGTGTGTGTGTGTGTGTGAACCTGGGGTCATTGATCTTTCTCCCCATCCCCTTTTTCATTTCCAGGTCCCTTAACGGTCCACTTCTTGTTAAGCACATCTGCTCTCAATCCGTTGTACCCTGTAATCTAATTGGCATTTCCTGCTATTGTAGACACACCCACTGATCATTTGATGATTGGTCAAGTAGTTGACAGACCCATAATCACTTCAAGTTGACCTCTCATGGTCTTATCAACCTTGCCATCACTAGCTGTTCCATAAATTAGGAAGCTAGCTTAGCTTAGCATAAAGACGGGAACAAAAGTGAACAGCTAGCCTGACTACAAACAAATGACAAAAACACACCGACCAACATCTCTAGAGCTCACTAAGGAACTAATTATGTCTTGTTAGTAAAATCTGAAGTGTGAATAATGACAGGTTGACATTTCGGGGGGCTGTATATTGCCTTCAAATGGAGCTTGTGGTTACGACGTGGGAAGCTGTGTACAAGACATGCTTGCGTTCAAGTGGTTAAGTTATGAGAAGACCTCTGCGAGAAGCCACCGAGGCTAATGATTTAGCAAGCTAGCAAGCTGGTTATGTGATTCATGTGTGATGCACATGAATCACACAAAATGAAAACGATACGGCTGTTGGAAATATCAACATTTTCCTCAGACCTATGATAAAATTAAGTAGAAAAACTCCATACGACTAAAATTGCAATTAATTACCTCTCCATTCATCCACTGAAAAATGAACTTCCAAGGCCTCCGCTATTTCTTAAAGAGCCAGCAAACAAGTTACAACTCTTCTCCTGAACTCTGTCAACACAACCTCATTTGAAGGCAGCAACTTTTTTTGCATGGAACATTTGGCAATTATCAAAGACTCAAGGACGTTGTTGGTCCCATCACCTTCCGTAAAACAGTGAATTGTCATTTCTTACACTTCAGGTTTTGTCTGATTTAAACAAACAGGATACATGTGTTCCAGTCTTTGTCATAAGCTAAGCTAACCACATGCTAGCTTTAGCTTAAAATCTACAGTCTACAAGTCTCCTTAAGAAAGCCAGTAGCGTGTTTCCCAAAATGTGAAACAATTATTTTAAGTCAAGGAGCCTTTAAGGACTTCAGACTCCAGAGAAATATGAACCAAATTAAACCAACTGGCAAGTTAAATGGAAATAAAAGCAGAAGTTCCCAATAGTGGCATTCCCACAGCTGGCTCTCTGAATGTTGCTTCACATGCCAGGGGAAATTTCAGGATGGACAGATCCACATGAAATGTGTAATAAAAGTGAGCAGACAGAGAAAGAAAAAGTAAAATGGAAAAGTATTCAGCCTTAAAACTGTGCAAGGCTGAATAATGAGGGCATGTGGCAGAGAGATGATTGACAGAGAGAGATGAATGAGAGGGATGGGGAGACAAACAAACTGAGAGCGAGACGGAGAGGGAGGGGACAGACAAGTTATTCTAGTTGCAGACAGCTGACAGAAAGACTAAAATAAGATGGAGCCATCTAATGTGCACATATTCCACAGCTACACTCACAAACCATAAAACATGTGCACTGTTAAGATCTTTTCTGCACCTAATGGTTTTCAGTGTAGGAGGGCCAAGAGTCAACATCAGACTGAGTTAATATCGTGCTTTATTGTTTTCTCATAGAAAGTGTTGTTTCCTATGATAACATTTCATATAAAAGAGACACAAAGTAAAAACTTAAGCAGTACTGTAGCAGCCTTCTAGTGTAGTAATAAATATAAATGTCGTCATGATATAGAAAAGGTTAAAGTTGTGGGGCAGGGCTAAAGGAACAGAGAGGAGGTGCACATCAAAACTGACCTGAAAGCGCATGGAAGAGCTCAAAGATTGATTTACACATCTACAAATATAGTCTCACACCTCTTCTGCTGCCCGACACACACATTGCCAAATAAATGGAGGTGTCACTCAACAAATTCAACATACATTTTCATGTTTAAAACCCAGCTGGTGACATTTGATGGAGCTGGTGAGGCCATCGTGTAGATATGGGACATACAGAGATAATGGAATAAAACTAAAGACAGCGATCTCCCAGTGCTGCCACAACAACGGGGTTGAAGAGATGCAAGTGGTGATGCAGGAGAGGGGGTGACTGGCAGGGCGAAAAGTGAGAAGTGCTCGTATTCATTGTCGCTCGTAGACTCTGGTGCATATCACATCATCTGCTCCCATGGTCTAAAAAGAGAGGAGAATGTCGACGTTTAAATACAGACACAGTGATATGCAGCTCAATGTGAATTCATATTAGCAGTATTTCCTAGAACAAGTCATTAATGTTAATTATTTCTGAAAACCTTTTTTATGTCCATTGAGCCATTGAGATCAACGTAATCTCACTGTGCCAAACTGTTTTAAACAAACATTTACAGAAAGTTGTTTACGCAAACATGCAGGTCCGTGCAAAACACTCACACAATTATATTACTGCTGGCTGCTTGGCTTGTTAAGCGCACGTCAGGAGTCTTGGATGTTAAGTCACTGCCAGCTATGCCCTATAAATACTTGTTCTCTTCACAGTTCGTGAAAAAAAACATTTACTCCAGAGAGAACTGTGCAGCATTCATGTGCCATCTCGCTGTACTGGGCTGTGTGTCCAATTCAGATTATTTAGTTACTTCTAGCTGTCTTCTTCCTATTCTTCTATTTGCGTTTTTCTAAAAGTGTGGCCAACATTTGATTGTTTGCTCGCTAAACAATTGTATTAAAACGGAACAAAGTTTTACCTCAACTTAAGAGTTCACCGGTGATCATGGTATACTACATTTTGCGATATTTGTCACCGGGTGTACGAGCACTTATGCACTCAAAATACAAAATAAGTTTTAATCAACCTGAAATGCCAACTTGGTGGAGTTTCTCATTCAATACACTTCTGTTTGTGGACAGGCATCTTAGTTTTGGTAGCTGTCAGAAAAAAATAGTTTTGTATCATCACTTTGTTCAGTGTTTCTATCTCAGCCTTCACAAAACAAATCACTTCACATCATACTTGTTTGTTTTCTCTGTTCTGATCAGATCCGATGGTGTTTGCACACAGGCTTTCATAACGTGTTTCATCCCGTTTCAAGCCGTACGTGCATTTGCAAATGCAACAGAATCTTTTTCATCTTCTGCCAGTAGATTTACATCATGGTATTCAAAGCACAATTGTATAATTATATACTGTTAAAGCAACACTTGTGTCTTTTTGTTGTACAAATGAGATACGAATATATAATATACCAGAAGCCCCCAGTATGTAAAAAAAAAAAAAAGAGTTGCATATTAGAGTGGCACATTTAAATATGGTGTACAGGGTATTAAATAACTACAGGGCACATGAATTCCGTTACCACGTATGTCATTAAATTAATAAAAAACTGTGGTATTGTGTGTGCTGTTTAGCAAAGTTACTTAGCTTTTAGGAAACTTAAAGCAATACTGGTGCACCTTGGTGGCATAGAAAAGGCATAAGAATACACCAACAGAGGTTTCTGTCAAAGTCAACTTGATTTAGTCTGACTCGAGCCCAAAACATGTCCATAACACTACAAGTAGACACAGTTTAGAGTCTAAACTCTGGTTTAGTGGATAGTTTGTGTGTTTACCAGGATCAGTTTGCCGTCATTGGTGATCTCTCGGGTCCAGGACGTCTTAGGCCCTTCTCCTTTCGGCAGAGTCTGCTCACAACTGATCTTACTGTCGGTTTCCCAAAGTGGAGAACTCTGATGACAGAAAAATAGAGAAGGAGAAACTTCTTTGTTAGATGGACAGATGTATATGGTGCCACTCAGAGGGAAAGGGAGATCATAAGTGAGCGGCTAATGGAGGGAGGAAACACCAAAGGTGGAGCAGGGCGATCACTGAGAGATGATAACTTGTGATGCGCTCATTGTTACTAAAGCGGAGTGCTCGCTGGTTGCATGTGTTTGCTTTGGAGACGGCCAAACAGAGGCCATGTATGGGAAACGGGGAAACCAACGGGGAGAATTAGGGAGGGACGGAGGGCAGGAAAGGGCAACAAGGGGGAACGAAGGGAAGACGGGAAGTTGAAAGGGGTCGTAAAGAGTGTGATGGAGCATAATGTAGCATGACAGGCCTTCAGAGACTAAGGGAGGAGTAAAGATATGCTATCAGTCCAAATATGATGAAAAGCCAAATCAAACAGATTGATGTAATCTGGAGAGTTCTCCCCAAACGCCCATTTATTATGTGTGTGTTTCCTTATGTGTGTGCAGAGAAAGTAATGCTGTGTACCGTGCAGGGACGTCCGTCCACCGTGGCCTCATTGAACTCCTTCCCCACAGTGAAAGTGATGTGGGTGGTGCGGACTGTGGTGGAGGTTTTAATGGACAGCGTCTCTCCGTCCTGCGTGATCTCCACCAGCGGCTTGGAGGCTGCCTTCACGGCAATCAAACGCAGCATCTTGTTCACACCTAGAAAAAACACACACAAGTAAGACGTGGAGAAAATGACAAAGCTAGACAGAGTATAAGAGGAGATTTGCACACAAAGACACAAGGCAACACTTGCTCTTGCACAAACTGTTCTAGATACTTTGAATGAATATTCCCATGCTAGCAGTTCACAACCACAGTGAGGCAGATCTTTTTTTGTGCCAGTGTTGGTTTATAGGATTCAGCCCTCAGGAGCATGGCAAGCAAAATTTGTTTTTACCAAATTATGTATAACTGCAGGCCTGTGTGTGTGTGTGTGTGTGTGTGTGTGTGTGTGTGTGTGTGTGTGTGTGTGTGTGTGTGTGTGTGTGTGTGTGTGTGTGTGTGTGTTTAAGTGGTGTGGTGTTGATGCGTGTTCTTCTGCACACTCAGGGTAAAAGGAGAAGCCTAGCATTGCACAGCTCTGTCCAATAATGATGACAGAGGAAATAATGAGGTCATAGCCAGCACATCTGCATTCTCCTCTTCGCACACACAGACTCAAACACGCGGACAGATGTGGTTGTTTGAACTATAATCTGCATTCTTCTTCTTTTTTCAAGCAAAGAGAGATAGCACATTTTCCCATAGTGTGCTGCAGTGAAACTAATTATGCAGCCTGAGGGAGGGGGGGGGGGGGGACCCAGGAGCAG
Organism: Taurulus bubalis; assembly: GCF_910589615.1. Lineage (NCBI taxonomy): Eukaryota > Metazoa > Chordata > Actinopteri > Perciformes > Cottidae > Taurulus > Taurulus bubalis. The sequence continues at coordinate 18,086,904 of NC_136600.1, read as the reverse complement.
TGGTGGGAGGGAGAGGGGGGGTCAGACAGACATGGGGCAGTGGTCTGTGTGTGTGAAGATCTCTGCTCAAGTGTGAGGGGAAGTTTGTGTACGTCGCCCAGCGTGTATCTGCCGTCGAGTTGGGTTTCGCACTTCCCACCTCTCACACATTCCCACCTGTCACCGAGGGTAAATATATACAAACCCTGAAATGCACAGTCATTCAGCATGCATCTGGATGCTCAGGCTGCACACTGCGTATGCTACACAGTATGTATGTGCATTGGTGTTATTATTATTGTGTGTAGATTCATTGATTGAGTAAAACTGATTGTTACATCTCACATTTTATTATGGTCTTTTTTTATTTGGTACCAATTTCACAGACATACAGTCGAGGGTAAAAAGTAAGTACATAAATAGGTAAGTAAGTGAAACATTAAGATGCAAGATGCAAGAATATATATATATATATATATATATATATATATATATATATATATATATATATTCTTTTTCTTCATATTGTTGACGTATTATTAACATGCTGTTGGATAGTTTCAGCTTATAATGGAGTATTTTACACTGTGGCATTGCAACTTTTATTTAATGGTTGGTAAACTGTGACTTCCTATTACTACTGAGAATATATATAACTTATACATGTGTTAATGTACGGTTCAACCTTAAAATACAAAAAAAGCTAATATAAATATCAAAAAACAACAACTGCAAATCTGCGACCAAAATGCCTTAATTCACACAGACCCGGCCACATTAGAACACACAGTCAGAGTCAGAGGTCAAAGAGCAGAGGGCAAGGGAAGCATTTGGGACACGGGGAGGCGAGGGAAGAGGGGAGGAGAGAAGGAGAGCAGGAGTGAAGAAAGGTAGAGAGGATGGAGGGTACTGGGTGCTGACAGGCTGCGTCCAGCTGCGCTTTGTTCCCCAAAGAAACCAGAGGCCTTTCCTGCCAATGCAGAGGAAGGACTACCGTGTTGTTTATATTTATTATTTTATTATAGATAAAAAATATTTTATTTATTTTTCTTTTTTGAGTAGGCTCCAACAGTGTCACATAGTGGAGTTTAACCTGCATTCCTGTTATTATTGCACACGGTACGATATCTTTACTTCAGTTATAGCCCCCCACTTTCTGCATTATAAACATGCAGAGGGAGACGGAGATGAAGTGTGTGTTCAGTGTAACAGAAAAATGTGACTTCACTCTCCCGCCCAGTGATGTCTAGCTATATTCAGAAAAATATTGCCCCTTGACAGATATTTCAATAACCTTCTTGTTGAGTGAGTGAGTGAGTGAGTGTGTGTGTGTGTGTGTGCGTGTGTGTGTGTGTGTGTGTGTGTGTGTGTGTCAGTCATCTCTCTGTGTGTGCTTATGTGATGATATATGAATTGCAGGTGTGCACTGGCAAGTCATCTCCTGGGAATTGGCTATTAACGACAGACGGCTCTGACGTCGCGCGCATGCACGTACACACACACACACACACACACACACACACACACACACACACACACACACACATACACACACACACACACACACACACACACCCTGTTGCCTATCCAGACTCCATATGCACCAGTGATGTAAAATCACACATACACACACACACACAGACAATACAGCCTTACAAAAACTGCGTGAATCTCAGCAACAGGTGTTTATCCTGACTGTCACTTCAGATAATGCTGTGACTGTCCTGCACTGTATCATAACGGTCCTCTTCCACTTGTACACACACACACACACACACACACACACACACACACACACACACACACACACACACACACACACACACACACACACACACACACACACACAATCTGCGGCTACGACAGACAGATGTGCCGCCGTTTGTCTCTATTGTGTTCGAAGGGGAGGCCAAAGGGGGGAGGAGAGGAAGAGGGGTGATACTGGCTGGAGGCCAAGCACCGAGTTTTGGGTTCTGCAGAATGACAAAGACCCCCCGGGTCACCCAGGGGGTGATCATCGCTGATGCACAGCCACAGATTAAGATTTGACCTATAAATGTACTGAGAAAGCTACAGTTTGAGCTGACACAAACTGACACATCTGATCTCATTACGCACAGGAATAAAAGCTACATTAGACACCACTCTTGCGCAAACATATGGGTCAAGCTGCACATTCGGACACAATGAGTTAAAACATATACATATAAATATATATTCTATCACCTACCCAACTTTTTCAAAAGTTCGTCAAAGTGTTCAGAGCTCTTCATCTCCCAGGTGCCGGCGAAATCAGGGATTTTGCGCTCCATGTTAGGCTGAAGGTAGTTTGCCGATTAATGTGATGAACTGTCAGGTCCAAGTGTGATCGTTGCTCTGCTGTTTCTGCGCGTCTTGCGTCAATAATGCTCCAACTTTCCCTTATGAATCTCGTCTGGGTGTGTGGGCGCGCCGGATGGTTTGACTCTGCGCGTCCAGTTACTTCTGCCCTCTTCCCGGGATGAGTGGCCGACTGTCAGAGACCGTGTCTTACCTATGTGCCGGTGCACTATAAGCGGCTGCGATACAAATGAATGGCACGAAGGCATAGACACTTGTGTAGGGATACACACGCCCCTTTCTGGACGGGCACGCCCCGCACGCCAACAGATTACAAGCAAAGAGTGCCTCAACATGACCACGCCCCTGAAGGCAACGTGTGCATTTTAGAATTGCCCATAGCCCGCATTTGGAGACGCCTCTCGTCAACGCTCGTACCTTGAATTCAAGTCTTGTGCGATTGATATTATATACACAATGTTCAGGTGTATGACGTGTTTTTCCATTGCGCACCAGGCAGTAATTAAGGACTTCAATGTGGTGAACATTATAGGTGCACAACAGGAAGGATGTCAGCCAGGCCAGACTGTCGTCTTGGCAGGGCGGTGCGAGGCAAAAACCAGTCAACTGGCAGACTGGCAGACTGGCAGACTGACGAGAGAGCAGGGCAGAGCTGCTGTGTGTGTGATTGTGAGGAGAGACAGAGAGGCCAAATTCACCCCTGCCTCCAGTGCGCCACGCACAGCGGTGTGTCATAAAAATAAAAGTGGTGGTAATAGGATACAGCTTCTGGCCTCGACTGGTGGGCTCTCCATTTAACGTTGGCCTGAGTCAGAGGAAAAAACACCCCGAACCCAGGAGGGAGACAGAGAGAGAGAGAGAGAGATAGATAGATAGATAGATAGATAGATAGAGAGAGAGATAGAGAGAGAGAGAGAGAGAGAGAGAGAGAGAGAGAGAGAGAGAGAGAGAGAGAGAGAGAGAGAGAGAGAGAGAGATTAAAATAAGAGGTGGGATTGGAGCAGGTCGGCGGCGTCGCCTCAGAGCTTTTCGCCCCCCTGCTGCTCGGACGGAAGAAAGGGTAAAGGGGAGGAGGAGACGCCGGAGCATTTGGAGCAGCGCGTCAGACAGGCCAGTGGGGCAGGGTCAGGGGCCCGCGGGGTCGGAGGTAGTCCTATAAAGAGCGCGCGCACGCGCACACACTCACACACACACACACACACACACACACACACACACACACACACACGCACACACACACACACACACGATATGTCTACACACATGCACGCGGTGATGATGGATGGCAGCGGGACAAAGCCGACGTTAACTATTGACTCTTGATGGATGATCCCATCCGCTACACTGCACGGCGAATTAGCGCGAGGTAAACCGGGCGATTTGGGGGAAAGGGGGAGTGATACATACCCCCTGCTAATACACCGGATCAGTGCCAGACTTATAAAAAAGACACACTGACTAACAAAGGTGAACATTAGCCTCAGATTGATACTTGGTAACGCGATACGCGCTTTTACGCACAGATCTACGTCCAAACCCAGCGCCTTGCTCCAGGCCAGGCAGCTCTGTTTGATGTGAACAAAGCTCTCACATTGTCTATTTTATCATCGCGCGCACGCACGCACGCACGCACGCACGCACACACACACACACACACACACACACACACACACACACACACACACACACACACACACACACACCTTATTGGCCACACACCATGACACAATCACAGCATGCCCTCACAAGTTACTCCTCGTCTAAACAACGTAGGTGAGCCATCAGATTAGACAGCCATATCAACTGTAATTTCCTCTCCAACCTTTTTTTCTTTCACTTCGTTAAACTTTGTTAACCCTTTGAGGGCTCTCACCACAATATCACAGTAAACGTACTGTGTAAAGGCGAGATGGGTTCATCAAATACAAGAGTGAGGCAGTCTGACGCTTATATCCCTGATATAAGCGTCAGACTGCCTCACTGCTGCTATGGTGGTCTGTGGAACATGGCCTGTTCGGAGAGAAGGAGTTGATCAGGTCCCCAGTTTGAAAGTGACTAATGCAAACACAAAGGTTACAATAGAGAGCTGTCTGGTGTTGGGAAAATTCATCTTCAGCCTCGCCGCAGGCCATTAGCCTATTACCATGACACAACAAGAAATGCATCAAAGGCCGCTGAATCAAACAGGCAGCCGTGCAGCACACAGCGACAGCTTCACCCATCGTGTGTGCGTGCTGTCCAGAGGGGGCTTGATAAAGAGCTCTGAAATGTGTGTGATGCTGCATGTCAGCACGTGGTGACAAAGCACAGCTCAGCATAGAGACCCACTCAACCGTGGTGTGCTCCTCTCAACCATTTACTCTCCGCTCATTCCTTCCCTGTATTTCCCCTTTTCCTTTCTGCCTCTCCTTTACCTCACGCAACTTTCTACCCCCTTCTCCTTTTCTTCCTCCTCCTGTCAAGCTTTTGTTCTTTTGTGCTGCTCTGACACATTCCTCAAACACGCTGAAGAGAGGGAGAAGGGGAAAACAGAAGGGGAGAGGATGGAAAGGAGAAGAAAGAGAAAGGGGAAAATGTTAGTGAGAAAGTTAGACTAGAGTGCAGATCATTTTTTATCTCATTGTTGTGGGGAAAAAGGATAGGGAGAGTCAGCGAAGAGAGACAGAGACAGAGAGAGCTGCGAGATCAAAGACAAACAGATAGTGACAAAGATGGAGAGGTTGAGAAACAGAGAAAGAATGAAGGCGACAGATATGTAAAGAGAGACTCCTCTGTCTTTGGAGGCAAAAGAGGTGTTGGTTTGCTCCTCTGGTGCCAACTTTATTTCACTCATCTTCATTTCCTTATGTTCCCCTCGAACTATTATCCGCCCATATACTGTTCACTTCTTTTGTTCTATCATCTTCATCTATCTGCCAACGCAGAGATTCACATGCCGTACCACATGCAAGCAAAACAAAGAGTATTGTGACTTGTTTACAATAATGTTTGACTCGTATCCGCGTGAGTTCACGACAAAAAACACTCTGTGACACAAAAAAAAATATGACGCTCACTTTCTATTTTTTGATTCCTATTTCCTCTCCTCATTCAAATGACACATATTTGAACCTTATCTGTGGAACCACACTGTCGACAGACTGTTTATTGTCCCAACGTGAACTTGTCTTGGTGTAGAGGGAAACTATCATGTTACACTTCATGCAACATTTTCTGCATGGTTAGTATAGTGGTGCACTATTGTTGCAATCAAATCACCTCATTTTTTTCAAGGAGCAGCTTGCCTGCACAAGTTAAAGCTTGTGCATGTGAAAGTGTGTGTGATCAGTCCGTAGTAAGTCACACTTCAGTGGCATTCTCCACTTTATCATCCAGATGACCTCCACTAAAAACTGCTCACCCCGATAACCCTGGTAATCCCAGATGTGAACTTGACCCTGGCCTTCCCCACCGCCAACTCCTGGAAGTCATTATCACCCTCAGAGGAAGCCACTGGGTAAAATGTGCACATGCATGCAGACAAAAGTGTCACGAATTACACTATCTTTCTCTTATGATTTATTCCTGTTCCAGTGGGGAGTAAGGACCTCTCCAAGGAGTTGTATGATAAATCTGAGGGGTTGAGAGAAGATTAACTGGACAGGAAAGAACTGTGACGCAAAGTGGGATTCTTTTCTTTAATCTCTCCTCTTTTCTTGTGAAATACTGCGCAGTTCTGCCTCCTCGGGCCTCTAAAAAATATTATTTTACATGCAGAAACCCTCAGGGCTCACATTTTCATTTTAAGGAGTCCCACGGGGCCAAAATGTTAGTGAGACACTTCTCTGTTGGACATGCACAACAGTTGTGCACAACAGACAGTCACAGTGACTCACATATTCACAGCCAAAAGTGTGTGCGGCACTGTGGGATGCTGGCATGCTGACCCACCAAACCCATGTGGGTTTGATTAGAGCAGAGGAGACGGCAGCTTAACTACCGATCAGCGTGCAAGAGGCAGAGAATGAGAGAGACCAAAGAGAGAGAGGAGAACGATAAAACGGAAAGCGAATCAAGATTTGCATGTGCAGAAGTGTGTGTTTGTGTGTCTGTTATATTGTGGATGTAATGTAAGCTTGTCAAAATCCTGAAACAAAAGAAGGCTTTGGGAGTCAACCAGACAGTTTTCTTATTCTTTTGGGTGAAATTGAACGTGTGTCAGACATTTCTTTAAATCCTGCCCACACACATCTCGTCACTGTCCACAGGATGTTGTGTATTCAAAGCCTGAGAGTGGACCGTGAGTGTGTGTGTGTGAGTGTGTATATGAGTCAAGCGGAGTCTCTTTTGTACATGAGACTAAACCTCCAGATGCCTGGGCAGTTGCACCCAGACGCCTGTATTACTCACACTCTATTCCTTTTGTCCTTCAGCCTCCCCCCCCCAACTCCTAAAATCTCTCTTCCCTCCCCCTCGAGTCTTTGTGGTTCTAATTATCGCGCTCATTTGTTATGAGTTGGTCTGGACGCAGAGTGAGCGGGAGCTGAGAGAGATTAGATTAACAAGGACAATAACTGGAATTGTGCTGAACCCATTGATTTTGTGGAAGTCCTTTTTAATTTGGTCTCGTTCATGATCCAATCTTCCCTTCTGTTTCTGCAGTTTGTCGACTCTGTCGGCCACCTACAGTTTAACGGGCCCACGGGCCCCTCTGAGGTGCTACGTGACAGCAGCCCTGTAAAACAGCATTCTATGGGCTGAATGATGCTGAATTGCTTCATGCTTAACAGGAAGATGGAGCACAACAGAAGGGAAGGATTTAGAAGCGGGAGGTGAAATATGTAAAGAGAGGAAGTGAAGTAGATAGAGATGTTTGTGAGGATGGTTGTGTAAAGTGAGCCAAAGTCGTCTGGAGTAGACGTGGGATAAAGGAAAGACGAGAAGAAAAACAAGCGCTGGTTCCCAGACTCTCGTTGCTTTTCACCTTATTTTATGTGCATGTGTTGTTTTTTCTCAAAACCGCTAAAAAAGTTCATTAAAAGTGCAGCCCTGTTTTGTTTTTGATCGTGTTACCCCTCCTTCTTGCATTCTACCGCTCTGCCCTCCACCCTCACACCGCCTCTCACTCTGCACTCATTCTTTTATTCTCCCCTTGCCTTTCCTCTTTGACCCGAGTCAACGATTGTTGTTCGCTTTTTCTTTTTCCTCAGCCATGAGAGAGAGTGTGTGTGTGTGTGTGTGTGTGTGTGTGCGTGTGTGTGTGTGTGTGTGTGTGTGTGTGTGTGTGTGTGAGAGAGAGACCCTATTATGATGTCATGGATGAGGAAGGGCCATAGTTGAATATTTAACTGGAGGTCATCCTCTGGTCACTGTTACTGTATGACCACTGTGGTTCTTAATGAAAAGGGAACTTATTTATGTGTTTTATTGTTTTTTTAAATCATCTTGTATAGCACCTCTGCAGCCACTGAGCAGGAATCAAAAAAATTACGGAAGTTTAGGTGCGCAATTAAATTTTGTCATGATCATATCATTTTGCAACAGCTTGTCAGAAAATAAAAGCATGAACAAAACAACTGAACTGTCTCTACAGAATCAAAAGGCGTAAAATGTTGAGAGGGAAAGGATGTACAATGATGCACTGTGGCCGAATGGAAAGTTGCAGATGTTTTACAAGATCAGGACTGCATATTTTCTGAGGAAAATGTGTTACTTAATTAATTTGTTACTTGACACTGAGAACATAATCAGCTTTGCGAGCAAATATAGGCAGCTTGATTGCATCAGAAAAGCATTAGACAGGTTTCAGCATTTCTCCTGATGCTCTGTATGGAAATGTTTTGTTTTTTTAAACTGCAGAGTGACAACTTTCAGTTGTTTTCGTGGTTTAGGACGTAGAAATAGGGTTTTAGGTCAAAGTTACCATGGAGTTTAGAAAAGGTCAAGGCTGCAAAGCAGGTAGTGCAGACAAAGGCTTCAGGTTCAGTGCAATATGTGAAAAGGAGTTTGTAAATACTGCTAATGGGCTGTCACTATTGATTTGAAATCCAAACTTTCGTTTTAACATGGGGACATTTAAACTGACAGGACCTGTTTAAAAATGTGCAGTCTGACTGTTTAGTAGTTTACCTTGTAGTCCAGCAGAGGGCGCTCTTAAACATTACCATCAGCGGGACCTAATGCATGCCTTATTGACCTCAGTTAACAAAGCTAATACAAGAAAATGGCGGGGGTCACTAGCAAGCATTCATAAACTGAATGGATCAAGTCCTTAATTCAACACCTGCATTTTTACATAATATCTTAGACGGGCTGAATCAAAATCTAGTTGTAAAGCCTTCATTACTTGTTGTGCTTACATGGTGCACTTTACAAAATGAATCTGTACTTAATCAACTGCAAACAGCTGATATGAAAACACAGTTGGTCACATGCTTTTAAAAATATTATTTTCATGTATAGAAAAGGGACGGTTTGCCAAACCGTCCCGGGTTTGGTAACACATTTGTGCAACACTGCCATCATGTGTGTGTCCACTGTATCAGCATGTGAGGAGAGCATGTTGAGGCTACTTGATATTGTGTGTGAAATAGTCTGATCATTTCATATTCTACATGCCTTTGGCCATCTACTCTGCTCAATAAGCTTCTGTTACTTTCAACACTGCGATATTATTTAACTACTTTAATGCCGTGACAGAGAAAATGCCCCAGAGTACAAAGCAAAGAAAGATTACTTGAATTTCTCAAAGGTCAGAATTAATCCCCATGGACTCAGAGATGAGAATTCCCTTTCTCAGAAAAAAACAACCGTTCTCATCTGCATGAGTTGTGAAGGTGCCATCACCTCTTGCCATTTCCTCATCTTTCACTTGCATTATAGATCTGGACCAACATTTGAGTGTAGCAACAATTATGGATTTAGGTCAAGTCTTCTTTTGTGATTTTGTTTTGGAATTCAAATCTTCAGTTTTAATCAGTTACAGCATGAAGGAGTCATTCATCTTCTGCAGCTTTGATGAAACTCTTACTCACTGTATGCAAATGTGAATCACTGCCTCCAGTACTAGTGATGATGGTTTTGTTCTCTAATCTGTTCTGACAAAGTGGTTTTGGTGGAGTTTGTGTGAACAACTGAGCTGTGAGTTTCACGACAAACATTTATGATCCAGAGATCAAGCTAATATTTGAACTGATCCGTTTGTATTGCTCATAAACGGCAGCTGACGAGTTTTCCCTGGCTTCTCTTATTTTTCCTACTATAGATTGTCCAGATTATGTTTTATGTTCTGTTAAATTGTTACAATGATATCCCATTTTAAGCAAATATACTGTTGTTGAAATGACCGGATCAATTTAAAATGTCTTATTTATAAAATAATACCAATAAATGTATCAAATGAAATGATTACATTAAGTGTAAAATACACATCTGTGCCATTCATGCATTAATTACTGTTACTTTAAATACAATCCCATAATGTCATCAGTGACAGGCATAACATAGTGGAACATAACCCATTACATCAACGTTTCTCCCTTTCAAAACAGATGGTTGATATGTTGCCAATTTAAGATTGATTATAGATATAAAAAAACACTTTTCAAAATAAAGTTTTTCTGAAAAAGTTTTATTGTCAGATCAAGTTTCTTAAATTAATGTCGGTAGCAATAAACAACAACAAGAAGAGCCGATAACAACCAGAGGCACGTCATCTTGGAGCTGGGAGCAGCAGCAGAAGTGCATCCTTTGGCGTTGTTATTTGGGATTGTGTTCAGAGGGTTTCCCTCAAAATGGACCGGCAGGCACTGGTTGCTCAGCTTATCGCAGGCCAGGATCACATGTTTGGTTTCCCGCTGGACGCTCCAGATCCCGCACGTGCCCGGCTGACTCCTCACCGTGACGAAGGTGAACGGCTTCCGGCTGATGCACAGGTTCTCCTTGTACACCGCGCCGCCCTGGCTGCTGCACACGGCCTTCAGACGGTCCAGGTCGTCCGGCTGCAAGAAGGACTGCGTGGGTCTGTCACAGCCGCCGTTGTTCTTGATGTACGTCTCCCACTCGTTCTGGTCCAGAGAAGAAGGAGTGCCCGAGCGAACGTGGCGTTTGAGGAAAGTGTTGAAGCCGTTGTTCAATTTGGAGAGCTGGCAGGGAGCTTCGTTTTTAGCCAACGTGGGACCACCCATTAGGAGACAGACGGCGAGAGAGAGGGAAGCCCGGAGAGCAGCCATTACCAAGCAGTCCTAGAGCGAGACAAACAATGTAACACCTTTCACCTCTGTGAAGACCCTCCCACTCTGCACCTGGGACACCCGGGCTTAAGATGGCTTCCTGGTGGGAGGAGTTGGAACAGTCCGGATCCGAGAGGGCATGAAAGGTGGCACCAGTGGGAGTGTCGTCCTCTCTCTGACTCTCTCTCAATCAGCAGGCCTGCTGCACCAGCCTTGACCTATATTGATTACTTGAATTGTTTGGACCTAAAGAGGTTTTTGTGTTGGAGATCGATGTGTGGCCTCCCTTTTTGTTAGAGATGGGCAAATGAAGCCTCATGAAGCTTTTGAGGCTTCTTCCTGATTGTACCGAAAAAAGATTCGAAGCTTCAAAGCTTCAAAAGAAAGACGCTACCAGTGACATCTAGTGGTCAGCTGCAATTATAGCAGCAATGAACCTCCAAATGATTCACACATCATTGATTCCAGTTCCAACGCAAAAGCAATAAAGTCATTATTAAGCAGATGTGTCTTCATTCTAAGAATCATTGTTCACACATTAGTGTTATTATAAAATGTCAATTGACTAATAAAATGTTACATGTGTTGTCCTGTTATTACCTGCAATTACTTGAAACATGTGTTTTGGAGGTGTGACTGAGTTTGTGAGAAGTTTTTATGCAATTCAGTGGAAACCACTTATGGTTATGATTGTGATGTAACATAATATGAAAAGATTCAAATGCAACATGGTAGAGGTACTTTTGTGAATATGTGAGATTGTGCTTGTGCTACAGTGTCAAAATAAAGTGAATATGTGCATAAGGGAAATGTGCTTGGGGGATGTGTTCTTGTTGTGTTGTGAATGCTTGTGCTACAGTGTCAAAATAAAGTGAATATGTGCTTGGGGATGTGTTGTTGTTCTTTGTTCGTCGTGTTGTGAATGCTTGTGTTACAGTTTATTACATGTTTTTATTTAAAAACAAAATTTGCTCAATCGTGCTTGGCTTCAAGCGGCTTCTTTTCTGGCTGACGATCTCGCCAGCCTTAGAAAAGATCCTTTCGCAGGGGACAGAGGATGCTGGTGTAGAAAGATACTGCGTGGCAATGATAAAAAGGTGCGGGTAGGCAGACTTCTGGAGAAGCCAATATTTTAGCGGGTCCTCTGTCCTGGGCAGTAGTTTGTCCTTCAGATATCTGGATAAGTAAAGAAAAAATGCAAGGTCATGATCATTTCAGCAAGATATGAATACAAAGTGAATTAGAATATGTAAAGTTAAAATGTTTAACTCTGGACCTCTGCTATTGCACTAGCGGTACAATTGGATGGACGTTGTGCATCCACATGGTTATCGAGTAGGTCCCAGAGGCTGTTGTGTTGGACAGGGGGTGGACCCTCTGCAGGTGGCAGTGGCAGAGCCGGTGCAGGCATTATATTTGCACATTCTCTAGTGAGCCTTTCCACCGCTGCCTGACAGCTCGTTGAGCTGCAGAAGCCCACCTCTTTGAATCTGGGATCCACTAATGTTGAAATTGTTAACGAAGTTACCTTTTCCAGCATGGCACATTTCTCTTGCAGGTTGGTGTTTATGTTGTGAACCAAGTTGCTTGCGATATGGTGTGTTACTGTAGCACACTGTCTTACACCTTGGTGCTTCAGCATTTTCACCAGGGGTATCACCTTTGATCCAGAGACCCTCCTCTCTGTTGACATCTCCTCAGTGGCCTGGTGGAAGGGAGAGAGGACTGAAACACACTGATTAATAGTTTCATATTCTTCCGCAGAAAATGGCAGGAGGGGGGTGTTGAGGCTGCTGAGGGCTGCACCCAGGGGCTCCCTCTGCTCGTACAGCCGCTGGAACATTGAGAATGTGCTGTTCCAGCGGGTGTCCACTTCTTGCACAAGTTTGTGCTCAGGTCGGCCCATCTGTCTCTGGATTTCACAGAGCTTTTCTTTGGCTGTGGTGCTGGACTTGAAATGCCCCACGATTTTGCGTGCCCTGGTGCGTAGGTCATCCAGGTCAGATGTCTGCGTCAAGGACTTCTTCACCACCAGATTTAGCAAACCCCCTCTGATGAGCAAAACCCAGACAGGAAGTCAACATATGTGACATCAAACATCGATTTAAAAAGCATGTTCAGGAAAGAACGTCTAAACACTTTTTTGATTAAATGAATCACAAACTCACACATGAATCAGAAAATACAGACAAATATATCATCATATATAAAGCACCACAGGCCCAGTTACTAATTCAAATACATTGAGATATTCATACTTATTTTAAATGCAGCGTTAAGAAAATTGTTGATAAGATAAACAATAAAAATTCCTGAATGTTTTTAAAGTAAGGGACAAACTTTAGTTGAAAGTTTTCTATACATATCATTTTTAAGTCTCTAATCAGGGATAAATAACAGAGGTCTAAATTATTCATATTATGCAAATATAGCATCTATAGCATTTTTTGAAGGGTAAGACAAGAATGTTATACGACGCCAAAATTGATTTTATGACATGCAGATATCAAAAGAATATGGCCGCTATAAATAATGTAACAGCATACTGCAACAACGAGACCACTGGTATAACACTGCAAACAGGTACAGCTTTTGGCATAAAACTAAATGAACAAGGTAGACGGGATCGGGATGTATTGACGATGAGGTTTCTGTTCAGAAATGCAACTATGAATGAAGTTAGAAAAGAGACGGAAAGACTAATCTGCTGTCCGAGCTCGAGGCCGAGTGCTACAGATTATTATGTAGAATAAAATGATCTCTGACCTCTCCGAGCAGCTCTTGAGGCAAGTAGGAAGACTTTGAAGTGTAGAGAGACCCCGTCTGAGACAGAGTAGTGATGATGGCGCCTCCAGTCTGAGACAAAAAGAGTGAATGTTAATGGGGTAGAAAATCTGAGATGTAATATCATGTATCTGTGGTAATCGGCATGCAGTTCCCTTACCCAGCCACTCGTCATCAGCTTTCTCAGGTTATAAACCAAAGTGAGCTCCTCTGGCTCCACCTGATGACAGTAAGAAAGAGAGACACAAGCTGAAGGAGAAGCATAAAGACAAAAATGAGACATGACAGGATTGTCTATGGGTTTCCTCACAGCGCTCTTATCCTCCTTCTTGATGGTGGATCTTCCCCACAGGGCGTTGACACCATCCACAGCCACAGCCAGGCGGAAGTCTGAGTCTGGCTGCCCGCTTTGCGTCCTCAGCTCCCTCATCACTGCCCCCACCACATCACTGCTGCTCTTCACACGAGATATACCCTACAGCAACAGAAACTCAGACCCCTCGTCATCTTGTCATCAGACCCCTGATGACGAGCTCTTGAAAGCAACTAAATGGCAACTCCACGGATTCAACACATCAAAGTCTGCTTACAGGTCTTGAAGGGTACTACTGCATGTTTGAAAAAAGTTGTATAATACGCATCAGCTCGTACATTTGCTGCTACGAGCGACACGCACTCAAATCTCCAACTCAACCGTTGACAGTGGAGTTGCATTGTGGGTTGTAACAGAAGGAGATTTTCACAGCACGATCTGATGGTACCATCTCAGAAAATATCATGTTTCACTGTATCAACATTATATTAATCAGTTACAATGACCCTTAAAGGAATGAGAACAGAATTATAATAAACAGAATTATAAACCTGTTAAAAGCATGTAAGTGTAATATATTACATAAATAAATTATATAGCTATTTCACATATTTGCGTCACTATAGCATGTTAAATTAAATACTAAAATAGCTTTTACAATAATGTCTGATGACTATAGGAGCGAAATAGCTGTGACAGCGCAGCCAGACTGCTCCTGTGTGTATCCTCAACTCACTTCAATACCGTAGATAAGCAAATCTACAATGATATGATAACAGTCAGTATGCCATGATATTGGTAAACCAATACAACCCTAATAGTGAGCCATGTAGGCATCAGGTTTTGACAAGAACAATGTATGGAATAAAAAAGGTTATCTCTATTTTATTGTCCATCATGAGACAATGTTATAGAAGTGAAATGCTAAATCGGTGGATTCTTTTGTATAGTATCAACAAATAACTTTGTAGGTCAAAATCTGAGCCGATGAGTTATGGTCGGAGCAAACAGAAATTCCATGCCCCATTTCCTTTAGCAGGTGGTTTGATACTGGTTTGATTTATTTGGTCTAATAATGTGCTGTCAGGAGGCTGGCTATTAATATCAGATCTAATTAATTAAACAACGTGCTCACAGTATCACCAGCAGTGTCGGAAAATGTGTTTTTCTCATGATGGAGCGAATGATTGATTGGAAGAGGGGAAACATTCCCCGACAGAACATAACTCTACTGCTCTTTTCTGCCTTTGTCAGTGAGTGTGGAACAGAAGTATTGTGCTGATCCATCCTCATGCTCAGTTCACTGGCTATTGATCACCACTAAGCGCAGTCAAGGTGAAAGATGAAACTTTAAAGACCCCCTGTGGGGAAATCGGTAGGGCAGATTACGGAATGGATAGGTAACAAAAACCAAAAAAATTGATGGGAAGGTCTCAGAGGACAAGATAAAACTGCATCCCAAATAAAGACTGTGTGATAAAACTCACCTGATCCACCAGCTGCCCGAGTGGACTTCCCTCCTCAGTGAACTCTCTCTTTGTCCATGAATAGCGCTGCTTTGTCTTTATCTGGGACAGACGCCGTATAGTTTCATACACAGCACAGTTCCATTGACCATGTTCAACACTCCTTTCTACAGGCTAAAGAGCAATAAAGTACTTAACATGCCGCATCCTCAGTACATTCAAATATAAAACGTTTCTCTCAAATAACATCAAACCGTATCATACTGTTATATAGCTACTCGGTCATTCAAAGACACTGTGCTACAAACTCTGTCTTTGAGAGTGGTGCATATGGGGAAATTCAGGTGGTGTCATAAACCAGTTTAATTATGTATATCAGCATGCGACCTAAACTGCTGTGAAGATGCTTCAAGGCTCATTTAGGTCTATAAATGCCTCCATGCTTGTTAATAATGTGACAAATTATGTAATACTCCACAAGCCTTAATTTTGACGATGAATACTCAGTCATCAAGCTCATATTGTAAAATTGCAACCTATATAAATATCGCCTGATGTTTCTAAAAGGCACACTGCGTAAAAAGATCCCTACCTTTGAAAGGAAGTGCTCGTTGGTGATTCTGAAGTTGCGTAACCAATCGATGGCTTGTAATGGCTGATCAAAGCGAGAGGTGTTGTAGGAGGACTGCAGCAGCTCTTTGCAGTTCTTCACCCACAGGTGAGCTGTATAAGAAAAAACAGAGATGGAGGAGGGTCACCTTCTGTGCAGTGGGAGGAGCCAGGCCCTTGTGCGATTGCCTTTGTCTCACCATCAGGAACATGCAGCACCAACCATCCCTGCGTGTAGCAGAAGTGGAGTGCGTGACAGAGAGACATTGTCTTCCCACTGCCCTTCAACCCATCTGAACAACTTGATAAGGTGAACAGCAGGTTTATCAGAAGCATCAAGAGTAGGATTATCTGCATGTGTGGTTGTGATCACGTATTGTAAAGGATACAGAATAAATATCGTAGAGAAGGTTGACTGTAGTCTGCTTTCTTCAGGTAAGAGATGACCTCTAGAGCCGGCTGCCTCACCATCACACAGGCTTCATTAAACGTCTTTGCCTAAAAATTCAATTAAAAAAAACATTTGTCGCCATGGTACATTTAACCAAAAACAATCAGGCCACAAAATACTATTTATGAGCCAGTAAGATTAAAATAATGAGCACGCTGTCACGCACATACCTGATGTTGATAGCGTCGAGGGAGGCCGTGAGGGAACAGAGTGCGGATGTGTGCAGAGGGCAGCGTGTAATACTGGCCGATTTGATTCTGCGACTGACAAGCCTTGAAAGAGATAAAATATGTGAGTTAAACAGCTAAAAATCAGGCAAATGTGCAGACAACTGCTGCTACGAATATAAACCTGCTGCAACTAGGAAGCTGTGCTCTGTTCCCCTCTGCTTGATAGCATTATGATGACATTTGGATTGCTCAAGTCAGATTTGCTTACTGGATCATTCTCCTGTGTTCTGAAAACTGAAAACGGTTCCGGTTCTGACGCCACAGCCACAGCCTCCTGCTGCCGCCCACATCCACTGGCATGAAGGGACCTCACATGCGTTACCTACAAAAAAAAATTATAGAATGAATACTAAGAATCTAGAACAATAATCTAAACAGAACCTATGGTGCTGCATTGATATGCGACACGTTCAAACAAATATAAACCTAATAAATCACAGTACAACACAATAATACACTGATGGAGAGCCGAGTGAAACAGCTTTTACTGTAATCTACATTAATCTGTCATTATTGCTTGGATATCGAGAGGGAATTTACAAAGAATAATTTACTAGAAAATTATGACAAAATCAGAACCATTGTATTGCCATGTATGTTTTCACATACAAGGAACTTGTCCTGGCGGGCGGTGCATAACATTTAACAATAATGCAATTGATGCTTTCTGTCCTCTGGGACTGAATGGACGCATCCAGTGTCTACATCTTAAGGTTGGATGCTGAATCTTAACTGAGCACATAGACACCTCTAAGATCTGTTTTTTTATTCATCATTATTAGTGAAATATGCAGTAATGCTCTGGATTGAAAATGTGCAATTTGCTTTGCTTGATATTCCTTTTGAAAATGTTTTAAACAGTTTTCAAATGAGTGTAGCATAAATAAACATAAACTTGGTATTGGCTGACATGATGAATTAACCGACTGTCAATCACTACATAATGTGCATTTTCGGAACATGTAACGTACACGCTGAAAAAAACAATACAGGTGTTTTGCTCCAGTTTAACGTCCCAGAGATATTCTTGCATCCCCGCTTTTCTAAACCGAGCAGCTGAACCAGGTCAAACACATCTTTTAAACAATGTGCAGACACATGTTACGTGTCTGCAGCTCCTCCCAAAGTACTCAAACCTAAAGGGCTCTCACCGTGTGCCGGAATCTGAAGGACAGTCTGTGCAGCGCCATGATCTGAAACAAGGAGCACGAGACCACTTTAAGTTATAGTTCAGGGGTCGCAGGTGCCAATGAACCAGGTAGTGTGTAAAAACACACCAGTGTCCTTTAACCTTGCGTAAACACGCAGCTAGCCGCTAAGCTAGCTGCGGTCCCCAGCACGTCTCTAACAGGCAACGTGAGCAGCGCGGAGGAAACGTGTGTTGCACTTTACCTGCGATTCAGTTCTGATTCACTCACGACGATGTCGGTTCAGATCATCTACTGATCAAATGTCCCCGGAGCGGACGAAGGAGAAGGGTAAACGTCACACCTCCAAATCAATGTGCCAGATCTGTCATGGGGACCGCCATCATGCAGCTCGCAGCCGGAAGTGACGTTACACCATCACAAACCTTTGTAGCCAATCAGGAGGCGCGAGAAGTGAAGAAAATGGAGTTTGTTATACTTTGACACATTTCACCTGTAATAATATTAATGAATGATGTTAGTTGTGACAGCCCCGACATAATTAACTGTTTGAGAAGGAGGGTGCTCTTTTCAAGCACAAAACACACCTCTTGAAAGGATTCATGGGAGATGTTGCCAACTTTTGTCTTTTGAACCAAATAGGCCTCCAGCCTTTTAAATAGTAGATCTGTAGTGGCTCTAGGGAGATTAAGATACAAGTCACAAGCTCCTGTTATAAAGTAGCATGATGAAAAACGAATGTTTTCCATCCAGCTTTTACCTGCTTTAACTCCTTATTTTATTTTCTTAAGCGTCAATTTGCTCATTATAATGTTCATATTTGGAAATGAATAATTGTTTCTCTATTTTATGACTTACATTATTCACATTTTATGGAGATATAAACTCAACATTTCACTTTTTTTTACAATGAAACTATCAATTGTCAAAAACAGAAAATCACTTTTAAATAATACTTTTAAATAATACTTTCCCATTTAGCCTGGGATATACAGACTCCCAGGACCTCTAAAAATGTGGGTCCTTGTGTACACTGTACTCGATAGGAACTCCTAGTTGACAGGACACATACACAAAGCAGAAGAGGTGGGAAGTGAGGTTTTGGGGTGAGCCATAAGGACCAATAAACATGAGGCACTGAACCTAAATTAAAAAAAATACATTAAAAAATGTATTTACACGTGATATTAAAACAGTCAAGATAATATGAAGTTGAAAATAATACAAGCGATATCAGAACATTCATTCATTTTCTGTAACCATTACATGTTTGTAAGTGTAACAAGAAGATATTTTGCAATGCCATATTATTTTATATATATTATATCTCATTGCTCCTCAATGCACAACTGAGCGCCACAGGAAGTCATTCCTGCCTGTGGCCATTAAACTGTATAACTCCTCTCTCAAAACAAACAAAGCATAATTATAATTACGCATTTGTAAAGCTAATGATTTCACTGTATATATCTGTTTACTGTATTTTAGCTCGTTTTCTACTACTTTGCACGGCGCAACTGGAACAAAAGCAAGTTCTCCCCGGGGATCTATAAAGTATGCTGATTCCGATTATAAAACACCTACCTTAGTGGGTGACACAAGGTCGAAGTGTTCCCATACACGGGAACGCTTTCTTCCACTCGGATTCTCCATCACTCAAGTAGGGTTGTCGCTGTCAAAGGTCTGTAAGAACGCAATGAGGCGGGGGGAACACTGGGCATCTCGGTCTCCTTAAAAAGAACGAAGCCACGCTAAAGTTTCGAATCAGTCACCTCACTTCCGGTGGTTCGTTGTGACGTGTGAAGCTTCAAACGTCATCGGTCACGTGATCGCGGAGATTTGATACAAGCCTCGACACAGCGCTTCGAACCAGCCTGCTTCAGGAAGAGCGACACAAGCTCCAAAGCCTTGGTATCGTTTGCCCATCCCTACTTTTTGTTGCCAGCTGTGAGCCAGGTGGTACCACCTCTATCATCACTCAGCACATCGTACTTGTTCTGTTTTGCCAAAGAAGTTACATGACATGTCAGTAGGCAACGTGTGCAGCTGTCTGTTTTCAGCATTTCAAACATGAAAGCGGGAGGAAGAGGGAACTTCTCTACCTTGTTGGGAGGAAGTGAAATCGCCTGTGGTTGAACAATGGTCTAATAGCTCCACTTCAGTTACGGTTCCTCAATTGTACTTCCTGTTTGAGCGGAAGTGGTCTCAAGTTTAAAGTGTAAACTGTGTGTGCAGTACATGAATGTGTCCACACGGCGCTTAGTGAGGGATCCAGTTACAGCCATAAATACCTGTGTGTGTGTGTGTGTGTGTGTGTGTGTGTGTGTGTGTGTGTGTGTGTGTGTGTGTGTGTGTGCCTAGTTTT
Organism: Taurulus bubalis; assembly: GCF_910589615.1. Classification (NCBI taxonomy): domain Eukaryota; kingdom Metazoa; phylum Chordata; class Actinopteri; order Perciformes; family Cottidae; genus Taurulus; species Taurulus bubalis. The sequence continues at coordinate 18,067,009 of NC_136600.1, read as the reverse complement.
TTGAATAATAAAGTAATAATAAAAATGTGTTTATGGTTTATACATCTAACTTATGACATTTCCAGTTATAAGTAATACATCTTCTTATACCACTTCTGTATTTGTACTCTTTGGGATACTTAAATGGCTTGACATTTAACTGGCTGTTTGGATAGTTGTTTAATATGAATAAATATGGAAAAACATACCTCCCATTTCTAATTGATTCTACTCTGCAAACATTAACATATGTAACCAACAAATGCTAAATGTGTTGGTTACATTTTATGTTAAAAAAAATGGCTTCATATTAAATATATATATACATATTTGTGGCTGCCTCGTCTCAGTTCTGTGTGAAACAATCAGTCCTCTGAAGTAGAAATGATAATACAATACAATATTATTAACATGTATAGAACTGAGAATTAAATATATAAATGCTTAACAGGTTATTTATACATTTCACTGTCTTTTTCTCCTGTTGGCCTGATTTTGTTTTTTTCTTTCAAAATGTAATTAATGACATGCTCTATTTTATTATTTCTCAAACCTGGAAATTTAAGATTAATTCTAATTTTGATAAACCAATCACGATTCTGGGACAAAACAAAGGCTTTAATTAATATCCACACAGTTTGCATAGTTGAATTAATTAGGTTATGCCTTGAGCTGCTGAAGGTTAAAACACATAAGGCACCACCACTAAAATCCAGCAAAATAAACTAACATTGACGAATTAAACTTCAGTCCAACAGTTCCATTGTCGGCAATTGCACCATGGATACTTTCTGAGGCAACAGTAGACTTGGCTTTACTTAATAAGAAGAACAAGGATAGAGCGGGTACGTTTAATGTGCATACGATTCAGACACACATCGACAGTTACCACAGTTATGTCCGGGTTTACACAGTCGTATCAAATAATTCAGCAAATAAGGTAGGAATAGCAGTTGTAGTGCCAGAATTTAACATAAAAATAGGTACAATTATGACAGAGGGAGTATCGGTGTACACAGGGGAAATGCTGGCAATAATGTTTGTACTACAGTGGATGGAGGACACAGGACCATTGAGGGCAATCATTTTTTCAGAGTCCAGTTCATCACTAGACAGCTTACAGAACAGTCATTCAGACAGTAGACCGGACATCCTCATTGAAATGCAGCAAACATTATACAGGATTCAAATGATGGGTATGACAGTGGTGCTATTATGGATTTCTGCACATGTGGGGGTTAAGGGAAATTAAATGGCGGATAGAGGGAAGAAGCCGCGAAGAGTAGTTGCTCAAAAGTTGAAGTCAACTTCAGTAAATCAGAGGCCAAGGGGATTATTACAATGAGGTTAAAGGAAAGGTGGCAGAAGCAATGGGAGGAGGACAGAAAAGGGCGATGGTTTTACAGAGTCCAGAGGAAAGTGGGGGAAATGAGATGCGCAGGAAGGAACAGGAGAGAAGAAACCGTCATATCGAGACTGCGATTTGGACACACTGGGCTGAACGGAAAATAGGGAAACACGACACGGGGAGACAGCTAGTTGGAGGCCTCGGCAAGGAGGGGGTACGGTTGGATACGCCGTGTGTTCTGCAAAGTAACTGGGGCTGCACGTGCCCGACTCCACCTGCAGGTGGATCACAGACTTCCTGACTGACAGGAAGCAGCACGTCAAGCTGGGGAAACACGTCTCAGGCTCCCGGACCATCAGCACCGGTTCCCCCCAAGGCTGCGTTCTTTCCCGGCTGCTCTTCTCCCTGTACACCAACAGCTGCACCTCCAGTCACCAGTCCGTCAAGCTCCTGAAGTTCGCGGATGACACCACCCTCATCGGACTCATCGCTGGTGGGGACGAGTCTGCCTACAGGTGGGAGACTGACCACCTGGTGACCTGGTGCAGCCAGAACAACCTGGAGCTCAACGCTCTGAAGACAGTGGAGATGGTTGTGGACTTCAGAAAGAATGCAGCCCCACCCGCCCCCCTCATCCTGTGTGACTCCCCCGTCGATACTGTGGAGTCCTTCCGCTTCCTGGGCTCCATCATTTCCCAGGACCTCAAGTGGGAGCTGAACATCAGCTCCATCACAAAGAAGGCCCAGCAGAGGATGTTCTTCCTGAGGCAGCTGAGGAAATTCAACCTGCCAAAGAAAATGATGGTGCAGTTCTCCACTGCCATCGTAGAGTCCATCCTCTGCTCCTCCATCACCGTCTGGCATGCCGCAGCCACTGCCAAGGACAAGGCCAGGCTGCAGCGCATCATCCGCTCTGCGGAGAGGGTGATTGGCTGCAATCTGCCATCCCTCCAGGTCCTGTCCACTTCCAGGTCACTGAAGCGGGCAAGAAAGATCGCAGCTGACCCCTCTCACCCTGGACACAACCTGTTCGTGTCCCTCCCCTCTGGCAGGAGGCTGAAGTCCATCAGGACTAAGACCTCACGCCACACTAACAGTTTCTTCCCGTCGGCAGTCGGGCTCATCAATAGAGCCCGGGTTCCCCACTGACTGACTCTATCACAGGACTATTCTCGGACCATTCTTTCGGACCATTTATTTTTATTCTTTATTCCTTTCTCTCCTCCTACCGGTCACTCCACTGCACAATTCATATTTAAACACTCATGCCACATACACTTAACTTTAACTTTAACTTAAACACACACGTCACTTTAACATACACTTACATTAATGTTATCTGTTGTCTGAGCACTTTATCTTTATCTGATTTAGACATCATTGCACTGTTGCTGTCGTTGATTGTTGTTTGTCTCGTCTAATGTCTAATGTATGCACCTTCCGCCTAACCAAATTCCTCAATTGTGCAAACATTCCTGGCAATAAACGGTTTCTGATTCTGATTCTAAGTGGGTGCTATAAAGCATTATAGTATTTTAGGAAAACAAGGATTATCGAGTGAATATGAGCCCTGGGTTTATTTATTTTGGTTGGTTTGTTTTGGTTGGTTAGTTATGATTTGGCTTGTTGAAGCTATATATTGAAGAGAATTTAGTGATTTATATGTTGTACTACTTTACTTTGACTAAAGTTTCATGTCCCACTTATACTAAAGAAGGTGTCTCGAAGCTGAGCGAAGCTGAGAAATCGTAACTGGTCAAGTTCTCAGTCGCTTTTGACCTTGGCTAAACAGATTAGATACAGACAGACTGTCTTTGCTGCTGATGTCAGCTAGATGTCTGAATTACAGACGGACTCAGCTCCCTTTTTCGCTACTAAGACTGAGACAAATATGGAAGTCAGATAAGGGGGAGTCTCACAGAAATGGGATAAATATCCATTGTTCTTAGAGAACGGGGCCCACTCTCATTCTGGGGGTGTGCTGGCTGTGTGCAGACTGTATGCAGAGCAGACCATCAGGGGAGCTGAGTCCAAGGCCTTGTAGGTATGCATTTCATGTATGTGTGTAATTGCTAAATAAATAACCTTAACTGTAATATAACCTGTTCTGTCAATTCTTGAACACTCAAGGAATATCCTGGCAAGGAGGATTCCTTTTCAGTATATATATATATATATATATATATATATATATATATATATATATATATATATATATATATATATATATGTGCATGTGTATGTATGTATATATATATATGTGTGTGTTTTTTTATTTTAGCTTTGTTGTTGGTTGTTTTTGTCATTTGTCAACAACTGTATCAGCATGAGGAGAGCATGTTGAGGCTACTTGATATTGTGTGAAATAGTCTGATCATTTAATATTCTACATGCCTTTGGTCGTCTACTCTGCTCAATAAGCTTTTGTTACTTTCAACAGTGCAATATTATTTAACTACTTTAATGCCTTGACAGAGAAAATGCCCCAGAGTACAAAGCAAAGAAAGATTACTTGAATTTCTCAAAGGTCAGAATTAATCCCCATGGACTCCAAGATGACAGAGACTGGAGCTGCACTTTATTCATAAACGACAGTTTACAAACAAAAAGAGTCGGTCCCGGATGAAAACAGACAAAGAGTATTCCCCTCGACTATCTGTTCCAACTAACTATAAAAAACCTCAAACACTTGTGATAAAGCATAATACTGTCTGTGATATAGGCCCCGATGATATCTCATTTTACGCAAATATATTGTCGTGGAAATGACTGGACCAATTTAAAATGTCTCAAATGAAATGATTACATTAAGTGTAAAATACACATATGTGCCATTCATGCATTAAATACTGTAACTTTAAATGAAATGAAATCCCTTAATATCATCAGTAACAGGCATAACATAGTGGAATATAACACATGACATGAATGTTTCTCCCTTTCAAAACATATGGTTGATATGTTGCCGACTTAAGATTGATTATAGATATAAAAACAAACCCTTTTCAAAATACGGTTTTTCTGAAACGTGTGAAAAAGTTGTATTGTCCAATCTAGTTTCTCAAATTAATGTCGGTAGCAATAAACAACAACAAGCAGAGCCGATAACAACCAGAGGCACGTCATCTTGGAGCTGGGAGCAGCAGCAGAAGTGCATCCTTTGGCGTTGTTATTTGGGATTGTGTCCAGAGGGTTTCCCTCAAAATGGACCGGCAGGCACTGGTTGCTCAGATCCTCGCAGGCCAGGATCACATGTTTGGTTTCCCGCTGGACGCTCCTGATCCCGCACGTGCCCGGCTGACTCCTCACCGTGACGAAGGTGAACGGCTTCCGGCTGATGCACAGGTTCTCCTTGTACACCGCGCCGCCCTGGCTGCTGCACACGGCCTTCAGACGGTCCAGGTCGTCCGGCTGCAAGAAGGACTGCGTGGGTCTGTCACAGCCGCCGTTGTTCTTGATGTACGTCTCCCACTCGTTCTGGTCCAGAGAAGAAGGAGTGCCCGAGCGAACGTGGCGTTTGAGGAAAGTGTTGAAGCCGTTGTTCCATTTGGAGAGCTGGCAGGGAGCTTCGTTTTTAGCCAACGTGGGACCACCCATTAGGAGACAGACGGCGAGAGAGAGGGAAGCCCGGAGAGCAGCCATTACCAAGCAGTCCTAGAGTGAGACAAACAATGTAACACCTGTCACCTATTACTCAGTACATCGTACTTGTTTTGTTTGACCAAATACGTTACATGACAAATCAGTAAACAACGTGCGCAGGAGAGCAGAGCGCAGCTGTCTGTCTTCAGCATCTCAAACATGACAGCGTGAGGAAGAGGGAACTTCTCTACCTTGTTGGGATTCAGTGAAGTCGTCTGCGGTTGAAAAGTGGTATAATAGTTGCACATGAGAGATTCCAAAAATTACTGTTCCTCAATTGTACTTCCTGTTTGAACGGGTGTGGTCTCACGTTTAGACCGTAAACTGTGTGTGTGTGCAGTACATCATGTGTCCACACGGCGCTTAGTGAGGGATCCAGTTACAGCCATAAATACCTGTTTAAAGTCCAGTGAGCTATATTTGTGTGTGTGTGTGTGTGTGTGTGTGTGTGTGTGTGTGTGTGTGTGTGTGTGTGTGTGTGTGTGTGTGTGTGTGTGTGTGTGTGTGTGGTTTATACATCTAACTTATGATATTTCCAGTTTGATCTACAGTAATCCGTCTTCTTATACCACTTCTGTATTTGTATTCTCTAATTTTGGGATACTTAAATTGCTTGAAATTTAACTCGGCAAACATTAACATAATATGTAACCAACAAATGCTAAATGTGTTGGTTACATATTATGTTAAAACAATGGTTTAATATCTATATATATATGTGTGTGTGTGTGGCAAACAATCAGTAAGTAGAAAATTATGCCTAGAAATGAGAATTAAATATATAAATGTTTGACAGGTTATTTATACATGTCACTGTTTCTTTCTCCTGTTGGCCTGATTTTCTTTTTTCTTTTTTTTCAAAATGCAGTTAATGACATGCTCTATTTTATTATTTCTCAAACCTGTAAATTTAAGATTAATTCTAATTTTGATAAACCAATCACGATTCTGGGACAAATCAAAGGCTTTAATTAATATCCCCACAGTCTGCATAGTTGAATTAATTAGGTTATGCCTTGAGCTGCTGAAGGTTAAAACACATAAGGCACCACCACTAAAATTCACAAAGACAACATGTTGAACTGAGTGCTGTTGTGGTCGTTTCTTCATGAGTTCAGAGCAGAAGGATTAAGATTGCTTTTAATCTTCCAATCCGACTTTTTCAGTCCTGATCCCGATAATGATACCTGGGCTTTAGGAGTCGACCGCTTCCTGATAGTAGTGTTTAATTAATACGCTGTCGGCCTCACTGTGTGGAAAAGACTGGGGTCATTCTTTAAGGCAACATCAGGCTACACGGAAACATCACTTTCTTATCTTTGTAGAAACAAATGAATTGTTATATTATTATTAAAATAATGCAACAGCAACTTGGTAAAACATCTTAAAAATTAACAGGAATTATAATTCAAGGGTAAATCTTTTCAATGCAGCAACAAAGTGGTCAAAACGTTAAAAGGCATATAAACTCCCGTATATCATATTGAACTGAATAGATCGGCCCCATTGTCACTGACCGATGCAGCTATTTGAGTCAGTATCGGCCGGATATTCTATATCAGTGTATCCCAACAAGAAGACATGAAATGTGGATGGATCTTTGTAGTTTCATATTTTATTGTCTCTTTGTTTAATTATTTTGAATTCTTTAAACAATATGTTGAAATGTGTACGATTTCTTTGCTCCAGACTGAACATTGCATTGTTCCAGTCCCAAAAAATATTATTAAAAAAACTTCGGAAAACACGCACACGCACACACAGAATGAAAAAATAAAAGCAGGTGAGGTTGCCAAGTTCTGTATTTTAATGAGGTGCCCATGTTGACAAGTTATATACGACAAAAAAAGATAGACAGACGAAGATAATATATGGCACCAAAAACACCTTTTGCAATAGAATGAACACATGTACATAAATATAACTCATCCATTTACAATATAATCCTCTAAATTGAGTTCAGAGATCAGCATCAGTCTATACTTATAGCACTTTAAATCCCTTAAAACCATTATCATAGATTTTCATTTGAAAATACCTCCTGTGTGTCAATGGTCAAGTCCAGGGGCTAAAGAAAATCGTAATATGACATTGAATTCACAGGTAAATATTTCATAAGTCTATTACATGTCATACAGTGCAGTGTGCTTGTGTTTCAAGGCAGGAAGATGAAATAACATCCGAAAGTGTAACAAAAAACAAAATATCTTACAGAGTATTTACATGAACTAATCATGCATCCCAGACATCGCAAGAGCAAACATACGACTCAACAAACTAACGTAGTTACACCTTCACTTGCAGACTGAGGGTGTTGTGAGTGTCTGGGCTGAATCCCTGGAGCGGATGCCGTCAGTTGGGTTCAGTCTGAGGAGATGGTGAGGGCTCTTCTTTCTTTTCTGCTTCAGATGTCGGGTTCAGAGCCATGTCTTGTTTTTTCTCTTTTGCTTTCTCTGGCTCCTTCATCCTGAAACATGAAAGGGAAGAGTAATTTCCACTGAGACTATTGTGCGCTTCAAGTACTCTGTTAGTGGAGTGTGTTATGTTGTCCAGCAGAGGTCCTCATTTGTTAAAGAATACATGGAGGGTTGTGTGAGTCGATGGCTTTTAGTGGAGCTCTGTTGAATTTAATTAAGTCTCCTCAGACACAGAAATATGTTATATGATAATGAAGTGGATAAATAAGTACAAATCATTCATGTTTTTGTCAACAAAAAGGGAGGAAATGTGCTAAAGTGGCTGCATATGTCTCCATCAGCTTGAATGTCCACCGCAGGCTTTTCAAAAACACTTTCCAGTACAGTTGCCGCCATTTTTCCCGACAGCCCATGGACATTCCTTCAGCAGAAATACTATAAAAAAAAAGGTGTTATAGGAGAGTATACGTCACTATAAATGAGTGGTTAGAGCAGAGAGAGATGGTCAGGAATCTAACTCTTAGAGGTTAAGGTTTTGAGGTCAAAGGTTATAATTTTGGACGTTGACCTTGACATGGAAGCAGGCCGGTTACTGGGTAGGACGTCCCAGCTAGAGGTAGAGCTACAGATCAAAAGACAGAATCACATGACCAAAACAGAGAGAAAAGCTTTGATTTATCATTTCAGAGAGGCCGTGAACAAAGAGTTAAAAACTCACGCTCTCGCCATCCTCCGCTCTTAGCGGTGACATATTAAAGTAATTGCAAACGGCTGATTGACATTATGAAAGCCAGCGGTTCCCAAAGGGGGAGGCAGGGCCCTCTGAAGGCTCATGGATCCTCGTGAAGGGGGTGTGAGGGTTATGATCATTTCACTGTCATCTCATTTGAAGATTGAATCTCTCACTCTCCCCAATCTTCAGTTTAAACATTCATTCAGTTCTATGCAACATATTCAACAATGGAAATCATATTTTGATCCTTAACGTCAAGACTCTGAGATAACACATAATGGAGCCCATACAGGGACTTTGGGAACCCCTGGAGAGGTTAAATCACCGTGGGACCCACCACATACTTTCATTAATCAGTAGTGATTATGAGAGAAAATATTGCAGAACAGCCATGTTATTGCAGCATAGGTCAGAGAATCAGATTATCCTTTGCGCTGATCTTTGAGTTGAACTTTTATGGTGAAACCTCGCAAAGAGGATTATACATTGACTCACAATCCCATTAGAGTTCAACCAACACGGTTTTGAGGTCAATGCCAAAAACATAATTTGACCTTTTTCTTTTTTTTTTCTTTTTTTTTAAAGAAAGCTCATATTCCCAGTTAGTTTGTCATGGTATTGATCAAAGATCTGCGCTTCAGGATGTCTGTCAAGCACAAAAAGAAAAAGTCACACTGTCAGTGCAAAATTGTGCATCATTGTCAGTAATGAGATCAGGTAAACCACCTGTTTACCACGACTGATTCACGGTGGAGGAGTGTAAAAAATCTGCCAAGAGAGAAGATGGAAAATGAGCAGAGACGGCATACGTCCACACTGACAGCTCCCACCGTTTCTGTTAAACCAGAACCATCCCAGCGAAGCGCCTTACCGTATCGTCTTCACGATGAAGCGAATGATCACTGCCAGACCCACACAGCCACACATCACTCCTATTACTATAGCTGTGACTTCACCTGCAGAAGAAAACAAAACAGAGCTGTTGGACTATTTAAAGCAGGGGTCGGCAACCCGCGGCTCCGGAGCCGCATGCGGCTCTTGAGCCCCTCTGGTGCGGCTCCCTGAGGCTTTGGCAAAAAATAAATAAAGATATCTTTTTTTTTTTGCCCTGTGGACAATCTTCCAAAGGGAACACCTCTTATCTTGGAGTTTGAGGTGATACTGTGACACTGAAAAAAAAGAGTTTCGATTTAGTTTTTAACTAAAAGTGCGTCACATCCTATCACGTCGCTGTCAAGCGTCTTTCCCTGCAGGTGGCTACTCATGATATGCAGAGCCCCACCCTCAGTAAACTGTCAACGGATAATAATAAAAAAGGAAAGTCATGGCTAAAAATACAGAGTTTCATTCTGCGCGGACGTATTCATTTGCTTTCATTGCCAACGATGCTGGCTGACCTGTCTGCTTGATGTGTGGCGAGAAATTAGTAAACAACAAAATATTTGATGTTGAAAGATTCTAGAACAAGCACACTGCATTTTCTGAAATGTATCAAAAGATATGCCTTTTAAATGGAAACGCAGTAGTGTGGACATGGCCTATTTATTTCAGAGTTATTTTATTTAAATAAGTTATCACATGAAAACCATAGTTAGCATTCTAGGTGCAGTGGGCTGTGGTGAAGAGCCTGGGGAGCAAGTACGGGTTCAGTGTCTTGCTAAAGGACATTTCAACATGCACACTGTAAGGAGGACAGGTATGAACCTGCTACCTTGTGGTTACAGGACAACCACTCTATCCCATGAGCCATACATATGAGGAGGGTTCAAGGCCGGCATAGATGTGTGTTTAATTGACCTCAATGTAGCCGACACATGACTGTATTTCTTGTTCTCCTCTTGATAGTTATAACAGGTAAAATAGCAATATAATGTCAATAATTGTCTTTATTCTTGTTCTATAATTTCATAAATACAACAAACAATAGTTTTTGTATATATATTATGACTATATATAAAACTTTTTAAGCTATGATATCAAATAGCTTTTGTGGCTCCAGACAATTTTTATTTGGTGGAAAATAGGGCAAAATGGCTCTTTGGATAAGAAAGGTTTCTGACCCCTGATTTAAAGTATTGATGTGATGTCAGTTGTATCAGGCACACAGACACAAATACAGTAAAAGCGCGTATATTCTTACCAGAAGAGAGCTCCTTCCCTGCTTCTACAACAAACACAAGATTGATCAAATCATGAGAAAACACAGAGTTTTAGTTCATACACATTTCTCTTAGCAAAATCAGCTGTTCAAAGATATTGCTGCCTTTGACAACAGTGCTGATATCACAGGTCTTCCAGTTCAGTCACTCACTACAATGAGGACTTTACACAAATTCTTTCTCCTTTGTCTTTGTCTACCACTCTGTCTCCCTCTTTCACTTCTCTGTGTCTCTTTTTCTCTCCCCTTTTTCTCAGTTAGACTCTCGTGATAACAATGGAGTCAGTGTTTTGTTTCTGCAAAATCCTTTTTCTCTAATCAGCTCGCAAACAAACACTGAGTCCCTCTTGCTATTCCAGCCCTTCCCCCTTTTTTCTGTCCCTCTCTCTATTCCTGCCGTCCAAAGGCTCTTTCACTCAGACAAAGTCACCGGTAATCCTTAATATTCCCACATTTCTCATGGATTGTACTAATTGCTATGGTCCACATGGCCACCCACTGGCTTGTTATTGTGGTTTGCATTACAGCGGGCTGACATTACAATCCGCCAGTTCAGAAGTGCCGTTGGGCTAAAACCCTGGAGGTCACAGCAGATATGACCTTTTGCAACTTTACATTTGCTTGTTATATATTTCCCTAATAAATCCCCCCCAAAAATAAGTCTAGGGAAGAAATTTTCAGGCAAATGAACACAGCATGTGCTTATGTTTCAGGTCAGCAGTCAACATAATGATGGATTAAGTCCTCCGTCATGCTCTGTCTGTCTCACCTGCACTGAAAGAGGCGAAGGCGACCCTGTGGTTGATCGGCTGCGTCGCACGGTAGTTGTCCTGCAGCAGCATCCGGTCTGGATCTTTGGCTTTACTGGAGTAAAGTATTGTCTCCATCCTCAGCAGCTGGAGTGGAGAGATGAAGAGGACAGGAATGGGAGAAAAAAAGTTACAGTCCTCCTGAGGCCTGAAACTTAAAAGAGAAGGTAATTGATAGCAGTAAAACTCAACAGGCAGTCAACAATTATCAGTAGTCCAAATATAAAAAAAGTAACTTTGTAAACTGATTCAGTGAGCAAATATTCAATCATGTTATCAAGTGGTGGATATTGCTTCCCATATAGAGGTGGGGACTGTGACACTAACAGTGGATGGAGGTAGTGATTAGAATACTTTCCACCTCTGTTCAATAATGTCAATAATTACATTTTGGTCATAAATAGACTTACAAATCATGTCACACACTAACAGTTTGTTCATTATGTTACTCCTACTTCATACTTATTTCATACAATCCTAAAAAAGAAAGTTTTTGTAAGCTAAAATCGTCCAATAATTGGACATTAATTTACTGTATTACAGTCATCCATCTCAGAAATCATCGACTATCGGTCTGACGACGGATAAGCTTCTGAGCTATATTTCTGGGGTTCATCTACATAACTGCCATTGTTTACAGTACGATTAACAACTTGAGGTGTTAGAGTTGAGAGATGATGTGTCTGACCGTTTGTTACACAATTTTGCAAGCAAATGTTGAACCAATAAAAAGCGTAAACATTGTCAGACGATAGCCAGTGGGTTCCGCCTCGTTTGCTCAAAGATCTGTTTGCCTGCATTTAACAAAGCCTGCTGGAACATGATTGATCATACTCCTACAAACAGAATACAGAACTCTTCCAATTCCAAAATCTTATTCCATTGCTGACAGTTTGTAGAGATTAGGTCGTGATTGATAATTGTTTTGATGATTTTTATTAGTTAGAGTTATTCTATTTAGAAATTGGGAAATTAGTGGTTCGATAAGGGAGCATAGGAGCCCAAGAATATCATTTTTGAGGCCAATAATTCTAAATTAAAAACCGTGATATTGTCCGTTGTGTTTACATGCATGTTTGTGTAATAATGTAAACAGCATTTTAGACAAATCTAAATCTTAATCTTTTATTAATTTAGAGTATTTTAATATTGTTTCACCTTCTCATATCAATGTCTGAATATTCTTCATAATTTAAAGTGCATTGCTCTTTGAAAGGGTGTACTTGCATTAGTATGCTATTATATTCATCATTAGGTCAGTCGCAAAAATGGTCTCTAAATGACAATAATATTGCTTTTGTAATTATTTCTGCAACAATAAATCATTCAGCAAAAGTAGTTATTGTGACAGGCCTAGTTCATAACGAACAAATAATTTAACGATTCAAAACCCCTACAGAAGTACCCGGTTAAGCATCACTGATTTGGTGTAGATGTGTGGTTTTTGTAGAATACGCACATCACCGCTCCGATACAAATCTATGTAAGCATAGGACATTGTTTCAATTCATGTTAGATCAGTTTGTCTTGTAGATCCATCAGGGATGCAAAATTAAATCAATGTAGGTAAACACAGAGTTGGAGCTTGTGTGATCCACTTCTTTAGATGAGTGTGTGTGCCCAGCTTTACCTGTGCCTTTGAGATTTGAACCCTCTCGTTGAACAGCGTCCACATTACACTCTGGTAGCAGGGCGGCGTTGTCAGGGAGCCGTTGTAGCGGTAGTAGCGTCCCAGATCCTTCGGGAGCAGAGACTGGATGTCAAAGGCTGGAATGAACACCTTCTGATCTGCCAGTGGGTGGAAGGATGTGGAAATTAGTATGTGAGGTCTCATACATACAATATAAATTATAGGCAGCTATGTTTGACAACAAAATGTGTAAATAATTTACAATGTGATTCATTTGTCATAAAAAGGGAAAATGGAAACTGCAAAAGTAGTGAGAGAAAATGCAAAGTAATCAAGTAGACGTACCAGCATGTCTGATGCGGCTCAGGTAGTTGAGGATGTTGTTAAATGCTGGGTTGGTCTCCTCACCCGTCTGCGAAACCAAAACTCAGGCTTCAATGTTTATTGCTTTGTTCAAAATACAATTAATGCTACTGTTAATTGCAATTGTTTGTATTACCACAATGAGAATTCCTAAAACAGCCAAGCCGTCACTCTGCGTCATTGCTGTGGACATGTTGGGGTAGAGCTCAGAGTTGTAGTGCACCACATGGAGCTGGAGAGAGGAGGAACACTGTTAGTTTGTCCATTCACACTCGAGAGAAAGAGAGAGACGTCCTAGTTTATCCTACTGACAGCTGAGGGTTAAAAGAAGAGTGAGGGGGAGGAACTGGGAGAGGGAGAGCTGCGTGCAAACTCAGTTGTCCTTCTGAGAGAATGACCGAAGAAGAATAAAGAGTGACGAGGAGACTGATGTGAATGAGAAAGAGCTTAATTGTCTCATTATATAATAAGACCACTCATGCAAGACATGGTGCATTTAAAAAAAAAATAAATGTTTGCCCTCTCTTTTGTTATGTTTGTGATATATTCTTTTCTCCACCAACTCATGATTTCTGACTTTTTAATCTGTTTAAATTCTCTCATGCTGGGCGCCCCAGTAGCTCACCTGTAGAGCTGGGGCCCATAAGACTCCTTACCGAAGTGGCCTGGGCTCTCTTCCCCTTTCCTGTTGCTTCAGCTGCACTCCCAAATAAAAGCCCAAAAGATCCTTCATGCCTTCAACCTGTTTAAACAGTTCATGTTTGTTTAGTTTTTGTTGGGTTCATTGGTCCTGTTTTTGTGGCTTATTTTCTGTTAGGTTTAGGTTAGTGGTGGTTTAGGATAGTTGGGGGAGCCCAGATCCTAAAGGACCCATCGGGGATTGCCTGGATGTCTTCAGCCCATCAGTCGTCCGGGATGGGTTGACTCATTTATCTTATTTATCAATATATTGAGTGTTATTTTCTGCAGCTCTTGATAATGTTGGACCTCTTGAGAAAACGTTTGAAGTTGTCAATGTGTTATTTTGGCATCTAGTTTTGGAGCGTGCTTGTAGCCAGTTGTACTGTGTGTTGCATGTATTTATTGTTTTGCCGAACTTTGTGGGAAAGTTTTTTTTTCCGGAATTTGTGAGTCAAGAGTTTTGAGGTGGTTTGCAGCATTTTGGGCTGTGGCTGCATTGTGTTGGCCACCTGAACATGTGGTTTAAAATCAGTTTGTTGACTATCCGACCAAGGAGGGGTTTCATGGACTAAAGATATTCTGCTATTAATTGCAGAAAGTCAGTAAAACGATGATCATACTTCAGGAATACTATCAAATTTGATTTTGAAGCAAAATTATTAAAACAACAGTTACATTCACGTGTGCAAAATTAAACTTTTGCTTTACAACAGCAACCTGTGGGGACCAGTCTGGGACCAGTTTGAATGGAGTTTTCTAATGCATATGCATCCGTCGCATGGATAATGTTCTGACTAAAGCTTTACGGTCAATTTTACTCTAAATGGGACCATAATTTACTAAATGAACATCATGTTGTATTGAAAAAGATGGGAAACTAGCAACTAGCAAACTAGCAACACAAGACCATAAACTCGTGTTTACGATGTTTGCTGAGGCAATAATTCACGTGAGTAGGATGATTTTTTCCCCCCCTGATGGCATTAAGAATGCAGGTTTGAGGCACTACACTGGTAGATGTGTGTGTCCCGTAGAAATGTATTCATACACTTTTAAATCTGCAGTAATCCATGTTAATCTGCTGTGTTTGTATAATTGTATAGGCTCAGTTACATCACTATGTTCTTAATATTGAAAGTTAATTATGTAAACACACAATTGGCATCCTGGTATATCCTAATTATTTTACCTGCACTAATGTCACTTTATTAGCAGCGAACTTTTTCATGCTCTTGTTTGTAACAATTAACAGAAATTAGTTTGCTCTTTGGATTTTTAACATTGTAAATCAGAGTCAAAGCTTTATAAACAGACTCTATTTTGCCTTTGATGGTGTGGTAAATCAGTTTGTGTTTCTTTCTACCATTTAAATAATATCAGAATAGTCATAATCCTAATAATAAATAACATTTATTTTTACAATCAACACTTGAAATGACGAAGAGACTTGCAAATGACACGGTAGTATAAAATGTAAACCATACTTTGGGTTTTAATTTTTACCTCTTTACATTAAGATCATTTACACTCACGGTTCATAGTTTTTTTTTATCATAAAAATTACTAATATGACACTATTTGACCTCCACCGCCCCCTTACTCTGGTCATAACTGGATTGTTACACAGTGAGCCGTGTTTAAACGTACCTCTGCATCTGCACTCAGTCCGTTGATGGTGTGTTCACTGCCCCCGTGACTCGGGCCGCCGCTGCCCCAGTGGAGGTGCATTTGCACCGCTGTGAAGAGCCAGGGCAGCCCCCCTATTCCCATCCAATCAGGTAGCTCAATGACCGCTGGTGGAGAGAGGAGCAAAGCAAGAGCTGATGCTCTAATTCAACTGACGGGGAAAGACAGCTGAACAAGAAAATACTAGATACTAGACTACATTTTTATCTTAAAAATTCATTTAAAAAAATCTTAACATTTGAAGCATCTCCTGAATTTAAAAGTAAAAGATTTGCTGCCAGGTTACAATTGAGGATGGTGCAATATAAACAGATCAAGCATGAGGTTGCTTGGATACCGAGGAGTGGGTCATGTTCGGAGCTGGCTGCCATAGTTACCTGTGTGTCCGTTGTTGTACATCGAGAAGGGCTTGTTGCCGTGCTGGCTGTAGCCCAGTGGGGTCAGGGGGATCAAACTGGGGTCATATTTAGTCAAGGTGGTAACCACATCGACAGGGGACTGAGAGGTGCCACCACAGTCGGGGAAATACTGCGACCACTCGGACTGACCCACCAAGCCTTTGACAAGAGAAAAGACGGAAAACAATGATGTCACCAAATCACACAGCCGACTGGCTTCCAGTCCCCCAGTGAAAAGTCTCCATTGATCGGTCTCTAATTATATCAGACAATTAATCAGGTACAAAAGCCTCATGGTGCTAAATTGGATGAAACGTATAGTAAGAAAATAAACCAAAACTAGATTTTTTTTAATTGGATCTCTGACTCCACAAAGCTTTTTTTCATGTTTGGGCCATTTGGGTTATACAAGATCAACAATGCTCTATTTGCTATTTATAGTTTGACATCCTTTCACTGGAGCTGCATTGAAAACAAGAACAAAAAATAAAAATTCATTAAATTCCACATTGGTTACAATTGTTCTGCCAACATGGAGCCAGTGTTTTCTTCAGTGATGCATTTTGCCAGTCTTCATTGGTATAAATAACAACACATGATGGGGTGTGTGTATCCATAACCACAAATATCCTCGTCTCAATAATCATTTCTGACCACAGCTGAAATCTCTTGTTGAACTATAATGAACGCTGCTCTGGATCAGACTATCAAGACTAAAATGTAAATCAATTAAAATGCAGGTGACGTGCAGCTCCATTAGAACAAAGACACTCACACCCACATGAAGCAGTAGCAGGTGATCGAGGCACCTCATTAAATAACCGGGTCAACTGATAACCACAACTTAATCAATATGACTCGGGCCTTATATTACCTTTTCCAAACCTGGTCCTTCACTATTATCCAGATGCCCTGACATCTTTAGTGTAATTGCAGTTAAATTACAGAAATAAATGAGCCTCTTAAGATATAGATCCTAAAGGTATCACAAATAACACAAACATAATAGATTTTTTAAAAATACTAAATTGATTTAATATTGCATTAAATAATATGAATCATGTTTACCTAGCCTGGCATTGAGATCAGAAAATACTAATTATTTTCTTTAATAAATAAGATTTTTCTTTAATTAAGTGTCTCTTTCCTGTATTGAAAACAGATGGAATTAGTATATCCCATAGCCAGATATTAAAGATGTACAATTGACTATTGACTTATTAGAATGTATACCTTGTAATGGCAGGCAACCCCCAAAAAGTATTGAATCACAGGGAATGAAATGTAAACAACTGATTGGCGACAAATCCAACTTCAGATTTTTACAAAAACCTGATAAATAATACAATTATAATAATATATTTTTTGAAACTTCCTCTCAGAAAGATTACGACCTACATTTTTGTATTTTTTTACATCATTATAGAGATTGAATGTTTACAGGTCGGTTATTGTAAGAATCTACAGCTAATGTACGCATGTGTATACTGTATTGATGTCATAAAATATATTTCAAATTTAACAATTAATTGGAATGTGAAACATAAAGAATAATTGAATTATAGAAAGGACAGCTAAATATTGAGAAAGTAATCGAGGGAGAGGAGAGTGATTCAGGCTCTGGTTCACTGAGTAAAAAAGGAATATTGTCTCCCCAATTGCATAATAATAGAAAGTTGGAAAAAAGGGTGAGAGAAAAAGAGAGTGACATGTGAATCAAAGAATCTGAATTTCAATTGCAAGGAGAGGAATGCTTTAGAAAATCAAACCAGGAATGTGCCAGTAGTTAAAAAAGAAAATACAGTATGAATTATATATTTTCAATTGCTGATTTTGCAAATGTTAAAGTTGTTAATAACAAGCGTGTGTGTTTATGTAAAAGGGATTAAGAAAAAAGTAAAGCCCAATCAACCCCACAATGCATATGAGCACTGTACCATGTTTGTAATACAATTATCTCTCTCTCTCTCTCTCTCTCTCTCTCTCTCTCTCTCTCTCTCTCTCTCTCTCTCTCTCTCTCTCTCTCTCTCTCTTGCACACACACACACAATGTGGAGGGGACTTTACATTCGTGATGTAAACACATACCGATTCTCCTCTCCCACTGCTTTCCCAGTGCCTGCATCCCCCTTGCACCTCTAATCTGTTTTCTGCCCCCTACCCTTCTACCCTCCACAGCAAAGCCCCTCACCATGACCCAACATCAAAAGTGAGTCCCAAGGCACCGCCGCTGGTCGCCATGGAGGTCTCCATGGTAACCGTAGGGTGAAAATTCTGACCCTCTCCGAGCATGCCATCCCCGTCCAGAATACAGGTCGGATCAAAGACACACACACATCCATTTACTCACTTGGATCATGGTGAGAAAATGATGAAGAGTGAGACCGACTCTCTCTCGTTTACTTTATAAAAAGGTCCGTTTCTCGTGGAGAATAAAACGTGTAATACTGCGCTTTCGTGTGACAAAATGTTGTGCATAACAACAATGACTTTCCACTTCAGCTAACAGCTCAGCAGCAGCCACATCATGCAATGCTGCGTCGCACAACATGCCTCTCTTTCTCTCTCACACACACACACACAACCTCACTAATTCATATGGAATGTGGATGGATCTCTGTGACTGTAATTTGAAGAAAAAAATGACAATAAAGACAAATAAAACACATTTGAACCCAAGACACATGTCACTAAACATACTGGCTAATCTAAAATTCCACCACAAATGTCTAAACAATGCACTTGCCTCCATGTATTAAAGCATAAATGGCCTATGTATAGGTACCAGTTTGCTCCAGTCACGGCCTCTTTGGGTTGCTGTGTGTTCTGTATGTACTGTACACCGGCGCTGCTCTCCTGAATACATGCAGATTGGTGGTCTGTGTGCCCCATTCATTCCCACAATGTCATTGTCCACGGCATAGGCAGCCAGTGTGCGTCCACAACACAATCAACACATACGTTATTGTGCGCTGCAACAATACAGGGCACGATTTGGTATGCTTTTGCTTCATCCCGTCCCATCGCCCTCTCTCTGTACAGCACCCTCATCCTCCTGCACCTGCCTCCCTCCGCCTATCTCTCTCTATCTGCCTTTTTCTTGCTTTCTTCCTCTCTATCTCCCTCCACCCCTTCATCATCTCTGCGTGACTGCTGTGCTCATGCCAGCTTGTTGAACTGTTACTAATACACACAGAGAGAGAAGAAGAGGGAAACGGAGAGAGAGCGGTTGGGAGATATGAGGGTAAAATCTTCCACAACGTACAGAAGCTTTAATGAATGTTTTAGAGATACAGGTTTAACATGTGAAAAGTCTGAAATACGAGTAGTTTCATTCTGATAGTTGCACTTATTTTCAGTAAACTTTAAGATGTCTTTGTTATTAGTAGACAAGATTACTCCAAATGAATACTTGATTTCTGGATTTTGCTCCTGGTCTATAAAGCTCTTAATAATAAAGCCCCAGATCACACACTATATCTGACATGTCAAATGTATCCAGATTATCATCCACCCTCTTTGTATGTTGTGTTTTAATCAGACTCTGCTACAGATTGATTTTGCATGAGATTATATGCGTTACAAATAAACTTGAACTCACCAGCGTAGGTCCAGGTAACTTCTTCTGAAAAAATCAAAGTAGAAAACTTCTAAAACTCTCATGTTTAGCCTCTTCCTTTAGTTCACAATGGTTCTAGATTTAATTTTCATTCAAAACTGACCATGTCAAATGTATTAAATCTGTGATTGATTAAATATTATATACTTAACATACCTCTATCATATGTTGTGTTTTCCTCACTTCTTATCAGTTATTATTAATATCATTAAAGTGCAAATTTAAACAAGTGCTCAAATACTACTGAACTCCAATTGTTATTTCTGGCAAAACAATCTCACATGATGCTGATTATTTTGTTGATAAAGACCTTACCAGGAGCAGGGGCAGTTGTCCACTGGAAAAACTGAAGCATGAGAAGGATAAAAAGACCCAAACAGTCCATGTTAGCCTTCCTTGCCCATACACAGCAATGAATAAAAGTGAACATAGAGATGAGGAGCGAGGGAGAGAGAAAGAGAGAGGGAGAAGGAGAGAGAAAGGGAAGGGGTGGGGGGCGACTGGGTCCAGCGATCCCACCTGCCACAGCTCTGTTTAGCAGCCAGAGTGTGGATGCTACATGCTGGCTCCACTCTGGTAAGCAGGGCACCAGAACAGGTCTCAGCAAGAGAGAGATGGAGGGAAGGTATGAAGAGAAGAGAGAGAAAGAGTGAGGGCACAGATGGAGAGAAATCAGGGACGCAAAGAGGGACCAGTGGGTGAGAAGTAATTCAGTGTTACATAGTTGCTGGATAAAGGAGGTTGAGACGACGGAGAGAGGGACAGAATGGAGCGCTGGGAAGATATGAAGCCATATATGACTCAAAGAAATGCACCGATCACATGGGAGAAATGTGTGAATCTGAGAAGAGGCGTCTGAATGCTAAACGTTTTTAAAAGGGTTTCTGAGTTCTTAGGTGAGAGAAAGTTGTTTCAGTTTGACAGTTTATCTAATCTGACCTCAATTTTCTCAATTTATGTTCTTTTTTTTTAATTGAAGACTTGACAGAGAAGAGAGGATGAGGATGTATTACATTGTGGTTCCCATACATCGCTGGATACAAAGCAATAAACATATGTGAGCAATCCGTTTTTGGCTCATGCACACTCTTGTACTTCAGCCTGTGTGGCTGAATTTGTGTACATGACTTTTCTATGGAAGGACATATTTTATATACTGTATATATTATATTTTTATTTTCATAATATTTTGTACAGTGCTATAATTTAATTGTATAGAATATTAATTCTAGATGACAATGAACTTGCATACCTTGTAGAGGTCTAAAGAAGTACAACTATATAGTATTTTTCTGAAAGTAAGTAGATTTGTTGGGCAAAATGCCATTTTAAGCCAATTACTTTATAATGATGTATGTATGTATGTGTAGGTACGTGTACTCGTTGCTTTTTTCATATATGTATTACGTTAATTGTAAATGAACAAGCCTGGTGGAAGGTTGGTAGGTTTAATGACTTCAACTCAGATAGAGATTTGTTTTCATCAAGATGGCAGCTTCATAGTACTCTCACATATAGTTATAGATAATAAAAAATGATGTAAAAATGTAAACAAGATTTTGATTTTGATCTTGGTTTGATATATTTTTTTACATAAAACATTTTGTAAATAATAAAATTAGCAACGACTGAATAGATTATTATATTAGCAACATCTGTGCCGATGACGAGTCAACATGTCTAATGTGAAAAAGGTTTGGGTTTTTTTCATCTTACATTCTCTGTTAGGATTGCATACACTTGCAACATTCCGTGTAGGAACATTTTTTATGCAGTTTATGTACAAATACTGGCAGTGAGTTCAGTTTTAAAATGCTATGTTTCGGATTTTCAGTATGTCTCTATTAAAAAGATAATATACACTGAACATAATACAGGACGCTTTGTTCAGGTTTGAACAGCAGAGGGAGCCCGCGACACGTGACACGTTTTAGGCTGATTCCTTATACAGACAATCCACCCTAAAACTGAATTTACATTGTTTCATTCCTTCCTATAACGTTGTAAAACCATGTTAAACCCCTGGTACTGCTCCACATACAACAAATACTGGAACAACGGTTGTAATTATGATTGGAAATGGTGGCATTAAAAAATATAAACCTGTGATCCCAATCAATTGTGAAAAATAAATATATGAAGGCAATGTGGTCATATTTTTATTTGAAATGTTTATTTTTTATATTTATGATACTTAACTTTTGTATTCTTCTTTTTTCTTTTTCTCTTACTATGTTTTGTTCTGCACCAAAATGCCATATGAAAACCTACTCAAACTGATTCTGATTCAAATTGTGTTTTTAAGGTGGATTCTCCCTTTAATATCTCAAAGGAAATCCAGCAGAGAGTCTTTTGATCTCGATTACATCACATTCAGGAGTCATGGACACATTTAAAACATTAAAATAAAACTGCAAACGGTTGCATCACTTACTGCATTGAGCATGGCAATTCTGGAAGATGGATGGATGGACTTTGACTTATTTCATTGTCTTTATTTTATTGTCTAAATTCTAATTAGTGGCCTAGTCTGCTGAATTAAGTAAGCCTATTAAATAGCTATTGATTAGCCTATGAACACTAGTTGCTGTTGAACTCTTGTATTATTCTATTCTTGGGATGACTAGAACTTCTCACATGATCTCAAATCACTGTCACTATAAATGCAGTTTTATTTATTCTCCATTTCCTCACACTGTGCACCGACCAACGTAAGCACTTTAGCCAAATTATGCAACAACAGTCACCTTTGCCAGCCTCCCATTGGTCGCGCAGCGTTCCAGTGCAGGGCGTGGCTAGAGCATTTTCACATACACCATTGGCTGCGTCTTCACAGTGGGGGGTGTCATCTGATTTCATTCACAAATCTTGCTGCGGAGCGTCTCTCTGACATGTGAAGCTCTCTCTCTGTTTATACTGATGAACACATGCCCCGGTTCCGCAACTGTGAACGGGCGGAAAAGGCTGCAGCTTTGGCAGAAGAAGGAATGTGAATAGTTTAGAAAAGACGTTGATGCTTGTAGTGGTTTACGCTCAAATTATAACCTAATACAAACATGACATTATTTATGATAACAAAATGAGTCTAATGCTTTAAATTTGAAAAACAATAATTTCATAGTAGTCTACTGTTCCTGCTTGTAACAGTAGTAAATAGAAGCTGTGGGCTACTATCCAGACACCGCGGTGTATACAACCATACAGCCACTGTACATACCTAGCTGTATACTTAGTCACTGTATACTTCAATTGCACTGTATATACTTGTATACACTGCTTATGCACTGCATATACGTTGCATTTCTGCACCTTCATTATTGTTTAATTTTCTTAAATGTAATACACTCTGCTGTTTTGTTGTATATATTGAGTATTTTTCATACCTAACATTGTTGTGTCTTCTATGTAACTTTGCTAAATTTCCCCTTGGGGATGAATAAAGTATCTATCTATCTATCTATCTATCTATCTATCTATCTATCTATCTATCTATCTATCTATCTATCTATCTAAACAGTAAACATGGACAATATTATTCATCTTGTTTCATTATATGCTGGTATTGATAACATTTCTGTAATTTAGTTGAAGAATTAGAAGACAGAGAGACAAATGCAGTGCAGAGAGGACACAGCAATGTGTCACTGTTTCCCTGTTGAAACATGATATGCTGCTTGGCCTCTGCGACCAGTTTACGATTTAGTCTCTCTTTAGGCCTCTGTCTTCCCAGGGGCGGATCACATTTCTGTTGTGGTGTCTTGCTCTGACCACACCTGCTTGTGCGTTTGGCCTTACAGGAACTCCTCCGTGCTTTCACTGCGTGAATGCTAGCATTCTTTCACAATGAGTAAGACTTCAAGCTTGCTGCACGTCCCCTGGGTTAAGTTATAGATCATTCATCTATACACCTGAATCCAATCCCCTTCATTCAGTCTTGTCCTGAGATAAACCATATGGATAATTTACACGCTCTACATGTCACGTAAGGACACAGCCTCAGCAGTAAACAAATATACTGTAACTTAATCTGCAAGATATCTGGATTTATTCCAGATGTACATACATTACCGTCTTGAGTAAGCCAACTGAAGCAGGCTGTGTTTTCCATTTTGGTGACCAGTTTGGCACATTGCTCTTTGACCCACTTCATTGACAAAAGCACCATCCATGGGCTTAGGCTTCACGTGTTCACTCTTATTGCATTCTCAAGCATGTCAATACAAGGGGCTGATAATGAGAAGAGGATTGAGACACAAAACACAGAAACCAGGTGGGGGGATGGGACGGAAGGGAGATGGAAGGATGGAAATGATGGGGGTAGTTTTCAACACCCATGAACTCTGAGTAGGTTCAGTGAGTTCACGTGCTGCATAGGAATGCTGTGGGGGTTGGAGAGCCTTTTCTATCGACCTGGTCCCAGTAACGTATACACAAACAGAAACCTCTCCCTTGGTTTACTATTACTAAAGGTTAACCTTTATTGTGTTTGACAAAAAGAGGGGCTGGTGTGCTCACCTGGTGTTGAGGTAAGTGACGGTACATAGTTACAAGGCTCAAAGACCGCCAATGTCAATCAAACAAGGACACAGCTTGTTGTGTGTACGTGCGTGTGGGTTGAGGGGCGGGTTTAGTGGGTTCATGTGTATGTTGTATGTATGGTGGGGGATGGGAAGCCCCTTCATCCCTGACTCTAACATGCAAGGCGCTTAGAGGCATCCACCACTCCTCATGCTTTAAACTGGTATTTCCCGTCTAAAAATACCAGTAAAAGCCAGCATAATAGCTGACCTGCAATTAAGGCCTTATGAGGAGTGAAAAAAACAATATGATTATGGGACAGAATGTTTGTGTGTGTGTGTGTGTGTGTGTGTGTGTGTGTGTGTGTGTGTGTGTGTGTGTGTCTTTGGTCTGTTAATGTATGGTGGTGGTATACCACACTGCATGTTTCAAGTGAGGTTCACTGAGTTCACTCTAGTAACCTTAAGTGGAAGGATAAGCTGCTACGTGGCCATAAATCATGGACCAGTAAACATGCTTGCTGCATGATGGTCACTATACATTTTCCTGTTTTAGTGATCTTACTTTACCAATAGAGCCACAGTGACCCACATTGGAATACAAATATTAATTTTCAAACAAAATAAAATATATCTTTTATAATTTTTCTCACCGTTTAGCCCTTTTTTTCTTTACTTTTCCAGTTGTGAAACCTGTACAATGACATCACTTGTTGTAAGAGGATCATTCAGTGATGTTTGTGTCACAAAGCCTGGGAGTCAGTTTAACATACATACAAAATACAGCAAATTCACATCTGTTAATACAAATAAATATATAAAAATATAAAATGTGACAATAATAGATTTTGAATCTTCGTTATATTTGCCAAAATATCCCAAATAGGGTTCAAGAATTATGTTGTCATAATCGGTCGACCTATTCCAGGCAATGTTATGTATCCCCCGCCTATGTGACCGCCTGCTCTTGAAAATGTCACATCTTATAAGTATTTTCTCCTATAGGATCTTCATTGGTATAGGCTTATTGATGACTGGCCTATATATATTATACCGTTACTGTGTGATTACACATTTATTATAGTTGTTTTGATATTAATTTTCTACTTGTACCTTGTTTGTTAATTTGCACTATCCACTATAATGTTGTAATCCTGAGGTAATAAAGGATTCTTTCATGTTATCTTATCTGACCTCTACTGACCGTCTTTGAGCATTTGGAAAAGCACTATATAAATTTAAAAAATGATATCACTGAGGAGGGATGTATTAGCATTACTTAAATAGTAAAGTTGAATTGTTACATTGAATCAAATGGGGGTTATGGATGTTGGAGATTGAGTCTATTCACTGTAATTGACGTTAGAGTGCTCTATTTCCCATATGGTGTCAATGGCATGTCTGTGTGGTGAAGCCGGACTCTCCCTCTTGCATTGACACAAAGGCAATTCCTCGTTAAGTCTGTTTTTCAGTATAAGAACACTACAGATGAGATGAGATTTGAGTGACTCCTATGATTATAGGTCCGGCAGGCTCGACGGAGAGGAGAGACGTCATCTCTGCTTCCTTATTGTCGATGTGCATTTATTATAGGCACATCGGTATGCTCCCTAAACTAGGTTGCCTGAGGTTTTCTTATTTTCTGGCACGTTCGTGGTTGTAATCTTTTGGTTGTGAGTTGTGAGGGGGCGGGGTGATACCTATTGTGCATATTCTTTGCAATATTCATGCATCGAACATATTGTGCATCTCTCGGGCCAACGCCATAGTGCGTGCCCGTGTTTACACCCGCTTGCTGTAGTAGAAAAACAGGCCTGCCCCGACACCATGCGCACGGGCGACCCATGAGTGGGCAGGACCGTGAGTGCCCGGGTCGCTGTCCAATCAGCGGCGAGTAGAGCGATCACTGGCTGGTAGCGTCGGCCAATAGCGTGCGACTCCGCCGGGCCGGCAGCCAATAGAATGCGCGGAAAACGTGGGCACGTGGATCCGCGCACATGTTAACGCTCGTAAACTGCCGAGAAAAAGAGCGAGCAATACACAAACCGATGAACTGGCGGCCGGGCGGTGTGTAGAGAGAGAGAGAGAGACTCAGAGAGATAGAGAGATAGATAGATAGAGAGAGAGAGAGAGATAGAGAGAGAGAGAGAGAGAGAGAGAGAGCTGAGGCTGGACGCCCCGATGCTGCTCCAGCTACGTGTGTATTGACGGATCTGTCGTATCAAAGTAGGAGATAGAGCCCTTAACGATTGTTTCTGGCAGCTGCTGTTTTTATCCTACATTACTAAAGGTGAGCATTTCCTCTAACATAACGTTTTTTTTGTTTTGTTTCATGGCTTCGTTTCACAAAGTTGTCGGCTAGCCTAGAGGAATTTCCTGTCTCGCTGTATCCTGTATGTGCCGCCGGTAATATTTGTTAATAATAGCCAAAAGCTTATGTTTTTCCTCACGCGGCGTTGTTCCATCTATTTTATATTTTAGGTTGTTCAACGTAATGCTCACCGGGGCTTTACACTACATTGATATAACATGTTTTGGTATATATTTTATATTTACTTTAATGTCATGTCACGTATTCTGATATTTTATATGTTGTATCTTTGTGAGATATAGATGTTTATTTAGTTTGTTTTAAACAACATGCATGAACATTGGTTCCTGTTGTGGGCATCGTGCCGCGAAGACGCACAGACAGGCAGCCAACACCTGAGACGCAACCTCATGGTCCATGCATACCTGTGCAGACTGTACCGACAAAATGCACCATCACCACCAGCACCACCCCATCACACCCACTCTACCTCCATCCCCTCCCCATCCGCTATGAACTGGAACACATAGGGCGTGGAAAAATAGGAATAAGAACCACATTTTTGCAGTTTACTCGTTGAGATGCATGTAAACAGGTTTTAAGAGGACGCAGCTTGCCTGAAGGAAAGCCAGCCACCAGACACTGATAACATGTACATAGAATGTTGGTGTTGTTGTAAAAACAGACCAGGCTTGTTTTAACATTTTATATTCCTGAAATTAAGACATTTCTGGACTCAATAAGTAGTTTGTTCCCTTTTCTCGTCAGTGTGGCTACACTGCAAAACAATTGTGTCAGTTTCCTTTGTCTGAGAGTGATTTTGACTTAATTTATCCTATTGATAAACGATGTGTTGGTTTGTGTGTACCAGTGTATTCATGTGACCCCTCTAATTTCCCCCTCTGTGTTGGGGGGATCAAAGACCAGCAGGCTCACAGAGATTACACAGAGAGAGAAAAGAAAAGAGAAGGACCGATGAAAGAGAGAGAGAGGCACATGGCTACAGAGATACAGAGTGTAAAATGTGAGTAAGAAAGGAGGAGGAAGAGGGTTTGGTCTGTGGAAGACGAGAGCACCAGGCGTGTGTGCATAACGAACAGGATGAGCTGAAGGGAGAGCAGGGAGCGATGAGAGGCATACAGAAATACAGCCGTAGAGGAAGAGGTTTGTGTGTGTGCGTGTGTGTGTGTGAGAGAATCCAAGGGGGGATGGAGAGCAAGCCTGAGACAGAGGGGAGGGGCTAGAGAGAGCACCGGAGGCAGAGAGAGAGAGAGAGAGAGAGAGAGAGAGAGGGAGGGAGAGAGAGAGAGACTATTCTGATTTCACTACTCTACAAGCTCCCATCCCCCTCACAGTTTACTCTCCTTTCCAGTCTCCGATCTCCTCAATGGGAGCCAGACATGCACTACCATTGTGTGCCCACTGCCTACCCCCAGTCCCACTCTGCAACATGTTAAACTAGGGCACTGGTATACCCACCATTTTGAGCAATTGGGGTTGGTATTTTTGGGAGCGAGAGAGGGGGAAAATAGAGTATTGCCAAATGGAAAGCAGTTCTTCGCTATTATTTAGTTTCCCAGGTCATCACTTCTTGTCTGTCTCCATTTACCCGGCCTCTCATTCTTGTAACAAGCTGCTGATTTGGGGTGTTTAGCCAAGTCTTTTCTTTTTCTTTATAAGCTTAGTTGACTGTTATAATAACCCCAACCCTCTGCTTCTGCCCCAACAGCAATGCAGTCCAAGGGCAGCACTTCCTCCCAGCCCTCCTTCGATTCCCTGAGCTCAAGTGACAGCCTCTTGTTCAGCGACTCGGAGCAGGCGGAGGACGACACAGACGTCTTCCTGACAGACAGCTCTTCCTCTGTCATCATCAGCGGGGTGGTTGGGGCTGCGGCCAATAGAGACAGAGGGTCGGAGAGTCCCGGGTCCCAGTGGACGTGCGATGACTTCACAGATAAAGAGGAAGAAGAGTCCTACAGGTCGGAGAGCGGCAGCAAGGCAGCGCACATCAGTTTGGACAAGAAAGAGCCTACGAGCCAGATCCCCAAATCACAGGGAGATCTGCTGTTTGCTCAAAAGGTAAGCGACTGATGAAAAGAAGGACGGCAGAGCAATGTGTGCAGAGGAAAGCCCAGCAGACTGATTCAGACAGCAAGGCCTAACCCAAACTCAGTAGTAATCTATCTTCCTCTTGCTCTGTCAGTGTGCTGAGCTACAGGGTTTTGTCAGGCCCATGCTGGAGCTGCTGAATGGACTGAAGAGGGGCCGATTCGATCGAGGTAAGCTTCCTTACATCACTGCTTACAGTAAAGCCCGTGTGCAGACTGGCAGCCAAAGTTGTAGATGCTGAACATAGGTTTATATGAGCTGTGTGGCCTCAGTCCATTTCAATAGAGAGTGTTCCTTTGTGCAGCAGTCTGTATTGACGCAGCCTATTGATGTAGTCCAAAGTGCAGTGTGTGTGAAGCGACAGTCTTGTGGCTGACTCATCAGCTCACGAGAGTTCGCTGATATCACAAGTGAAAGTGGTGTGTGTGTGTGTGTGTGTGTGTGTGTGTGTGTGTGTGTGTGTGTGTGTGTGTGTGTGTGTGTGTGTGTCAGAGAGGAAAGAGAGTGTGTGCATGTTTACATGTGATTGCATTTTTCTCGTGACTATGGAGTCTTGCTGTGTAAATGCTGACTGCGGGATTACGGTATTTGATTGACAGGTTTGAGTAGTTTCCAGCAGAGCGTTGCCATGGATCGAATCCAGAGGATTGTGGGTGTTTTACAGAGACCCAACAGCGGGTAAGATGTCGTCCACATTGTCCCACCATCCACCCTCTGTGTTTGTGACACTCATTCTTGTCTTGCCTCTGCATCACTAGACACTACATCCTAGTTAGAATTTAGCATGTAAATAATAATAACATTTGAGTTATAACAAGAAAGGATCAGTGAAGTAGTTTTCCATTTCAAGCCTCATCTCCTGGTCCATGTTTTATTGAACAGTCTTTGTAGGTAAAGTTAGACCTAAAATCAGACTTCAGAAGAAGCTGTATCTAGATTAATATGCAGGACTATAAACTTCCAGAATTCTTCCAATGTTATAACAAAATAGCGTTGACAACGTCTCCTCAATTCCAATGTTTATTGTCTTTTTTTTTTTTTTTTCTTTTCTTGTGTTTTGTAGGGAGAAGTACCTGAACACTCTGCTCCAGGTGGAGGTAATGCTGAAGCTTTGGTTTCCTCAGATCCACACTCAAGTGGTCTCTGCAGCCTCCAGCACCGCCGCATCCCCCGCTACCTCCCTCCATAACACGACTCGCTCCACCCCGCCTCACAAGCACAAGGATCAGTCACACATTCCCGTCAAGGTGAGAGCACATGCATTCCTGTGTGTGCAAGAGCCTACCTGTGCACACGCATACACACACACACCATCATTATCTCCACAAATTGTATTCTATACTCACTTGCAAACTATTCTCCTGCAAATTTTTCAGAAGCGCAGACTCAGCTGGACAGGTACGGACTCTCCTACGCCTTCCCCCGTGCTTCTCATGTGCGCTCGTATTAGTGCAGAAGAGAAGAGAGTGAAGACAGATTGTGATGAAAGGGACGGCACTCCTTCTCCATCATTGGCGCCTGATGCAAACCAAAAGTCAGCAGATAAGACCGGCAACAAGCAGCTAATTGAGGACACAAAGGGAAAAGACGGCGACAGCGAGGAACTTAGCAAGCAATCAAAATACAAAGCCGGTCAAAGCTCTGAGCCGAGCCTGACGTGGGTTCACGTCGCCCCCATCCTGTCCCCGCGAAAGGCTTGCCCTTCACTTGAGAGCACAGCAGTGGCCGGTAACAATGAAAAGCAGCCCGCCTCTCCGGTCCTCCCACTCAGAAGGAGGGGCAGTCCAGAGACACAAGACAGCTCCATCTCTTCTACCACACACTACAAGCACCCCAAAAATCTGAAGAAGCCAATCCGGTGCCAAAGCCAGCCCATTACGGGACAACAGAGTGAGAACAACGAGACATGTCAGGGTCCAAATCGAGCTCCTCAAGTCCCGCTTGAGCCTTTGCCAGAGGTGTGCCCCCCCTGCCCCGTAGACCTGATGCATTGAACAAGCAAAGAGCCGGCAGCCTTGCTTCTTTTTTTAACACTACTGGGCTTAAAGTTGCTGCCTGGGGAAGAAGAGGAGAGGCTGAATGCCTGCGACTATAAATGCATTAAAGGGAGGAAGGGGAGGAAAGACTTGTAGGTGATAAATGATGGATCTTACAAAACTCCTCATCAAAACCACAATTGCAACCAGTATTTTGAACATCAGGTGTTGAAATGAATCAAAACCAATAGAGTTGATCATCACAATTACATAATAATCTAAACCTGCACAAAAGCAGTTGTGGTTGAGGGGATAGCAAAGAACACCTAAAGCTGAGAGGCTATTTGCAGTTTATTGAGCAATGATCATGGGAGAGATTTTGAAGAACTATGAGGAGCAACTAATAGTTTCTCCTCCGCATGAAAGCAATCACTGTATTCAGAGATGACTGTTTCTGCAGACATCTAACTTGAGGGACACACTCAATCCAAAATTAGAAAAGCTGATGTCAACATTCAGAATGAAAGCTTCCAAGGTTTATTTTGATGAGGTAACTTCAGAGTGAGTAACACAGTTTGAAGTTACCTTCACTTGTAGATAGAATCGAGGCATCTTCTCATTGAGAATCTTGTAGCTAAAAATGTGAGAAATAGAGTGTACAGAATGCAGCATTATACTGTACGTGTGGTGTGTTAGAGTCATCTGAGACTGTGGAAAAAAATGATCAACTCACGAATGTAATCCAACAACTGTTTGGGCGCTCGGCATCGGGAGGTGTGTCACTACAGCAATCAGAGATAAACTTTTCTCGTCATGCTGAGGATCAGATGTTTCTGCCTGGTCTGCAACTTAAACTGACCAGCAATCAGTGTCACGAAAATACCAAGAAAGACTTTGAAAAGACCGACCAGGAGAAGGAACACGGATCACTCAAAGACGTATGACTCTCGAGTCCCACAGTTAATTTATTCATGTGTTGACCGGACTGTATTTATTTATTGGGCAGCTGAATATTGCCTGCTGTGCGCTTGCATAGTTTGGCCTACACTTGTTTGAGGGGATTTGGAAGATGCTGTTGACAGTTTGTGGTTTTTATTGCTATCATAAGGGGGATGAAAACGAAGGAAGTGAAGCGTTATGATTGGACTACTGTGCCTTTTTACCAAATAGGATGTGTTCAGAAAAGCATTTGGTGCTTTCAGTGCACTCATACTGCATTTTGATTGTTTGCTTGAATTTCACAAAACCAGTGCACATTCAATCATGAGAGCCTACATGTAGTCATTGTCCTTTTGCTTCTTAAGTTATACACACGGCAAACAAACCAACAGTATCATCAGCAATCTATTTATTGCTTAAAAACCCGGCTGCCTACATGTCCCACATTAACACACACACCAACAGCAGTGGCAACTATTTGTCACATCGTACTGAAGTGTGGCCTCCCTTTGGAGCTTTTTTTCTTCCCTCCTTCTGATCAATAGAGGAACAGACTGGACCGCACGTGAAGCTGGTGCCCTTGAAAACTTGAAAAAAATATAATTGTAAGGGAGGAAATCTTTATTTGCACCACCCTCTACTGCTGCTATTGTTATTTTGATTCCAGTTCTAATTTATATGTTTGAGAGGAGAAATCTGCTCACAATATTCTTCTAAATGTAGGAGGGGTTTTAGCAATGTGACTATTGCAAAAGTATTGTAAATATTTACACTAAAATATTTTTAAAATTGGTATGAGTGATTCATACACTATTTACATAAATGGAGAGGGGGAATATCCACATTCCTGTCTCCTCCAAATCAGTGAACACCACATTTGAACACAGAGCCACTGGCAGCCTCCATTTTACTGCCTATGTTTGTGGCGTACGGAGAGTAACGACCCTCAGTCACAGACCCAGAGTCAGACCGTCTTACCTCATCCCATCTTCAAACATGAGGGTACGATGTGCCAGACGCTGATTCTGGATCAGATGCTGGGGGAGTCCTCCACCCCACTCCTGTTTTTATATGGTTGTGGAATGACAGAGAAACCAATTGCACTTCTTTTACATTGTTTATGTCCTATTTACATGTATGTTTTCTACTGCAACAACCAATGCTGATTGGTCTGGAATATTATCTTTTGTTTATTTTAGCTGCTTCAACTGTAAAAGCTGACTTTAGTTCCCTCCTCGCCTCCCCTCCCCCAACTCTGCTGCATTTGTCTGCCCTTGCCCTCTCTCCTTCATCTCCCTCAATCCTGTTAGGATCTTTTCTATTGAAACTAAACTCTTGTCTCTCTTTTGCCCAACTCATCTTTACATGATATTACTCTTCTGGATACTTTTTCAATAATGATGAACAGAAAACAAATAAACTTTTAATAAATGACACATTTTCGAAAGCTGAAACGTCTGTAATGTTGTACTCGTTTGGTAAACTTTTATACATTTATTTGTGCTCCAACATTGGATTTTTTTGTTTTCTTCTTAATTTAATATGCAACGATGTGAGTAAGACTCGTGTTTTGGATAGCAGCTCATATTAAACAGATGTGTGACTCAGTGGGGTGCAGATTTACAGACTATACATTTTGAAGTGTGGGTGGGAGGACAGGGGGGCGATGAGAAGGAGGGGCGGCAGGGTGTGAGACTACAGTCTCGGTAATCTCACCGTAGTGGGGGAGCTGGCTGATCCTGCAACCAGCTGCCTCTACAGAGCGAAACATAGCTTATATGTGTTGTTTATTTCATGCGATTACAAAGAGGAAATACCTCCTATAAGAGAAGAGCCCGGCCGGGTTGGGTTGGTAATGGATTCTTATACTTTAACAGAGCAGTCAGACAGGCTGAAGTCGGGTCCCAGGTGTGGTGGTTTTAGTCCCTCTAAATAAAAAATCAAAGGGGTAGAGTCAAAAGTGAACCTCACCACAGCGCCCTGTGCTCCTGTTACAGTCCAGAAAATGTCTGTGTTGCCAGGGATGTGTTTGTAAACCACAATAGATCATTTTTATATATCTTTTAAAAAAACACATTGCTCAAAACTTAAACACACAGTGAGTACCAGTTAATTGTAATATAATGTAAAATAGCTGTCATAAGTAAAACCACCAACGCTCTGGATGCAAAGCTGAGGACAATTACTGATAATAATAATACAAAAATTCTGCAACTATTTTTTAAGTAATTGTATAAATATTTTTTTAAGCAAAAACATTAACAACAAAAATTCTGAGTTTTTTTCTGTTTTTTGTTTGTTTTATATCTTCTGGTTCTGGATTTACAGTCTGACAAAACAACATGTTTGGACTGGATGGATGGAAAATATTCCCTATATTACTACATTTTATAGACGAAGAATTAATCATTTAATTGAGACAATAATTGGAAGATGGCTCAATCATGAAAGTAATTGTTAGTTTTAGCTGTGATTTCATATATTTAATCAGATATTAAATATAATTTAATCAGATATTAAATATAATTTAAGTTAGATTCCAAATAAAAATATTATGAAACATTCACCATTTTCTCTCCACTCCAACATCACATCCATGGACACACGAGCACATGGGCACGACATTGGCACATTTTAGGAGGGTGTGGTTTGACTTCTCCCTGCTCAAATGGGACGCGCGCACACACACACACACACACACACACACACACACACACACACACACACACACACACACACACACACACACAGACACACACACACACAAACATACAAACATACCCAGAGTCGTAAACGTGCCACTCCCCACTGCACGCTCTGACACACTGACTGGCTGATTTTGTGATGGGCCTGTCTCTGACACACTGACTGTGTGCTACGTTACAACAACAGAGACCGCCCTCCCTCCCTCCTCCTCCTCCTCCCCGCTCTCTCCCTTCCTCCCACTCGGCCCCCCCTTGTATCCATGCAGTTTTTAGCAGAGAAGCCCTTGCCCTCCATCTCCTTCCCCCCCCTCTTCTTCCTCTGGAGGATGTAAACGAGGGGCAATAGGAAAAGTACGGGAAGAGGATGTGTGGAGGACACCGAGAGGAGACATGACCTCACTCTGTTTTTTGGGGAGCATGAAGGACATTTTTTTGTTTTTCCTCCATTTTTATTTCAGGTGCTGCACCCATTTGTTTTGATTTGATATGTTTTTCAGTTTTTGCTTCCTGCAATATTTTTTTAATGTTTAGATAAAAAGTGTAATTCTCCCACTACATTACAGCTAAGTTATCAAGCTGTATTCGTAGCAGTATTACACCACATAGTCAGCAGCAGGTTGACTGAATCAGTGATTGTTATTGCATCATAAATGTGCTCAGTTGTTTTCACTTCTCTGAGTATTTAAACAGCATGCGTTGGATTAACTGAGCGTGTTAGTGCGAGCATCAATAGGATTGCACAGAGTGAACTTACTGCCCCTTTTATCCCTTGTGTGTAGGTTTTAAATTCTGGTTCCAAGTCTTGTTATTGGTTTTAACAAGTTGATGGTTTAAGGGTGTCAGTCCAGTTCTGCTGCCTGTGCTACGTGCATAATGACGGGAATGACACAATGAGGCTCTTATTCACTTAGTCTAAACTCCCCTCCCCCACTATACCCTCCCTGCACTCCAGTAAAACTCACGTGAGGTGTAGCCACACTGTGACTTTACAACTACCCACATTTGTGCTCACACACACGCAAAGACACAGTTGGAGCACGCTCACACACTTGCTTTTACTCACCCAAAGTCCTCAGGGGGTTTTTAGTGCAAACTGGTCCCAAAACAGCCTTGATGCTCATTAAAATTGCAGAGTGGGCAGTGGATGGAAATCGGAGATAGTTCGAAGTCATATCTGCCCTGCTGGAGCTCAGAGCGATGACGGGCCTTGACGTGTGCGGTAAGACGGCGCTCTGGCCGCCATCTGTGGCCCCCATCACTGTGATGCCACCAACAGGGGACACGGTAAAGACAAGGGATACCATGACTACATTTTCAAGGACGCACGTGTACCTCATGACATTGTGTGTGATAGTTGGGGCACGGCCGAGCTACAGGCAAATAACATCCTCATCAGTTTCTTTGGCCTGAATGTGTTCTCGGGTAGCCCGCTGGTTTTGACGCCATCGTACACGACTGCTCAATTATTCAAGTACAGTGAGTGCGAGGGAAACACCGGCTAGAATATACTGCATAAAGAAGGCAGACTTGGCAAACAGAGGGGGTTATGAATCAGACAAAAGTAAGAGGTTAAAGCGCGCACTCTTAGTCGACGACTTGGGCTTTAGTGCAAGCACTTGCGCTCCCACTGACACACACACACGCTGAGGTCCTAGCAGCCCACTTGTGTGAAGTAAAGACAGCAGAGTCCCATGAGATTATATATTCCAAGATGATTTACAGCCCCTGTCAGATACAATGAAATAAAACTGGGTCATTATGATGAAATGTACCATAACTACACACTTGATGAATCAAAAAAATGTGTAAAGGAACATAGGGAATATCTTAAATGAAGTCATAAATGATGCAATTTTGTAATATCCATTGGGTGGTGGCAATAATGAACATTAATACATCTGACATCACATCGTGATTTACTAGGTTGAGGAGGAAATTGTTCAGCCAATGAAAGGAAACACTTATGTGAGACTCAACAATTAGTGCCAATAGTAGACTTGGAGAAACTGCAGACTTAATGCCTGCCAGTTATCTAATAGATTAATTCTTACAGCTCTGACCACACGCTGTGATGCTGTATAACATTTGTTTTAGCTGCACAGACAAGTGGTGCAAGAGTATGTGTGTGTCTGCGTGTGTGTGTGCTTTGTGTTGTGTGTGTACTGTATAGAAATATCCGTGGTATTGTCATATTATGTGCTGAGGTGTCATTCCATAATAGAGTTTGCTGGAGAGAGCGGCAGACAGCACGTGAGGTGCCAACGAGGAATTCAGGTGGTGATGGTGGTGGTGGAGGGTGTGTTGTTTACTGGCCCGCTATTGTTTTGATTACAAATTGAATAAGGCATTACTCTCAAATGTAAATATTTAACAAGGTTGTTTTAACAGAATTAAGGTAAAAAAAAATTGGAGCGAGAATTACAGCCCAGCTTCATATTTTAATCTTGCAATTACTGTCTCATGAAGTGCTGAAATTACTAAATCAACAAATTTACCGCCAGCAACTTTTGCTAAATGTGAAAAAACACCAAAAGAGTTTTAAATGTGAGGCGTTGTGGTATTACTCTATTATATATACTTGTAAATTCCATGTTTCTGCCTTTTAGATGCTAATACAACATCAAAATGTATTTGAAGACGTCATTAACGTAATTAACGTGCTTTTTTATGAATGAATCCACCAATAATTTTCTTGACTAATTTATTAAGTCAAGAAGTCCCAGAGCACATAGTGACGTCTTAAAATGTCTTGTTCTGTCCAACCAACAGTTACAAAACTAAAGATATTCAGTTGTCATATGACAAACAAGCAGCACATATTCACATTTGCTAAATTGAAACCATTTTCTTCATTTTTGCCAACAAAGTTACTTTAAAGTTAGAAACAAAATAGTTTCAGCTTAAAAGTCACCTAAAAAATATAACAAAAATGTTAGATGCAGCCTCGTTTTGATTCTGCAAATGCACCTGAAAGGTCACAAAGTGAACTGGGTCCAAAGTTGTGTTTTTTACACAAAGAGGCTTGAGGTGGTGGAAAAACTCATATTTCATCATAAAAAAAGAAGTATCAAATGTCCTCCGGGTACCAGTCTGGTTATTCACATAAATCTGTCTGGAGTGTGCATGTATTTACGAATCAGCATGACGAGGTTGATGATGGCCGTGGGCTGTTCAGAAGGAGTAATTGAATGTAGCTATAATGAATAGCTGACACCTTGATGACTGTTATGACTCTGCAGAAAGAACGTGTCTGGCAAACTGTAATATGCTGTGTATCTATTCAGTTTATCCCGGCGGATACACACAATTAGTGAGTGCAGCAAGGATGTGGATTGTTGTAGAGGGAGTGGTGGGGTTGATCGGCAGACTGGTTTAGCCTCAGGCTCTTGACTGCATTCATGCTCACACTGCACTCAGTTGACCCACATCATGCAAAGACAGAAACAAAATAAGGGGTTGGGCCTACAGAGGAAGGAAACCGAGATCACCTGATTATGCTATGTTTTCAGAGGAGTATTCTTATAACTAGTCTGTGGTTAGTTAGGCAATAGCTAGGCAATGTTTTACTTCTGAGTAGTGATAAAAGGAGTTTATTGATAGGTTGGACTTTTACCATGTTTTTAGTCTTGAGTCATAACTTTAAGGTGGGCAAGTGGAAATGTAAAGTAATCAAACCCACTTTGTTGATAGTTTGATTCAGTTCATTTTCAGGTTAATACGCAACTAACCTGCGTATTAAGGTGTAGGATCACAACTTTGGAGATGGACCAAACATATTTGATAATCATGTTTGCTGACAACTTTTACAGAAGAGGCATGATAATTAGACATCATCGATAAATAATAGCTATTGGTCCATGTTGACTCTTTATCTAAATATGGTCATCTAACATGACTGACTACCTCTGGCTGGCTCAACAAAATTCAACATGTTAGTAAATTAACCAAAGCTGCTGCAATAGTGGAAGATCAAGTAATAACCAATTACAAATACACACATTTGTAATATGATGCATGGAAGTTATAGTATGAAATAAACATTTACATTTTAACTTAGTTTATCTTTTAAGGGCTACTGTGCATATCTGGTGCTTTAAACTTGAGTAGTGAAGTTCCTCCCTCTTGACCTTGAACAGTGTGTGTGACAATTTTTCTTTATATACATATTTGTTGTTGTGCGATTACAGTGCAGTTGCAGTTATCACCTGCAGTGATACTTACTAAGTGTACCCATAGTTAGTGATTAAATACCATTTTGAGGTAATTGTACTCTCAAGGACTTTCATTTTTATGCTTACTTAAATTGATATAGTGACTACACTACACTTCAGAAGGAACTAAAATAGAACATAAATAATAATTAATTAATAAGGTACTTGATTAAAGTAACGTATTGTGTTGTGTTGAGAAAATTGAAAAAAACAACCGTTTTACCCAGGTTATAATGTGCAACAATACCACTGTTTAACATCCTCTTTTAACCTTTCATATTTTTCAACATACAAACTTTACTTCACTAGAAACCTGACTCTTCATCACAATTTAGTTAGTTTTTACCATTACTTTGGAGGAAACCCCTTCCCTCGTGTGCCGCTAGGTGGAAGCAGCGAGCATTTGACCGAAACGACTGCGCGGAAACGGTCACGAGGAAGAAGCCGCAGCGTCCATTTCCTCTTCCGGGTCCAGGACCACAAACGTCGCGTGAACGGCGCCACAAAACAGAAACTTTTACAGAAAACTTACCAGGTCTGAGTGTTTCACGCGTTTTCAGCGTGATACTTTGTGTTCGACGTAAACAACGTAAGTGCGACAAAGGATAACGGCACAATTTAAATGTTTGTTGGTTAAATCCAGCTCATATTCTCAGGCAGCAGCGTGCTAACGAGGTAGCTCGGGAGTTTTGGCGGATGTAACGTAAGTGGGTTCTGGTTGTGTGTTGATCCTGGTTAGCACGTTTGTTCAGCAAGTCTAGCATTATATAATTGTGTGCTCGTGTGAATGGGATTGTTTTGAGTACCATCAACTAATTGAAAGTATGCCTGTGTAACGCTACGTAGTTATGTGTGTTTATGCTCATGTTACAAGGCCATAACTTATTTAAAGGTCCTTCAAGCTATAAGCACGGTGCTATTATATGCAACTTTTGTGACATCGCAGAACTGAATGTGGAGGTCCTTTTAGCTTGGTGCTGTAATTTTTGAATGAAATATTTGTTGCCCTTGTTTACTTTTATCTGTTCCCACTTGGCTTTGTGTTGATGTTGTTTCTTGTGTCATATACATTATATATTATATTGTCTTGAAGAAAATGATATACATGCATATACTTAGCCCAGTTCAGGATTGTATATACGATGTTACATTAATGCCGCTGATGTTTTACATTGTGCGATGTTCTGCAGGTTTGGAAGATGTCTCTTCCTAAACGGGAGGTGGAGGAGATGAGGCCATGGGTGGAGCGGACTGTGAAGAAGGTCCTGGGTTTCTCAGAGCCCACAGTGGTTACTGCTGCTTTGCACTGTGTTGGAAAAGGACTGGACAAAAGGAAGACCGCAGGTAACTAATGACAATTGTCTGTTGTATTTTTTATCCAGATAGTCAAGATTCAGCTATGACAAAATACCCTTTTCACTGGACGCCATTTGTGATAAGTACACTTCCTAACCATAATTCATTGAATCTACATGCAAGATGCAGCCATAGTTAAACAGAAGGAGAAGAAAAACAATGGTTTAACCATGCTGCAGTGTTGATTTAAGTAGCCTTTCAATTAGATCAAGGACAGTGATGATTAAATCATTACATCCCATACAACCTTTATTGTGATTGAAACTGTCAGCAGTCAAAGAAAATTCATATCAGGTCAAAGGTCGGAGTTTTCTTTCATATTCTCTGTATATTAATCCAGGTGAAAAATGCTAATCATCAAAAGGTCCTGATTTCCCTTGTTAATTTAAGGGGGATGATTGACTGTAGTGTGCTGCACATCCTTCTGGACTCAACTGTCAAGCTCTTATGTTAAACTACTGGATTTGTGCTAATTATTTTTCACTCATTTCCACTTCAGACCAGCTACGTCCCTTCCTTGATGACTCTGCTGGAGGTTTTGTGGAGTGTCTTTTTGAAGCTTTGGAGGAAAGCCGCAGTTCACGTGGCAACAAAGGAGCAGGAGAAAAGCACCGCAAGAGAGACCTCAAGGTAAGCAAACAATCACAAACTTCAACAGGCCACCTCTGTATTGCCCTACATACTAAGTCTGCAGCTATCGATTATTTTAGTAATTAAGTATTTCATAACTATCGTAAATAATAAGACCATAAACTAATCTCAGTAACCACATTTAAAATGTGGTATTACACACGTGTGGAAGTCAGGTAATCAGACATTGCCTTGCTCAGTGTGACTACTTTCAAAAAACCAGTTGTCTCAACGTTTTGATATTATTGACACTAGCAGAAAATCATATGGGATAATTATGTCTAAACAGATTCATGTTTGGCTAAAAGGTGACGTGATATTGGTGTTTCTGTTTTGCCTGTTTGGTCTCAGGATGTATTTGGTGATGAGGCTGAAATTGGTGTCGTGCAACAAACTCCAGAGATAGGAGATATCCCGGCACCAAAGAGAAAACGGGTTCCTCGCTTCGAGGAGGTAGAGGAACCTGAGGTCATACCTGCTCCTCCAGCTGAGAGCCCTAGCATGCTCACCAAACTGCAGGTATGAGATATTTTTCTTCTTCTGACTGTTAAGATTGTAACTAAATATCATTTTTATGATGCATTGACTAACCTTTTCTTTGTATTTAATAGATAAAACAGATGATGGAAGCAGCTACAAAACAGATAGAAGAGAGGAAGAAACAACTCAGCTTTTCGTCTTCAGTCCCTGCAACACCAGTAACAAATCCCTTTTTTTGTTTTTACTTCAAGTATCATGCATTCAGTATAACGCCAAATTATTTCTCACTAACTTTAGTGGTTGCCCTTTCTCACACCACAGTCACAGATGGAAATGCCTCCAATCTCACGGCTTCTCGGCACATCCACTGCTGCAGGGGGAGGTGGTGCCTCATCTATCGCTCCGTCCCAGGCTGCCAGCTTTATGAATGATGCAATTGAGAAGGCCCGCAAGGCTGCTGAACTTCAGGCCCGCATCCAGTCCCAGTTAGCCCTGAAACCTGGTATCCTCGGAGCCCTGGGACAGACTGGGCCCCACAACCTAGTGGCACTAGCTAATCTACATGCTATGGGAATTGCACCACCGTGAGTAATATCGCATTAGTAAGCATTTTATAATTGGTGGGGTAAAGGAGGATGTGTATTTCTTGATATGTCATTTTAAAAATACACTACTTTCTCTGTGTCCCCTTATAGAAAAGTTGAAATCAAGGAGGTGAACAAGCCAACTCCTCTTATTCTGGACGACAAGGGAAGAACTGTGGATGCTAGTGGCAAAGAGATTGAACTCACACACCGCATGCCGACACTGAAAGGTATGTGTACAGTGGTCTAATACCTG
The DNA here is from genome assembly GCF_910589615.1 of Taurulus bubalis. Lineage (NCBI taxonomy): Eukaryota > Metazoa > Chordata > Actinopteri > Perciformes > Cottidae > Taurulus > Taurulus bubalis. Next base: position 18,025,472 of record NC_136600.1, on the reverse strand, counting down.
TTTACACACACACTGTCATGTTTTTTACCATGGTTTTCCTCAATTCATTCCCCTCCATATTTGTAGCTAACATTCGAGCGGTAAAGAGGGAGCAGTTCCGTCAGCAGCTGAAGGAGAAGCCTGGAGAGGACTTGGAGTCCACATCCTACTTCGACCAACGTGTGACTATTACACCGGCTCAGCGCCCTCGCAGGGGCTTCAAATTCCATGACCAAGGGCGCTTCGAGAAGATTGCTCAGAGAATACGAACTAAGGTTGGATTCAGCTCCTAAGCGTTCACATATCAGCAATTGTCTCATTCTGATTATATGGAATAGACATTCAATTGAATAATGGTGTCTTGTCCCTCCTGCATTGATCTTAACCTCAATCAGGCCCAGTTGGAAAGGTTGCAGAATGAGATAGCCCAGGCAGCAAAGAAGACAGGAATCCAGGCATCCACCAAGCTGGCACTGATTGCCCCTAAGAAAGATATTGGCGACGGCATGGTGCCCCACATTGAGTGGTGGGACTCCTACATCCTGCCCTACAACGTAGACATGTAAGAAAGTACAACTAACCCAGAAGCATCTAGATTTATGTTAAGTTAAATGTTAAACTGCCCTTTGTCTCATTCTCACTGCCATGGCAGAGCTGCATAATAATGCAGTCTGTACAATCGACTTACTGTAGTTAACTGGCATGCTTTCCCCACTTATCTAATGAAGATCAACCGACACAACATTTGAAAAGTTGGATCTCTTTGGTGTGACCAATCTGGTAGAACATCCCGCCCAAATCAACGCTCCAGGTATGTGTTTGAAAGTTAAAATGTCTGCACACTGCTAAATGTGCTCCCAACGTATGTTTGTTTAAACGGTGAACATTTCTGTCCCATAAAGATTTCATGAGGTAGAAGTTAGATAGATACCATTTTGTATTGAAATGAACATGAACCTGGTGAGCTAATTAGTATGAAATAGTATAGGTAATTACATAAACATTTTAAATTAAGTCAAACTACATAAAGAATAGAAATTATAAACATGAAAAAATACAATTTATCCTCAATGTGTAAAAGGAAAAAAAAATAACTGTTGCCAGCAAAATAAAAATGCCTATATTGGTTGTCCCTTTCACTGATGTGTATGGGATTATTAATGATGATACATTTACATTCAAATTTGTTTTTGTCACTCAGACCTTGATCCCAGGCTTTGCACTCTGGAGGACAACATGTAGTATTTAACATTTGTGCAGTGGGTTTTAACAATGTGCAGACATAACATACTTGCTGTTGTTTTTTTGATTCTGTCTGTTCTGTATGTGCATGCTCTAATTCTTTTCAATTTGCTGTGCCTACCACCCATTACACAAATTATAAATGATCTTAATTAAAATGATTTCAACAATACCACAATTAACTGGAATTATTTTCTCAGTTGACACAGATAAGGCGGTAACGCTGGGCGTTTACCTGACAAAGAAAGAACAGAAGAAACTAAGAAGACAGACACGTAGGGAGGGACAAAAAGAAGTCCAAGAGAAGGTTCGTCTGGGATTGATGCCTCCACCAGAACCTAAAGGTACACACACACACACACACACACACACACACACACACAGATTACTAGTATTACAAACTACTACAATAATGATTAAACATAACTTATTATAACTGGTCTGCTTTCATTTCTCAGTACGCATCTCTAACCTGATGAGAGTGCTGGGAACGGAGGCCGTTCAGGACCCCACGAAGGTAGAGGCCCACGTCAGAGCGCAGATGGCCAAGAGACAGAAGTTAGTAACGCAGTTAACCGACAACTGCTACACTCTCGTCATTTAGAAATTTCCATTTAACTTTATATGATAATTAATTATTTATTTATGTTTTCTAATCGTGTTCCCTTCTTTGCAGGGCTCATGAGGATGCCAATTCAGCCCGCAAGCTCACAGCAGAGCAGAGGAAAGAGAAGAAGGTCAAGAGGTTAAAAGAAGACCTCACGGATGGTGTTCACATTGCAGTGTACAGGTGTGCATTATAGCAAGAGGGCACATAGTGTAGTTCAAATATATAGTGTAGTGTGTGTCTGTCTGCAATGTAGAAGTGTGTCTAATTTAAGCGCCTTCCCTACCCTGTCCAGGATCCGTAACCTGCACAACCCAGCTAAGAAGTTTAAAGTGGAGGCCAATGCCAACCAGCTGTACCTGACGGGCACAGTAGTTCTGCACAGAGATGTCAACCTTGTTGTGGTGGAGGGAGGTACGGAACGACACTGAGAAGTGCCAAATCAAACCGGACAATGCTCTGTCTCTTTCAAAAATCAAGCTAGTGCTTTTAATATCGTCCTTTGTAATATTCTGTACATTGCTGTTGGAGGGGAAAAATACCTGTGGTGTGCAGTGGTTTTAGATTTCAGTAAGATTTCTGATAATCAACTATACATCATTTTGTGTCTTTCAGTCACTAGGTGGATCCATTTCACCATTCATGTTGTATTTAATAATAAACAGATGGTACAATTTCCCCCCCAAACTTCATACTGTACATAAAATCATGAAGTGTTAAAATCCAATGCGGTTTGGTTTATCATCCCAAATGTTTTTTTGTAGTGTCTTGCATTCGCAATTTGAGTTCCCTCTGCTTTGTCATTATGTGACAGTGTGAAGGTATTGGCTTTTGGGTGTATATTGTGTAGCCCAGTGTATACATGTGCATATGTAATTCTACTACTGACATCATCATGATGGACTACTTCTCATCTGAAAAAAATGAAAAGCTTACTTCTGAAGTTTGATTATTTCAAGTGGCTGAGGTTCTGCAAGGTTTTATTTGATCTGCTAGCCCATGACAAATTAAAGCAGTGGGATAATCAAAGTCATACTTAAAACCTAAATGTCTCCCTCTTTTGTTTCAGGCCCTAAATCCCAGAAAAAGTTCAGGAAGCTGATGTTGCATAGAATCAAATGGGAGGAACACAACAGTAAAAGAGATGGTGAGGGTGGCTTGACTTGAGTATTTTGTGTATCATTTCTTTGTGCTAATTTCAGGGATACTAAACTCTTAATTTACATTTTTTAATTAGATCCAGATGCTGATGATGATACGAAGAGGAACAACAAGTGCTGGTTAATTTGGAACGTGAGTGTTCACACATCCTGTCTGACTTAAATAAATTGACATGATTTTGTGTGTGCTCTCATTCAAGTCTAATGGTTCCTCTTGTTTCTCCAGGGCACAGCCAAAGAGCGTAGTTTTGGGGAGATGAAGTTCAAGCAGTGCCCGACAGAGAACATGGCCAGAGAACACTTCAAGAAACACGGCACAGAACACTACTGGGATCTAGCTCTCAGCAAGAGTGTGTTGGACAACCCAGATGACTGAAACCTCAAATAACTCCCCCGTCTCCAAGATTCACAGCCTCAGAGCCAGGTGGCCCTCACTACTGACTGGCTGCCTTTAACTGAGGACAGACCGACATAATCAAGAGACTTGAACATAGAACAGGAAGAACAATAAACCTGTGTGGATGCTTTTGTAAGAATGGGTGTGTGTATGCGTGTGTGTATGCCTGTATCAGTGTTCATTATTTTGTTGGTAGGCTATTCTGTCATATTACAATATGACAGATTGCACTGTGATTTAAATCACTTCCCCCAAAGCTTTTTGTGTTGACTAGACTCTTATGATGAAATCCACATGATAATAAACCATTTATGAGTAAAAGTAGTGAATAAAAAACGTCCCATCAGTGAATGACCACATGTTTAGTGTAAACCCAGAATTATTTGTGGGTCATGTTTCAACATTGTCCCCAGACTAATTGTAATTACTAGTACGTACATTTCACTGAATTTAAAGTTCCCAATTACATTTTTCTTTTTGAGAAACGAGCAAATATGTAACTCGCCTGTAGATAGCGTTACATTTATCTCTAACGTTACAGTCACAGCCTTAAATAAATTGCATTCAACTGACTTCTGTCTGTTTTTCCCCGTCATTTGGAAACGACTCGGTTCTTGTTCAATAATGTTTATCATTAGACAACTTTTTTTATTCTGTGTTGAGTGACATCCACTCGTGAATACAGTTATACCCTCATGATAAAGTGGCATAAACATGTGGGCGTGTTTTCTCTCGTGCTCATTTCGGTCGCTCCTTCACGCACATCAGCAGCGCGAGCCTCCAGCAGACATAGCAGGAAAGATGGCGGCCGGTTCAGGGGCTGCAAGCGGGCACGGAGCCCGTGGCTCCAACGCTGGCCTGGAAGCGTCTTTAGACCGAAGGTTTCAAGGAGTGTCCAACACCATGGAGTCGATACAAGGACTATCCAACTGGTGCATTGAAAACAAAAAGCACCACAGCCTCGTCGTGCGCCACTGGATGAAGTGGCTCAAGAAATGTGAGTGGCTCTCCGACCCCGTTAGCGAACATTGGCGAACGTTCGCCCGCGACCGAGTCGAAAGTTCAGCCTCGTGTGGCTTCGCGGGAAGCGCGAGGCAACTACGTGCAGAAGTAAACAATTATTTGAGATGCAAATCATATTTTTTTTTAATTATTTGACTGCGTTTTTGAGGAGGCTGGCGTTGCAATCGACACTTAAAATGAGCCGTTAACGGAAGCTAAGCTAACGTCTCGCTGCGAGCTAGCACTGTTTACAGTTGGGCCTCCCGGGTTCAGGTCTGGATTAGACTGATCCCGGTCGCTCACGAGGAGGGCTGCCATGCACTACACAGCAGGTGTCTAAGAATGAGCACCTTAAGTAGAGGTGGTTACAAGGTGTTTAGTTAGTTTATGATACATATCGTGTTTTGCAATTTGAATCTGTGTCGTCTTGCATACATGGGTGTTGTGATGCGGTGGCTTGTATATAAAGTACACAGTTCAAATAGTTGGGGGGAAAGTAAAGTACACTATAACCGAATGATAGTCAATTTTGTATAAACAATCCCCATTTAAATGTCAGGTTGCAATTTATTGATGCACTTGACAGCAGCACCCTCAAATATTTCCTCCAACTCTAAATTGCTTCATATTGGTTTCTTACCAACCTACTGTAAATTCTTAATTTATACCTAACTGGTTGCAGTTAAACTTCATAAGATAATTGTGTGTGTGTGTGTGTGTGTGTGTGTGTGTGTGTGTGTGTGTGTGTGTGTGTGTGTGTGTGTTTATAGTAAGAAATAATAGCCCATGTTGACCAAGCAGGCACATTCAAGCTATTTAACCTGTTTGGTGTTATTGTTTGGTCATGTACAACTTGTCAGGCAAACATCACAAGTACACGATGTGTCACCAGATATTCATTCATCACCTCATGTTCAAAGTTATCTAGCTATATTATTCAGAATTATGATTTGCAATCCCAGTTGTTCTTCATACTATTGACAGGCAGCAACATTGCACCTGTCTAGTATTATCACTGTTATGTTTTATAGACTTTACAACACAGCACTCGGGGCCCATCTTACAGCAGTGTCAGAAAATGTCCTCCATATAGCTCTCCTTTTAGGTTTTATGACTCTGGCATACAGCATTTAAAATTCTCCAATGGTGAAAAAAGGGTTAAACTTTACTCTTATGATTTAGATCGTATCCCAAAAATATTTTCCAATAACTACACAATATTTATACAGCATTTAACTTAATTAATATTAAATCATCCATAGTTGTCATAGTCAAATATGTGGTCTGTGGAAGGGTTAATTAAATTGAGGTAACACAGTGAACTGCTCTCACTTATTTGCTTTGGCCTCAGACAGACTGCAGTATGATCAGTTTATCGGTTCGTCTTCACATGGTGGTGTTGTGTGTTGCTTTGGTCTCCATTCGTGCTAAGTTCCTGTCCTCTCATAATATTTTTGATGTTGCTACTTTGAAGTTAAAACTACACAATACTTTTAGCTGTTTGATAGACGTTTCTAACAACAGTTTGTGGAAAATATTAATCCTAAACATTTGTGGCGAAATTATTGTGTTATATGCGGACTGGTTTTACAAACATTGGAGTGAATGACTGTAGATTTCATCAGCTTCTTAGCTGCGTGTGGGCAGAATAAAAAGGCAGCGTAGTACCCCACATATTTTGGGCTTCGGCTGTTGAATGCAGGAGTAAATGTAATTGATGTTGGAACTGTTTGATGGAGGCATTATTTATCATTTGAGCTTTCATATTGCATCTACTGATCACTGGGTTTTTGGAAAGAAGTGGCAGGTAGTATTTAATTTGTGAAGTTTGATGGCCTATTATGAAGTTAATTTCTCAATGCTGTTATACCATTTCATGTTTACCTAATGTCACTTAGTTTGTTTGGAGCACAACTAAAACAAGATATTGGATCGCATTTGCCGTTCTTACATGATGCTAGTTTAGTTGTTTAGATGGATGGAAGCCGATAAAGTGTGTGGAAAAACATGAATGCTCATAAAATCTTGAAGGGACATTGACATGAAAGCTAGATGTAAAAGTACAGTTCCCACAGTCACCATGAAAATGTTTATTTAAAAAAAATATTCTCCAAACCTGAGTTGAACATGTGAAGAAAAAAATGAGTACAAACTTTAAAAGCCAAAGAAATAATCCACATTATGGACTCATCTTAAATGAGGAGTTTCTAAAACAGTTTCTTGCCAATTTGACCGCTGAAACAACATAAATAAAACATTGTGTTTGCATTTGTAATGGAGTTTTATTTTGCCCTGAAAAACTTTATTGTCTCATTAAATTATCATGTCGAGCAGTGTTTCTCAAAGTTTAGTTTTGGGGATAGATTTTAAAAAATATATTTTACTTTATGTTCTAAATCCATTTTAGATGGAGTTAACAGGCTTTAGTTTTTTTCCTTGCATCACCAAAACAAAATGATTGTACGCTAGACCTTCATATTAGTTTCAATGTCATAAGTTGATTACAATTATCAGAACAATACGAACATTCAGGCTCCCTCCCTGGGCTCAAAGGTTGCAGATATGAATTACAAATGAAAGAAATTCTGCAAATATATATTTGGGAACGACTGACGTAGACATTACTTATCCTTGCCCGTCATTGCCCACAAAGCAACACCTGATAAAAGCTTGTGCTGACAGCACACTGCAAACTGCTCTGCACTGGCTCAGCCATTGTTTCCTGATGGAGAGCAGCGCCAACTAACCAAGAGTCTACTGATCATCATTTATTGCTGGCTGTCGGCTGCAACATGTGCTTTTCCACCATCAAGCGGATGCATTTTGAGTAAACACAATCCATGCCAACCAGTTTCCAAAGCAGACAACAAGCTTTTTTTTCTTTTCTTACACTGCAGAAATCCATTAGTTTGCCTGAATTTTACAATGATATGTCATGTCATTTTTTTTATAAAATTTCAAAGTTGGCCTTTATTACTTGTGAATGGTAATGCGGATGATGAAAAGACATCAAAAGCCCTTTCTGTAATCAAAAAGAGCTGCAGATGTGTTGAAGATGATTAATACCTGCAGTATATCTTCGAACACCACTGCAAACATAATGAGGATAATGATAATCCTTTATTGGTCCCACAGAGGGGAAATATGCAGGATTACAGCAGCAGAGTGCAAACGAACAAACAAGAGACATAAAAAAAAAAAAAAGATATAAACGTAAATGCGTAATCGTACTGTAACGGTATAATACACAAGTAAAAAATGTGATGTTGGTCTGAATTGATGAATAGTTAAGACTCTTCAGTTTCAGACGATGATAAAAAAATGCAGAATTAATTAATTGATTATTAAATGTGTTTAATAGTATTATTATAGTATATTGGGAAACGTACATAAAATATAATCTCATTCTTGTGTATTAAATAAAGCCCCCCTCAGTTTCTGCTCAAAAAGGCACTTGGCATGACATTCACAAACTACAGTGAGAAAGCCAGGGATGCTGGCGAGCTGTTTCGGCATTGAATGGTGGAATAAAAGTACAGATAATGTTATTTGACCAAATGTACCATTTGGGTGTCATAACTGTATGTTTTCAAGTGATAAATGCAGTGTGTTTGGGTGTGCATGAGAGTGTGTTGACCATGAATAGGGTTCAGTCATCTGTTCTCCATAGATACTCAAGGGGCGGTATGTACAACTCATGTCACCATATTTGTAAAAATGTAATATCAGCCTCAGCCGGTACTACTGATGAATACCCCTTATTGTGACTTTATAGAAATATGTGTTTAAAATAGAAGAAAAAGAATGTATTTGTTTTAAAAGTCTCAAATTTTGAGAACAAAAAAAAGAATATTTTCGAAAACTATTTTTGTAAGAATCTGTGTTGTCAACAGTAAAGAGCATACATAATGGCAGTATATGCTGATTTGATATATTTTATCTATGTTAATATTTACTCCCTTAGATAATTCATTAAATAGTTTTTTACTGCAAATTGTCTTTTTCTCCCATTTCATATACTTCCCTTTTTAGTTTTTCTTTTTTAGCTTGTGGAGTTGGTCATTTCGTTAAGTTAATAAATAAATATATATACACGTTTCTTTGCATATACAATAGTAATGTATTTATGATGAAACTAATGGATCTTGTGTCTTTTAGACTAACAAACCAAGATGCCACCCTCTGCTAAAATGTAACAGAATGTGATATAGGAGAGATTTAGACCTTTTTTTTAGCCCAAAATCCTGCTTACTGACTGTAATTGAATCCTCCCTGGTACAGTCAGGGTGCTGAATCTATTTTAGGAAGCAGTAGGACTCATTGGATTCTTGCCAATATTGTATTTCATTTGGACATGGAAATGTATGACTGATACTTAAGTTAGGTTACTAACTTAATCGTACCAACAAAACAGGCACGTCTTCAACCTTTTGTTTAATCGTATCAGTTTCTTTTCACTGACGGTTGTTTATTAGATTAGGATGCCATTAAGGCTTTTGAATGCAGCACAGGTGACATTTCAGAGCTGATATTATTGGTTTATATTGACTGACGGATGTATTTGCATCAGTGTTGTCATTCTTACATGGTTTTGGCCAATGTTAATGTACACTTTTTTTTTTACTAGTTTTTTTTAATATGTACTGACCACAGTTGGACACATATGATGGCATCACTGGTTCTAAATTAGCTCAAACTTCCCTCTCTGTCTTCTTTTTCAGCTGACAACACTCACCGCTTGAATCTCTTTTACCTTGCTAACGATGTGATACAGAACTGCAAGAGAAAGAATGCCATTGTCTTTCGTTCAGCCTTCGCAGAAGTCCTTCCTAATGCTGCCCAGTTCATCAGGTGAGTACACAGCCATACAGCTGAATAAAAATAAGTCTGTTTCCCCGTTCTTCTTGTATTGAGATGTGCCATGTTGTTTCTCTTTTTGTCGTCAGAGATGGGAAAGTCCGCAAGGCGGTGGAAAGGATTTTTAAAATTTGGGAGGAGAGGAGCATTTACCCCGAAGAGGTAATTGCTCAGTTTAAAGCTGGTGTCAACAAAAAGGAAAAGGAGCGAGAGAAGCAGAAGATAAAGGAGAGGGAGAAGGAACGGGAGAAGGAAAAGGAGAAGGAGAAGGAAAAGGAAAAGGAAAAGGAGAAGGAGAAAGAAAAGGAAAAACAAAAGGAGACTCCACCAGCAACTGGTAAGTTTGGTTGTGGTACAGTTTTTTTGCTTGTTAATCAAATATAAAAGAGAAATAACTTCCTAAAACGTAAGCCACATCATTGTTTATTTCAAACTATTTACAGTTGCTGTTCTACGTGCGAGTTATTTAGTTAATATTTTTCTTTCACTCTCTAGCCCCAGCCAACACCAAAGCTGCCCTCAAGTCCAAGATTGTAGCCGAGTTCACAGTAAGTCTTGTGTTACTTTGTCTGACATGCCTTGTCATGTTGGGAAATATCTAAAGCATTATAACTTCTGTAACTTATTTCTTTCTTATTCTTTTCTAGCCCCACTCTCTCATTGAGCAATTGTCGAGGTATAAGCAAGCAGTCGCAGAAGAGGAGTTCAGGGAGAAGCAGCTGGCAGCTCTCAGGGTAGATGTCTGCAGCACGGAGGCTCTGAAGAGGCTTAAAGGTCAGATGTCACTGAGCTTTTTCTGCAACATTACACACTTATTATACTCATCCTGTGTACTGAGAAAGCAGTATATTGTTACTGGGAAGAGTTTTGTCTTTTTCTGATGCGTTGAGCACAAGTACTGACTAATTAACTGTTGCTGTTGGTTCAAACGTGTTAAAATATGTCTGGCTTTGTAGTGAAATGGATGTTGTATATCACATTTCGCATGCATTTAAAATTGTGAAAAGTGATCTGTATTTAGGGCTGCAACAATGGATCGATAAAATTCAATTTATTAAAAGAGTTGACAACGAATTTCATTATCGATTCGTTGTGTCGCGCGATTATTACGCCACTCAATAAGTCGCGGAGATGTTTGAGGGAGGAAGGCACACGGCTACCGGTACCGGCGATCATAACGGGGAACGTGAGGTCTTTTGCAAAGACGCGCTGGTAAAGACAGAGAGGGTCTTCCGTGAGTGCAGCCTCATGTGTTTCACGAAGACATGGCTGCATGCAGATGTTCCGGACCACAGCGCGTAGGTGCCCGGCTTCAGGACTGTTCGGGCGGACAGAGACGTTATACTGAGCGATGAAAAGAGAGGTAGCGGGACTGCAGTGTATGTGAACGAGAGGTGGTGCAATTCCCGACCGTGTGTGTGTGAAGGAGCTTTTCTGAAGCCCAAACATTGAACTGTTAGTCGTGGGGATGCGTCCGTATTATTTGCCGAGGGAGTTCACCTCCGCCATTGTTGTCGCCTTTTACGTGCCACCATCAGCTGACGCTTGTAATGTTATGTGTAGAATAGGTTTGGGAGACCGTTGTATCTTCGGCTAACTTTATTAGCTCAACATTAGCATAACACAGAGACTGTGATTACATTACAACGCTGAGGAAGCAGTGAACACCATCCACTCCACTGTGTCTGGACTGCTGAGTCAACAGCCTGGTGCTTTTCTGACTATCACTGGTGACTTTAACCACAGCACACTGGATAAAGCTCTGCCAACTTTTCAACAATATGTCAACTGCCCCACAAGGAACAATAAAACTTTGAACCTACTGTATGCAAATGCTAAGGATGCATACAGGTCTGATCACGACCTGGTCCTGCTGACACCCAAGTATGTTCCTCTGGTGCAGAGGCTGCCTGTGACCACCAGGACTGTGAGGAGGTGGTCTCAGGACCAGGATTGTGAGGAGGTGGTCTCAGGACCAGGACTGTGAGGAGGTGGTCTCAGGACCAAGACTGTGAGGAGGTGGTCTCAGGACCAAGACTGTGAGGAGGTGGTCTCAGGACCAGGACTGTGAGGAGGTGGTCTCAGGACCAAGACTGTGAGGAGGTGGTCTCAGGACCAAGACTGTGAGGAGGTGGTCTCAGGACCAGGACTGAGGAGGTGGTCTAAGGAGGTTAATGACGCCCTGCAGGACTGCTTTGAGTCAACGGACTGGGATGTGGAGGACATCAACAGCATGACGGACTGCATCACATCAATGCTTTAAAAAATAAATAAAAAATTATCCAATTCATCGATTAATTAAAAAAAATTATCAACAGATTAATCGATTCTTAAAATAATCGTTAGTTGCAGCCCTATCTGTATTTTATTTTTGTCAATGAATATCTTTTATTGAACCATATGAATTGTGTATAAACTATGTATCTAATTTTTGGCTTGTTCATCAATTGTATCCAATCCCAGACAAGGCAGGAGGGAACAAGTTTGCAAAGGACTTTGAGGATGGCAGTCTGAAGCTGCAGGAGTTTGTCGTCTTCATGGAGAACGAGTTGAAAACGGGGCCTCCTCTGCTGGAAGCTTTGGGAAATGCTGACATTTTCTACGAGATGCAGTACAAGGAGGTTAAAATTGTGGCCAATGTGAGTGTTCAGTTTGTGGATTAAAATTTAAAAGGGTTCAGCAGAATTATTTGGTATTTATTGATCTATGTTACATTACACTGTTTCTCTATTTAATAAAATAATAATAATAATAATTAACAAAATGGTGACACAGATATTTATTGTTGTTCCTACGTTGCTTTGTAACAATGGCCGTTAACAAACGGATTCCAGAGATCAATATAAATGTTACAACATATGGCTTGAACATCCTTTTTATCTTCCTCATATCTCCCTTTTAATTCTGTTTCCTCTCTTCTCTTTTTGCCAATCGGCTCAGGCGTACAATGCCTTTGCCAACCGTGTGGCCAGCCTTAAAAGAAAATTGGATTCCCTCAAGTCGACTCTACCTGGACCTGAGGACTCTCCCATCCCCTCACCCTCCGAAGACGCCCCCTCTCCCACCGGCTCCGACTCACCCTACCTAGTACTAGGGTCGAGCAGAGCCCAGGTGGATCCGGAGCTGGATGGCAAGGCCATGGATGAAGGAGATATGCCCAGTGACAACAGACACATGGAGGACATGGATATGTCTGATGAAGAGGCTGGAGCTTCCACAGCAGGGGGTTAGTGGCTACAGTGTGTTGTAGTGGGGTGATAATTGTCCTAATCATTTAGATCCATATTGGGCTGCCCTGTTGTAGCGTCGTGCTTCAGCTTTGAAAATGTATCAACTCTTTGGTTGTTTTTACTAGCAGATGACAAGAAGGACAAGACGTCCACCGCTGTTGCCAAGTCGGATGCAGCATCAAAGGTTCCCACCACACCTACGAAAGCTTCTAAGACCAACGCCACTGCTGCTTGCACGGCGTCGACGGTGACCCCCACCCCTGCTGTAGCTCAAAGCGCCGCAACAACCCCAATGGGAGTGAATCTGGAGAAGGTTGACCTGGGAAAGATCAGCTCAATTCTCAGCTCACTCACATCTGCAATGAAGAATACAGGTGTGTTCAAGGGTTTGCTGAATAAAGATCTGAACCTGCAGCTAAAAACTCCCTGACTAATGTCACACAAGTTATGAAAAATGATGAAATTCTTGCTGTCACTTTGTTTGACACGCAAGGAGCGTTGACTTTTTGAGACGTTTAAGATTGGCCGTGTCAGATGTGCAGAATCACAAAAAAAATAATTTAAAAGAATCAGAAACAAGAGTTAAGTAATCCCAATTAGGGCTGGGTGGTATGGCCAAAAATTCATATAACGGTATTTTGTAAGATTCTGGCAGTTTCACGGTATATAATTTTTTTTTCACGATATATCATTTTTTTATTTATTTTTTTACGAGTAAACGCATTCATTCATTGAAGCCGAAAAGCTACATTCCTACATTCCCCTGGGTCCTAAGTAGGGATGGGTATCGTTTGTTTTTTTCGATACCGGTGCTAAACCGATACTTTTAAAACGATACCGGTGCCTGAACCGATACTTTTTTACTGCCAAGGCAATTTTTTTTCTTCAAATTGAACAGTATTATTAACGGTTTTAAGTATTATTTTTATATATATATATATATATATATATATATATATATATATATATATATATATATATATATATATATATATATGCGCATGCCATATTGGCACCGGTTCTTGGTACCCTAGTCCTAAGTCCCTCCATGTTCAGCTTCGTCACTGCCATGACTGGTTGACTGTCTCGAATCCGAGGACCGTAATAGCATACACTCTTCGTATTCCAACCCATGCTTTCTGCTGAGGTGATGGAGTAAATTGCTAGTATTGCCGCCAGAGGCAATAACAGCGGTTCGACAAACTTTGCAAGAAATCGTTTTCTGATCTACGTCGGATTTTTCAAAAACTAAAAACCTCCAAACAGCAGACACAGCTCCTCTCTTGGGCACAAGTTGTATTTGTGCATCTCTGGTCTCTCGTTGTTCCTCCTGCAACGCTCTTTTCCGTTTTTTAATGTAGCGACAGAGTTTCTTCTTGTTGTCATAGTTGGCGAGCTGTACTCAGCATGCAGTTCAGCGGTATAATTTTATAAATGTACAATTATTAGTGTTACAAATTGTCTGTGTCATACACTGTTGTGTCGTGGTGTTTTCCCTGTTAAAGAGCGTTAGTTGGGGGTTATTAATTGTTGGTATAAAGTTATAACCATGACTCCATCTAAATACACGTAATACAAGTAGCTCCGACCGCTGCGCCCTCAGCGGTTAGCGGTAAACAATATATTTTGCTGCCTACCGAAGAGCGACAACAGTTGTTACAGTATATGAAACATGTATACCGTATAGAAATTTGAAACCGGTATACCCAGTCCTAATCCCAATATTAGTCCTTCCATAAAAACATCTCATTATAGTTCCCACAATTTTAGAACTATAACTTTTAGTAAATTCAACTTTTTAAGTATTGTTTAGGAACAGACTTGGATTAAAAACAACTGTTGCCATAAACGTATTCTTTGCATAGATCGTCACTGTGAAAAAAGGTGTTTCACGCATTCGTAGGAATAAGACTGTCTGGAGTAGATCTACTCCGCCATGTCACAGATATAAATTGTCTGCATCCCTCTGTGTCTTTTTGAATTTTCCCAGCAGCTAGCCCGTCACCTCGGCCATCTCCAGGAACCCCCACCACTCCTTCTGGCCAAGCAGCAGCCTCCAAAGCGACCTCTTCGAGCCCTCACTTGGCCAACTTCCTGTCACGTGTTGATATCACACCTGAAGGCATCCTCAATGCTTTGTCGAAAACAAACACACCAGGTAAGACACACATACTCAAAATTTTACATGGATTTTTAATAAAATTTCTTTAAGTTTTACTAATCATTTATTTGTTTCTTATGTCATCATGTCTGACTCCCCTGCCCCCACCCTTTTTGTGTCTTGGTGCAGTTTTGTCCTCTCTCCTGCAAAGTGTGACAAACGCCACCTCTGCTCCTTCCACCCGAACCTCCCCAGAAACCTCAGCAGTTAAAACCCTGCTCACCCCAACCACCCCAAAAACAAAACCCACTCTGGGGAACAGCCTTAAACGAGACACACCTGGGAGAACCAGAGACTGGGAGAAAGGGAGACAGCTGTCCCCTCCTCCTCCTCCGCCGCCCCCTCCTCGCCTCTCGGCTCCTTCTGTTTCTCCCCCCAGCCTAGAATCAAAAATCAACAGCTTCCTGCAGGGTAATCCAGGTTTCAGTCTCGCTCTGGGTGATGTCAGTCCCGATGGGGTGGATGGGACCCCAGTGAGAGACGAAGCTGCTGGCACGCCTACCCAGGACGAGATCATGGACACACCCGGGAGTGTGCCAGAATCTTCAGGGTCATCTGGAGGTCATAACCTCTCACCCACAGCCTACCGCAGTGAACCCTGGGATGCGGTGATCACCCCGTCGGGAAACAGCAGCAATGGAGACTTGCTGAGCTCTTCCTCCTCTTCACGGTATGGAGCTGGAAAAAAGAGTGGCACAAAATTAAAGGAAGATGAAGTGATGAGGAAGCAGGTATCCTCTTCCTCCAGTAACGACATGAAGGGTAAGAAAGATGGACAACACGGCCAGTTAAGAATGATGGGAAACAACAGAGGGATTGGAGAAAGAAGACAGTCTGCAGGCTCTCGTAAGGCCAGCAGTGGCTCAGATGACGGAGGTCTGAGTGGAAAAAGAGAGGGGAAAGCTGAACAGTCTCCAGGTGGAGATGGGAGGGAGGGACAGTACCATCGTATTGAGACACTAGTGTCTCCTTGCACTGAAGGGGCACCCATCCAAACTCTAGGCTACTCAAACCGCCCACTCGCTGGAGAGCGCATCAAGACGGTAGAGAGCATCCGCATGATTAGCCGAGATTCTCGGCGAGGCGGAGGGGCTGGTGGTCGGCCTGGGGGAGCAATGTGGTATGAAGAGGAGGAATACATGGAAGCTCAGCCTCCCTCAACCCATGCTATCCGCTCTCCTCTTAACATTGGCAGTGAGGACATGACACCCTCCATGCCTCTGCCTCCCCCACATCTCCTCCACCCACATCTCCACCCTCCTCCGTCCCATCCTCACGCACATCCACCACCCCAAGCTCCGTTCCAAATGCCCTACCACACGGATAACATCCAAACTCCTCCCCCGTCACTCCTCCACCAGCATCCTCCCCCATCCCATTTCTTTGGCCCCCCTCCACCGATCCCTCGACCCCCTCCACCTCCCCTGTCCCAGCGCCCTTCCCCTCCACCCACCCACCATGCTGTGCCCTCTGCTGTCATGGTTGGGGGGGTGTTGGTCCCTGTTGATCGCCCCCTTTCTCTTCCTCTCTCAGTCAGACCTGACGGTGGAGACCGCTGCGGAGTAGGTCCCAGAGGAAGCAAAATGGGTCCTCCACCCCTCATGGCATCGTTGCTAGGCGAGCCCCCTAAACTGCCCCGCCCTGGCACGGTCAAAGAGACGTTTGTCCCCCGTCATGCACCCCTTCTCCACCGCCCAGGTACCCCTGGTGTTCCCCTCCCCTTACTGGGCAGAGTGAAGGAGCCTCTGAATCTACCTCTTCCGCCCCCCTCTCCCACATCCTCCACACCCTCTCCCTCCACGCCTAACTCCCCTGCAGTCGACACGCTCCCTGCTCGCCTCCCTGCTCAGTCTGCTTCTCTCCAGAAGCCCCCCACTAGTCCTCCTGCTCAGCCCCGCAACCAAACCTCTAACCCCGTTCCCCTCCTCAACTTGCCCAGTCCTCGACACCCAATTTTCTCGGGCCCCATCGCACAGAGACCTCTGCTGCGGGGCCGAAACCCCTCTCAGCAGTTTAACCAAGATCGCCACATGGGGGGATTTCGTGGGGGCAAGCGGTCCGGTGCTCCATTCACAGGTGGTCCCTTCCATTCGCAGAAGAGACCCTTCCTACCCCCACGCTACTGAAGTGGTCATCTAACACGTGCTGAATGAGAAGTGCAAGCGCCCTACACTGAAGTGCAGAGTGTGTTAGCCCTGCTGGTATGAGCCCAGACATCTTTTCTCTGTTAATTAGCTTGAATTAAAACTACCATAGGTTGTGTGTAAATAGTGGATTAAATCGTCATGCTTCAGCTCGGTAGCCAACCAATCCTCTTACACTGTGCAGTGCAGCTAGGAGGTTATCGGTTACATAATGCAGAGTGTTGTGTAACGACCCTCAATCTATCCCATCTATTCCATTTCTCAAACCTCGTCTCAAACCATAGGAATACGATGCAGATAGTTCAATTAGAAATGAAACTGTTCTTTATTTAGAGCTTGACCATTTGTGTGAATGTTGGGTTACTTAACTGAGAGAGAGAGAGAGCAGGAGAGTGAAAGAGGTATGGGTCTCATAGGATACACAGGAAAGAAATAAAAAGCAATAGTTCGACATCTTGGGAAATAAGCTTATTTGTGAGTGTTTGATGAGAAGATCAATATAAGTCTTGTATATGTGCTAAATATGAAGCCAGAGCCGCTTAGCTTAGTATAAAGAATGGAAACAGCTGCCTCCGATCTGTCTTAAAAAAAAAAAAAAAAAAAAAAAAAACATTAACACCTCTAAAGTTCACTTATTAATATGTAGTATGTTGTTTGTTTAATCCATATAAACACGCAAGTGTAAAACGTATACGTTGTTGTTATACAGATTCCATGCAGTCAACAGTCGTTCTAATAAGCTAAGCAAATGGTCTCCTGTCCACCGCTTCATATTTAACAGACGGATATTTCATCCAACTTTTTAAGAAATCCAATAACCGCATTCCCCAAAATGTCAAATTATTCCTTTTAAAATTGTTAAGATTCCAAAGTAATCTCTTCTTCTATGAGTGTCTGGGTGTGTGTCCTTACTTGGTGTTTCTCATTTAAAGTGATGAGATCTGTGTTGCAGCCGAGGTCAACACTCGTTCATATCTCCGGAGTCTCACCTGCTGTAAATAATATTCTTCCCTTGCTCGACCTTTTTCATCCTCCCATCTCTCCCACTGTATATATTTCTAAGCGTGTAAATATAAAAACTGAGAGGAAACAGCTTTTTTTTTTCTTCTTCATGCTCTTGTTTCTGTTAATGAGGACATTGATCGTCAGTCTAGCACCCCGTCTTTACTGTGAGGCCTTGGATAAGCTTTAGCTCCAGAAGATGTTCTCTGCAGTGTCTGTCGCACCTTTCTGTCCTCCTTTTGAAACCACCACGCAGAAGAGGAGGGTGAAGATAATAATTATGTATTTTTATTTCCAACACAAAGGTCTGCCTGTGGGCGCTTCAAGTTAGACTCAATTATGAAGATTCTCTGTAGTGGACAGCGGGTGGGGGAGGCATTTCAGTTTTGAACTGCACTCTTGCTAGACTTCAACATGTACTGACTTGAATAAAAATCCAGTTTCAATTCAACTGGGGAGGGGGGAGGCATTTTATTTGGTCACTATATATCACTTGAATTGCGCTGTTGTAATTAATTTGCGCTGTTCAGCTGATTTTTCTGCCTGGTTTCAGAGGAATTGTTTTCATATATTTACATAGCTGCTGCCATTTTCATAATGCATTAACATTTAATGCCTTTTTTATTTTTTTGCGCTGTATTTTTTTTGTGCTGTATTTTTATGCGAGACAAAATTGGCAATTTCACGTTTGCGGCAGCGCCCACAAATGCTATCGGGGGAGCGAAAACGATTGAGCTAATGAGGAGTTTTGAAAATGGTTTATTTAAATACTCAAGTTGTATTTGGCCCCTTCCTCATTATTATTTTATTTTTTGCTTACTTCATGCTTTCCCCCTCGAGCCCCTGTGCTGACCTTGTGCTCACATGGCTTCGTCCGGAAACACTTGTGCACCTCTAAACACTTGAGGGTAAAAAAAAAAAAGGGTCAGCACAATGGCAGCAATCCCCATCTTGTGCAGGGATTCTTGCCATAATGCTTCCCTCAGTTCTACACTGATGTAGTTGGCCCACACAGTGAGAGGTGCATGCTGGGTGTTGCTGCTCAAAGCGTCATGTTTCTTTCTTGTGTTTGTTGTCTCCTGTGCTCATTTACAGTCACATCAAGATGCACTGAGCGCCTGCAAACGTTTCCACATAAAGTTTGATACATTGTTAAAATGTAACCACAAAGGGTGTATTTGTCACGACAGTGTTAGCGGTTCATCAGCGCTCTGATGTTTTACTGAATGTTATACAAGTCTGTTACCACCTTCTGTAAACTGTGTGTCTTTTATCTGATTACTCACTGAACCAGCTAAATTTCAACCCAAATCAGTTTGGTGTGTTCACGTTTCTCAGAGTGAAAGCTAGATTAACTGTTATAAAGATCTTTCTGCTTACGAAGCTCCTACCAAGTTCAACATTTCAATTGTCCCTATAAATAACCTCTTTCCATTTCCTCTCTGACAACTTGAGTTTGAAATTGACTGAAGATGTGACAAAGCTGATGGTCTGTGTATATTTGATAAGTTTAATTGCTCCTCCTGCTGTTCTCATCAATGATGCTATATCCCCGGTCTTTGAGTGTCCAATCCTTTCTGCTGTGATAAACATGCACTCATTCTATAATTGTCATAGTGAATATATGCATTATTTAAGAGCCCAGTATAGCTTCATATTTTTTATCTTTTTTTTTGTTGTTGTTTTTACACAAAGCATATTACAGATCACAAGACGACAATTTTTAGTGCAAATGATTGACTTTCAGCCATTTTCCTCACATACTTAGTATATCTGACATTTTGTTTGTGGGTGCACCATGACTGTAAGCAGTCGGTGCTGTGATTGAATAACGGAGGAGATATGCTGTTTTCCATGACTTTTTTTTTCGCTTGCAAAGACCTCTACTCAAACTTTTCTCTCATTACCTCCTTGAGAAGACTGATTTGTTTCTTTCTCTTTTTCTTTTGATTGTTGCTAAACATTTGCACTCTACGATGCACACTGTTGTTGGAAAGCCACATTTTAGAAATGCCATTTAATAACTTTGTGACACTAGTGATGTCAGCTTCACACAGAGGTATTGACCATCACAGTACATGGAACGCAGTTACTGCATTCACTGAATACATTGTGACAGACTGTTTGATGACCAGCCATAACCTCAGTCACAACATTAACAGAATAACACTAAGCATCAACTGTACACTTATTAGTACATGTATATAGTTGATGTGTAAGGATGAAATAACTAAATGCATTACACCAGGATCTTTTTAGTGACCAGACATTCAAAGTGAAATTGGTCATTATGGCCTCTTTGCCATTATTCTACAGTTAACAGTGAAATATTGCGTTATGTTCAGGTATTACTATGTTAATTTAACAGCTGAGTTAGGTCCTTAATGTTAAATACAGACGCGTTAGACAAAACCACCAACTCCATCTGGAGAAGAGCAGATTTCTCTCGCTTTCCAGTATATTTCATGATAGTGAAATAATAGCAAATCCTTAAGGTGGTCCCATATTTCAAAATCTCTCACTCTCTGTATATATATATATCTATATCTCAGAGTGTTTGGGTTCTAGGGGGGGAAGTTTGTCACGTTTAGAGACTTATTTAGAGCCGTCTGACTGCACAGTATTTATACAATTCAACATATTGTAAAACGAATACCACTTTGTATTTCTCTAGTATGTAGATGAAGAGCTCGCGTTCGTTTCTAAAGTGCTGCAGCTCCCCCAAGTGGCAGTTCAACGGTACTTCAGCTCCGACCTCGAAGTGTTCATGTACTGCTGTAACTACAGTACTGACAGTTATGACTTGTTAAAATATCCAAGGCATTCAGATGTAAAGTTTAATATCTCAAAACTGTGTTGCAATAGTTTACCCAGGGAAGTCTTTAACATATGGAAATAATTTGAACAGTAGCTACTGTGAAGATTATTCTCACTTAATATATTACATATTTAAGGGACCCTCAAATATATTAAGTTATATTTTCTCAATTGATTTACTAATCTCAAAGAAACCAACAGGCTGTAATGCAGCACATTGACTGCGGTTCGTCCTTGTCGCCTTACGTCATGCAGTGTGTGTGTGTCTGTGTGTGTGTGTGTGTGTGTGTGTGTGTGTGAGAGAGAGAGAGTGAGTGAGCACACTTTGGGGTGCAGACTAGTGGATCACTGAATTACAGGCGCAGTTTAGCTGATGTCCTGTGGTTGTTGGTGTTATGCTTCAACTGGAGATAACTCCAAGAGTAGGCCGTGTTTCGTTTAAAAATCAGCATAATTTATTCATGTCAGAAGTACCTGATCTAAATGTGTATGACTTTAGGTGTTAACGTCGATTATTTGCCCTCAAACGAATGCAGATGCCCCGCATGTGCAAACTCCTTGTGTTGGCGCGCGCTCTGGTGTGGATGCCTGTGTGCGCGCACGCTGCTTTCATAATAGCGTCATGTGTGTACGTCGGTGACGTCACCGCTGCCTTCCTTAATCTGTGCTTCCGGTGTTATGGCGGCTCGCAGAGAAGGGTGACAGTAATGTGGGATATATGGAAATGAGCGCGTGGGTTTAGGCAGGTGTGTCAAGGATGGCGGTGACGCAGCTTTTTCGGCTGGTTACCTGTCGGTCGGCCGCTCGTGCGACACTTCGCGCGCACAGGAGGTACAGCAAGGTGCGCGCGGCTTGTTATTACTGCAGTACAGCAACCACAGCTAGCGTTAGCTACACGGACGGTCTGCTCTGTCAGTGTTGAGAGAGTCTTGTTGCTTGACAGTTGGGTGGAGCTTATTTGTGCTTTTGATAAACGTATTCATCTCCAGGTTTACTGTCATTATCAGATACATAGGACATGGTTTGGTACTTGTTTTTGATATACCTCTGATGTAGTTTATAAGCAGTGCAGTGTTTTTTTTATGGGTGTCATGGACCCCACTCAACCCTCTACTGCCTCTCCTGGCTCTCCCTCTCATGTGGTTCCCTAAAAAGGAAAGAAAGTGAAACCGTAACAATATTCTGTTGGTTGTAAAATTTCTGTAAAGACATTTACCAAACTATTGTTTGTTAAAGGCATTTTATTTTGTCATCACTTGTCATCCACCTCATTATAATGCTGAGAAGATAACACTGAAGCTTAATCACAGTTTTATCCCAATATTGTTTCATGTATCAATACACACTCTGTTACCAGTTTATTAGGTACACCTAGATAAAACTACTGCAGTCTACTGTAACCGCCCAGCAGTAAACCCGACCCTCATGAAGGTCATAATGTTCGGTTTCTATTGCAACTTGTTTAGAGAGGTGTTTATTTACTTCATGGTTATTTTGGAGGCTGTAGTGGGTTTGGTGCTGTAGGATTGTATTGCATTTGGTATCCTCTCATCCTTTCACCTCTTTTAATTCAGATTTCCCTCTTTCCTACCCTCTGTAGGTGTGCCCAGCTTTATCTGAGCGAGTGCAAATCTTTGAGTCCCTCTGGGATAAACAAGGCTACAAGAGGAGAGTTGAAGCAACAGAAACTCTGCTCAGCATCCAGCTGGCTGACGGCCGGACAGTGAAGGGAACAGCTGGCGTCACCACACCTCTCTTTGTCGCTCAGAGTGTCCGGTAAATGCATTTTAAAGAACTGTCTTCTCTTGTTGTTTGTTTTTAGTGAAGTGATATATCAGGGTTATTGCATCTTTGCTTGCAGTGTGAAAGGAGCGCTGGTCAGTAAGGTGAATGGGGAGTTGTGGGAGCTTGGACGGCCCCTAGAGGCTGACTGCGAACTACGACTTCTGGGGTTTGACACAGACGAGGGAAGACAGGTAATCCCTTTTTTATATTTTTTCATATATATATATATATATATACAAACAATGCTTTTGTGTTCCTTCAATTTGTTTGTAATACACCGTGGTTGCGTGTACTTTTTTTATGTCACATTACCTTTTTTAAGGTGGATCTTAAGATTTAAAAAAGTGTGTTGTCTTGACTAATGGAAAACATCCTGAGGTCAGGAAAGAACAAAACATTTCACCAAGAGATTATAATTAAACTTAGAACAGAAAGTGAAAGACACATAAAATAGGTATTGTTAATCTGTGTTTTTCAATATTGCTTGAATGAGTGATTAAAGAATGGTTATGTGTTTCCCAAGCTAACTGACGATTATAAATTCAAGATGAAATCATTGCTAATATCAATCTAATCATGTTCACATCACGCATATACTAGGGGTGGGAATCACCAGAGGTCCCACGATTCGATTCTATCACGATACTTGGGTCCCGATTCGATATGATCATTTTTATTGCAGCAAAATGTGATTGTCAAGCAGACAAACTGACCAACACTTTCATAAATGTTGCACCTGACAAACTGAACTGCTTGTGTTACAGTCTGCATCCGAGAGGGGGCGGGGCTTATCTCTGTGGTTTATCTCCGTGCAAAGAATTTTCATTTCTGCCATCCACCATGAAAACAACTACTATTTCTGCGTTATACTTGTTGTGGAAATCCTAAAGAGGTCGGAGCACCAAACGCCGCCGTGTCTGGGTTCATAATATTACTTCTCCAGGAACTGCGTCCGGATGACGGTGTTACGGATTAACAGGCAGCCGTGTTAACTGGCGACTTTCGGCCGGAAGTCACCAGTTAACACGGTCGCCTGTTAATCCATAACACCGCTTCCAGCGCTACGAGAGTACCAGCAGCCAGTTTGATTTATGCTTGAGTTAACGTCTTTGACCAGCGCCGTGTCGCGGATGTTGTCCTGTGCACCGTGCAACAGCTGTGCAGCAGCGCTGCTACGAGTGACAGGAAGTCCAGACGTTTGATTTACACACGGACGACGCATTTCTCATTTCTTTCTCCTATGCCTCCCATAATTAATTACATAAAAAAAAGATCAATACTTGGCTTCCGTGTATCGATACAATATCGCCACGCAAACTATCGCGATACTATGCGGAATCGATTTCCCCCCCCCCACCCATAGCATATACACAAACACCCAATGTATCTTAATGTTGTGGAAACTTGGTGTTGCTGCTGATGTTCTTGTATAGTTATGATGTACTTCCTTGTTTTTATACTACAGTATTCATTTTCTGAACGGTATTATTATTCGTTCTCCTGCTCAGGAACAAAAGTTGACTATCAGCTTTTAGCTAACTGATCCAGCTAAGAAGCTGTGCACGATCCGTGTTTAAATAAATCAATGAATCCACCTACTCTGTCCCTCCCTGTCTCAGGTAGCATGGAGGACAGGAGCGTGCGTCCTCAGTGGAGTGCTGGAGAAGGCATTTGGTGCCGAGGTTTGCAGAGAAGGAGCGTCGGAGCTCGGGCTTTACTGTGACCATCTACTACACAACAGGTGAGATGTTCATTTAATATATAAACACAGACCTCCAGGTGCAAGCTGTTCTGTAATCTGTTTTTTAGTTTGTGTAATCTGTCAAAATGTCATCTGTCCTGGTTTGGAATATGAAAGAATTACTGAGTATTTCTGTATTAATGGTTGGCTTCCCTCCCTCTCCACACACACGCAGTGCCTTGTCTCTGAGTGATGTGGAGGAGAGATGTAAACAGGCTGCAGCCCTCAAGCTTCCTCTGTCTAGACTGGAGCTAAATACAGAAGAGGTCCGAGAGCTCTTCCAGGTCAGATATACCAGTGTTTGATAACAATACATTGTTTTTACAGAAGACAGTTTGGCTTGTTGTAACTAACCCTGTTATAGACTGCATGCGTATCAGACGCGTTTTTCCACTCGCACGTCTGACGCAACGGATCCGCTCAAACGTTGATCTTTACAGCCGTCGACATCGGCTGCTGGTTTGCGTCTCAGCTGTGTCTCTCGGGCGAAACCACTTCAAGTAAAAAAAATTATAATAAAATGTATTGCCCAATTAAACACAACTACTTTGCTACATTATAATCGTTTACTACATATTTTAGGGTTTGGTCATTGTTTAAATATTTTGATTATTAAACTTTTTAGAACTTATTATATTATCTTAATTTTTTTATTATCTGACTTTTTGATTTTATTGTTTCCAGTTGCATGTTTTCTCATTTATTTCTCAAACTTAATCAGAGACACAAATTGCTTTTGTAAGCAGTAACGTCATCCTATCTATGGTTATGTAATGTTGGCTAAATATGAAAATAAGCATGTTTATGGATGAATCCTATGCATCAGTGTTGCTGGAAAAATAGGTCAAAAATATTTGCACATATCACAGGGCAGCCACGCACTCCACAGAAAGTTTGGCTGCTCTGTTGCTGATCGATCCTTTGACATTTTAGGATTGAAACCGGTATAGTCACTCAGTTTTGTGCGGTTGTGACGCTTGCAGTCTAGACACAGGGTATGGCCTAGAACGGGTCCATGGAACTGGCAAAATAATGTATCTCATTGAAAGATCTTTGTCAGGGTGGTCTGGTGCCATATGTAATTGCAGCTCATCATACTTCCACGCTAAACTGCTCTGTACCTGTTACAGGTTGTGTAACTGAGTGTTTATACATGTTGCCTTTGATCAAATGTGAGTATAGCTGTGATATTACTCACTGTGTAGGAGTTGCTGTTGATATTTTCTCATGTCCCAGTGTTCACTTTATGAGGCCGAGCCCCTTCCTATTGTCCGACTGTCCATATTAAACTGTGATATGTGATAAACTGTGATTTGTGGGTTGTACTTCTTATAGAACAATAAGCTGAGACTGCAGCTCGTTGAGGAGCAGATGAACGGCCCCACCATCACAGTGTACAGGTACACACACACACACACCTGATGTGGACTTGCCTGCAGTGTCTTATAAAAGTTTTACCAAAAATGAAGCGTGTTTCATCCTTTCTGTGACTCAGGTGTGGAGACAGCATCGCGGTCTGCGACGGCCCCCTCCTCCCGCACACTGGCTTCCTCAAAGTCTTCAAGACACTCCAGGTTTGTGTAACTGTCCTTTCCTCTGCTTGCCTCTTTGCGATTTTTAAGTACTCGTACTCGAACCTCGTCTAATCTGTAAATTTGTTTATAATACAATTAATAATAAAATCTGTTTATTTGAACGTATTGAGCACAGTTCGTTCTGAGGGACACATGCTGGGTCAATGGAATTTTCCTCGTCTTAATTTATTGGTGAAGAGGGAGGAGTTTCCATGGGGCTGCCACTGGGCAGACTGGGATTCCATGGCAGCCAGGCTGGAAATGTCAGCAGCAGGATGTTGTGTTTGTCAAAGGCCAGTTTCCTGTTCTTGACCTTTACAAACACATCGCTATCCATCAGACTTGCTGTCACTCTCATTGGTTCACCCTTCCTCTTCTGACTGACCTGCATTCTCCCTTTCTCTTTTACCACCTCTTTGTTGGCTGATTTTTATCTCTCTTCCTCTTCTCCCCAACCTCTTTTCACCGCGCATCCATAACATCCCAGCTGTCGCCCGTGACCCTGGCCAATCAGACAGAGTCCTCAGGTTTGATGCGTCTTTTAGGTGTGGCTTTTCCAGGAGAGAAGGACAAAGAGGCGTGGGACAAGGAACAGGCGGAGGCGAGGAGGAGGGACCACCGACGCATCGGGACAGTAAGACGAACTCTAGATCAGGAGAGGTGCATTAAATGAGATGCAAATGGTTTGAGTTGTTTGCTGATTGTAAATGCCATCTGTTCATGTTTTTGCACAGGACCAGGAGCTTTTCTTCTTTAATGACGTTAGTCCAGGAAGCTGCTTTTTCTTGCCTAAAGGAGCCTACATCTACAACACCCTCACTGACTTCATTAAGGTGAACACACCCACTCTTCACTGACTGTGTAAATGACCAACAATAATCTGACTGGATCATTTATTTCTATACATTTAATAAGATAACTATAAGCAGAATTGCTTTAAAAAAAATCTGATTTGCAACTTTTCCATTCATATTCACATGCTACAGTTCACAGCCTGATTAGTGACTGAAGACACGCCCAAGTTTCATTACAATGTCAGGGAACACTCAAACTCACCACCTTATCTTTCTGTCTTGTGGCTAGTGTGGTAAACTTTTTGTGGTGTTTAAATTTAGCAAGGATCCTGGATAAACCTGCATATGATGTCGGTCTGAATGAATCAACATGTGTTATCTAATCTAGCTTCTAACTTCAGTTTTTACTCGCGGTTGCCATTAGCAGCGGCCTTAGCTTTGGTGTGAAAAGATGAACCCAGATTTCGGTCCTATAAAGTTACAATATAATTACTTTGATATTCTGTGGAACACTATTGTCTGTATTTGACCTCAGCCACTTTGAATTTGCAGCCACTTAAATTTAAGTGAAACTTTACAACCCTGTTCAGCACTGCTTGTGCAACTAAAACAGAAATACCTTAATTAGATTACGCATACCAAAACGATGACTTAGTTTGGTTAAAGTAATCAGAAAATCCTGATTTAATTTAGCATGGTTCCTTCATTGGGTTAAACATTTAATATTGTCCAACATCTCCCACACATACACACACACATGTGCACATACATTAACATAAACAAATGATGCTGTGTGATTGTATCCCGGGGACACGCATGTTCATATCACTCATCAGGATATTGCTCTTATTAGCCTTCAATTACTGCACTGTCGGGACAGTCTGCCCCCGTTCTGCACTCATTGTCACACACATCCTTCCTTCCTGACGTCTTGCAGAGTGAATACCGAAAGCGAGGATTCAACGAGGTCGTGACTCCGAGTTTGTACAGCACTGCATTATGGGAGCGCTCGGGTCACTGGGAGCATTACAGCGAGAACATGTTCACTGTGACATCAGAGGGCTCTCAGACCTACGCTCTCAAACCCATGAACTGTCCTGCACACTGGTGAACACACACACAACCTTGTACTTGCCTTTTGAATGCGTTATGTAAACTAATTTACATAACGTATTCCAAAAATGTCATCACTCGAAGGTCTGAAACACAAACTGGTTTAAAAAAAAAAGAAAGCTGTCCATGCAGACTAAGCCTCGCTCTCCTCTTTTGTGTTTAGTCTCATGTTTGAGCAGCGCGTCCGCTCGTGGAGAGAGCTTCCTCTGCGATGGGCCGACTTCGGGGCGCTGCATCGCAATGAGCTCTCCGGAGCGCTGGGAGGTCTCACCCGTGTTCGAAAGTTCTGCCAGGACGACGCTCACATCTTTTGCACACCTGAGCAGGTACAGAGAACACATGTGAACTTGGAGTGGGAGACTGACACATGTGGGACCATATTACAGTGATTAGATGGGCTGTACAAATAACCCCCGAGACATTCCAGGAGGCCACCGTCTGGATGAATGAGGGTCTTTGTCCTGTTCAAACATTACACCTCCACATGTGCATCACTGTGACTCTACAGCCGGTGTAATCCTGGTCCCCTACATAGTGCTCTGGAACGTTCCCATGATGCTCATTGCGCTCCTGCAGACTTTCTGTTGCCATCCTGTGTATTCTCCGAGATCATAGTCAAAGGATAATCATCAGACTGTTATCATCTAAAATACTGATTCAGTATATGGAGGCTTTACACTAAATACATTGTCAGATATCTTTTTCTTTCCTGACCCTGGTTGTAATTTTAAACTCCCCCTTATTATTATTATGTTCTCTTGTTGCCCTTGTCTTCAACTTTTTTTCATTCTGTCTTCCCAGCTGGAAGCAGAGATTGGGGCATGTTTGGACTTTGTAAGGAGTGTGTATCAAGTGTTTGGGTTTTCCTTCCACTGCCTCCTGTCTACACGCCCTGCACCGTTCCTCGGGGAGCCTGAACAGTGGGATAATGCTGAGCAGGTAAACGCACACACATTCAAACACACTTAAGTGTAGTCTTAGTCTTTAAACTCAAGGGTATGGTATAATGATATCCACAATCAGTTATACGAGTGGTGCTTTTCAGTTTGAGATCTGCTACGTGCCGGGCTGCTGGGTAAATGTTTATCTCTAAATCCCCAAGGACACCTTTTTTAAATAGGCGACAGTTTAAGCTGATTTAATTGACTGTAATTGAATATTATGGTAGACAGACAGTGCATTAATGTACTTCCATTATCTACCACGCCTACCTACTTACTTACTTATTGTGTGTGTGTGTGTGTGTGTGTGTGTGTGTGTGTGTGTGTGTGTGTGTGTGTGTGTGTGTGTGTGTGTGAGAGAGCAGCAGTTGGAGAAGAGTCTGCAGCACTTTGGTGAACGTTGGGAGTTGAATCCAGGTGATGGCGCCTTCTACGGACCAAAGGTCAGTGGGAGGGACAACATGCAGGAAACAGATGTTCACACACGAGTGTAAATATAGTTTATCATGGGTGCGTTCATAAATACTCTGAGCACTCTGCCACAAGCTGGACTGTTTCTAAAATCAGAGAGCTGTTCAATTTTATTGTTCGGTTATTTAGAGCACAACACTTGTAGCGCTGTCTGAGAAGACGGAGCAGCAGAGTGTGAAGTGAGTGGTTACTTTTTTGCCATAATATTTAATAAAACATTTAGCTGAGATAACTGGGTTACATTTTCACTCCTAGCTAGCTTTATACAATGTTTATAACTTTGTTTTTATTGGCCTGTTGTAACTGGCTACTATTGTTATAGTTTCATAAAAATCTTTCTCATCCTCACTGGCAGCTTTTCATTTTGTATAAATATTGATTGGAAAGTTTCTCTTTTACGGAAGAACTTCAGATTGGATAGTATCTGCTAACATCCAGAACAGTGAATAACCCTTTTGGAGACACAAACTAATGTGTATCAAGACTCTGTGAAACCTTTTCTTGTGGTTAGACCTCTAAACCATCTGTGGTGAAAGAGCTTTATCTATTCAATTGAATTATTCCAAGTATCTTTTTATAAATGCTTGAAGACATTTGAGTGTTTCACATCACGGAAATTAAAAAGGTTGATTTCCACCACATGTTTATTTATCAATATTTTCCCTTAACTCTCGGAAAGAAAATACATATTTGTATTTCCGAATGAACCTTTTAAAAATAGTGTGTAGATGTATCTGCAGGATTCTTTTGGAATCGGTGTATTGGTGTTCCTGCACAGATTAGAGAGCAACACAGACCTCTTTGTTGTCCTTCTGGCTCTGCAGAGAATTAAATGTTACAGTGCACGCTGTCCTCGACCACAGAAAGACCAAACCAAACCAAACCAAAAATGTGTGTCAGTTGTTCATGTGCAGCTACTTGTCTTTTATGAAAAAAAGAACGTGGCTTAACTTAAGAATTTCATTTTTACTTTTACTTGTGCAAGAAGTCAGTAAGCATAGAGAGGAAGTCGGCTTCAGGCAAACGTTGCATGACCGAGCTCATGTGGAGGCACAGACAGTGGAGGTAGGTCAAGTCAGGGTGGGATTAGATGCACACTAACACTCTACATGTAACAAACATTCCTCGTCACCATCTAGCTACGGCGTGTTTGCCGTAATTAGCCAGATCAGCTTCTCTTGGAATCGCATTAGTTAACATTTTTGTCCCCTGCAACGTCAGACTAGAAAAGTGAAGCCTGATGCCAACACACTCCTTCATGTTTCTCCATAGATTGACATTCAAATCAAAGATGCTATTGGCAGACAACACCAGTGTGCCACAATCCAGTTGGACTTCCAGCTGCCGATCAGATTTGACCTTCAATATGTCGGGTGAGTCGTACATGTCTGCAATTGGCTCGCAATCTACTAAACATTCCTACATCTGTGGTGATTTAAATCTGCTCACTGGCATTCTTTTAGTATATTGTCCTCTGTTGATGAACCCACATGCTTGCTGTATATGATGTCCTGTAAGTGATCAAGTTAAAGTGACACAAGTCTAACTTAATGTGACCTAATTTGATCATGAAAGATGAGTCCTTTTATTTAATTTATCACTTCAGGCCAACATTCTGCCTTTTTGCCTCTTATTAGTGTGCCCCACTTCTCTCACATGGTTTTTAATAGTATTTATCACAGTATATTTAATTTAAAATTGCAACATCAATGTTTCCCATGATATAGTTACTTTTATAGTAAACCATTTATGCAGAAAATAACATACTTTATCACATTGATGCAAAAAAATCACACACAAAAACAATATTGCTAAGTGATTTGCAACATTTCATTGTGGCCTAATAATCAGAGATATTAGAGGAGAGCTGCTACAGTCAATCTTTGATGGGAGTTACAGTTTTTTTAAATGTGATTTTGACCTACTTGGTTGTTGTTTGCTAAGTGGCAGGTGTGTGTGTGTGTTTGTCAATTGGGGACACTTTGAGGAAAAGCCTTGAGATTGTGCTGCAAACCAATACTAATAAAGTATCCCTCTATCTATGATAGATTGCCTGTCACCCAACACTCACTCTAATAAGCTTTTGTCTTCTGTCTTTCTCAGTCGGGACGGACAGTTGCACAGGCCAGTGATGATCCACAGAGCAGTGCTGGGTTCACTGGAGAGAATGATCGCTATACTGGCTGAAAACTTTGGAGGGAAATGGTGAGAAGATATAAATAATCACGTTGTAGTCGGATGTATTTAGTCAGGCTGCTACGATCCAAACGCATCACCTCTCTTTTCACCTCTCTTTTCACCTCTCCCAGGCCCCTGTGGTTGTCCCCAGCGCAGGTCATGGTGATTCCTGTAGGAGGCAACAGTGAGTCATACAGCAAACAGGTCAGTCTGTGATGAAGATTTCCTTCTGGTACATCAGCAGACCAAGTCTTTCTGACTCGTGTTCTTTCTGTCATTATTGATTTGCGTGTTACTGTAAGAAGCACAGTACAGATGCAATCTCAATACAAGTGCTTCTCTTCTCTTAAGGTGGTCCAGCAGTTCTGTGAAGCTGGCTTCATGGCTGATTTGAATGATGATCAGGGAGCCACCTTAAATAAGAAGATTCGCTCTGCTCAGCTCGCCCAGTACAACTACATATTTGGTAAAGATAAATACTAGGACGAGAACTGTGGCTACTTAATGTACTCAAGCCTGAAACGCCCTATTTATTGCTCCTTATGTTACCATATCTGATAATGACAACATTTTTCTTTTTGTCCAGTGGTGGGGGACAAGGAGAGTGAAAGTGGAACAGTGAATGTGAGGTGCAGATGGGGCAAACAGCTGGGGAGGAGGCCGACAGAGGAGGTGCTGACGTCCCTCACACAGCTACGAGACACCAGGAGCAACTTAGATGAGTTCTGATGAAAAAGACCTTGGAAAAAATGAGTCACTGATGTATAAGTGTTTGTTTTACATGTTCAAGCTGTTATACTTTGACCCAAATTTGTAATAAAAGTATATAAAAGATTCCTGACTTGTTGATTTGTCCATTAATGGCATCCACTGTTAGATCTGGGTCCTAAAAAGTACAGAAGAGGTTTCAGGCCATTATCAGATCTCTATCAGTCTAATATCAGCATTACACCATTACAGCTGCAATTTGTTTGCCAAAACTATTAAATATGCGAACCTCCCGCTTACGTATGTCTGTGTCATGATGTCAGAATAGAAACCAGGCATACCTTTTTAAAAGACTGGAAGAAAGTGAGGATACGGAGGGGGTTTTGACTAAAATAGGAGAGACAGCAGCCGTGTCAGGACTGTGTGTTTTCATGTGTGTTTAGTGGAAACAGCCAAGTCAAGGTGAGGGTCAAAAAGATTGGAAGTTTTTTCCTTTTTAATTGAGAGAGGGCAGCAGGATGGAAAAGACATCAGTCACAACAGTGACACGGGGGCAAGAGGGAGGTGTGTGCTCGGAGAGAATAAACCGAGATGACTGGACAAAAGCGTCCGCTTCAACAAAGCGTTGCGAAACCGGTGGAGTGGATTGTGTGTTTAGTTCTTCCGGGGATCATTTAGTCGGCCTAAGAGGAAAGGTGAGGCAGGTTCATGAAGACGCCTCCGCTGTGAATCAGACCCAGGTCACCTAAGATTGAAAGAGGGTCTTAAATGAGTGCAGATTAGACTGAAACTCAGGGATGTCCATGTTTAAAACCCACAGAGGTTATGGTCATAACATGTTTGTACTTTCAAGAGGAGAGCTTGTGTATGTATTTAGAAATGCTACTAAATCCTCTATTTCTTTACTGACTGTAGCTGCTATTTGTGCTCAATGGGAGTACCACAGGGGCCCATCTGAAGACCTGAGATTCAACAGTATGGGTTTAAAGGGACAGTTCACCCTTAAAAATCCTTTTGTAGCTGAATGAGGCGTGCAGATATTTTGGGTTTTATGAGGTTTTGAGATGGCCATTTGAGATTTCTGTCAATATCCTAATTTAATGGATGTGAATGAAATGTTTGAGGTCAGAGTTGTTACAATTCATACTGAGGGTACATGAATGCCTGGGCCAAATGTAATGGTAATCCATCCAGATATTTCACTCAAAAATTCACTCAAAACACAAACACATATACAGGCAAAACCAAATATGGCTGGATACCACAAGGGGTAATAAAGTAAATGTTTAGGAATGTGGGTGAATTGACCCTTTGAGTTCTTTCTCACTGATTTATTCTTGATATGATATTATATGTCGTACTATGTCAAGATGTGTTTTGATAGTACTCCTGCCATTGGCTTTGTGTTAAATGGGAAGATACAATGCAGTACAGCTACAGCCAGCATTGCACAGTAGTTGCGTAGTGATGATACAGACCATTAGCTCCAGTACTGAAATTTTTACTTTATAGATAACAAAATCAGGTTTTTTTCGCCCATTTCACTGCTCCCACCCTCTACCCGTACTATCTGTACTTTGTGTACACACACACACACACACACACACACACACACACACACACACACACACAAAGCAATCCTTCATTCAACTGGTGGAGTCGCTCAGAGTTCATAGGAAATTATATTTAGCCAAAGGGGTTTACCAAGAAAGAAAGCTGCTGGGGGGGCTCTAAAGAAAAAAAAGCTTTTTGTATATTGTGAGATAATAACGATAATTAATTCAGGGAGGCAGAGATGGATATCTACAGAAGTTTAATATAAGAGCAAAGTCTTCATGGGAAAACCATAAAGAACTGTCCATCTCTAAAAAGTTGAAAGCCCTGAAAATGTATTTTCACTTTTAGCTTCTTTCTGTGAGTGATGTCACATATTTGCGTGCCCCAATCAAGATTTGACAACATTTTAATCAGAGTTTGATGGCATTTGGTTGGTTATTTGTTCGTTGTCAATCAGGGCTGCAACTAACGATTATTTTCATCACCGACTTATCTTTTCTCGATTCATTGTTTTTCCTATAAAATGTCAGAAAATCCGTGCTGTGTATAATTTCCCACAGCCCAAGTTGGCATCATTAAATGTCTTGTTTTGTCCGAACAATAGTCAACCAAAACATATTCAGTGTACAATCATTTATGGAGAAGAAACATTTGAGAATTTGAAACTAGCAAATGTTTGGGATCTGTGCTTAATTAAAGAAATGACTAAAACAATTATTTGATCATCAAAATAGTTGCTGACTGATGATCTGTTGATGGAACTCTTTACAAAACGATGTCTGAAGATGTTTTTAATGTTTTGTTTCTGCATATTTAGTCATGAATATCTGTGTCAGAGAGACACTTAAGATTTGAAGCAAAGTTTTCAGGAGCTTTACGTGTTCGCTACAATGACAATGGGTTGAGAAAGTATTTCCTGATTGAGAAGCATTTTGGGAGCCTCACAGTGAGATGTGTAGTGACGGATTTTGAGATGATTGTTGTCCTGGAAGTCCAGTTATCCTGGTGGGAGGCAGGGTGACGGTGACCCAGGCCGGGAGGCAGAGCCTCACAGGCGGGCCAGAGGAAGATAAACAGGCAGCTCTGTATTGTTCTCCTGGTATCACTGAGAACTGTCAGCCTGACTGATTGAAGGCTGAACCTCCCAAAATAGGCTCTGTGAGGCCGGACTGCCTTCCCTTTCCACCCCGTTATAAATAACCCCCCTGTGTGTGTGTGTGTGTGTGTGTGTGTGTGTGTGTGTGTGTGTGTGTGCTCATGCATTGTGTGTGTGTGTGTTTTAGAATAGGGACAAGAAAGAGAGTGTGTGGGCAGAGAGTGAGAAATGTGATGCCAAGGCGGCCTTAAAAGTGAAGCCACTGAAAACAATAACAGGAGGTCTGTGGGACTCAGAGCCAAACAGTGACAGCGACCCAGCGGTCAAGACCCTCCGCTGACCTCTTCTCAACACACACTGATTTGGATGTACAGTATAGTTCACCTCCAATATTCAGGCGCCATGCCTTTGTGTGTGGGTATGTGTGTTTAAGTCAGTATTGTTTGGATAAGGGCTTGTAAATTACCACCTGAGGGGATATCACTTGATTATTTGAACTGTTTACTCGGTTCAACAGGTGTGCCGGGGGTAAATGTTCTTCATGCAAATACATGACAGCAGTGCAGCACTAGCACACACACATGAAACCACAGTTCAATGCAGCTGGGAGGGGACTCATTTGCTTGTCCACAGCGCCAAGCAACAATCAAGCAAAAAATGTCTTTTTAATGTAAAATAGCGGAATAAAGTTGTTAGAAACATTTCTTCTGAAACCCCAAAACCTCAGGCCACCCACACTGCCTGGCAGACAGGCTGAGCTCTCATTCCAGCCACTGATCTGGGTCCAGTAACTCTGCCTCAACTCACAATTTATACAAAAGAGTTTTTGGGGTATGTTGCTTCTTATTTGATCTGGCTGCTCTCTCAACCCGTCAGACGGTCTCCACTTTAATCCCCCCCGCTGTGCAGTTCACACTTTAGAGTTAGGTGTGTGCTTGCACTTGGCTTCAGATACATTTAAAGGTAATAGATGCTCCTGCATGCACGCACCCACACTGAGCTGGGGACCGAGCCAGGCCGTGGAAGTCACACTCACAAAGACACACAGATAGCTCACAACCAAGCACAGTAGGGTACAGTCTGTGTACAGTCTCAGCCTGGCCTCCGTCTGCTCCCAAGTATGTCTGCTATGCTCAACACACTGCTGACCAGCGTTCCTCGATACCTCGAGAGAAGAGGGAGCAGACAGAGGTGAGAGAAAGAAAGTCTATCTCTGCAAAAAAAGGCTTTTGGTTTATTGTTCTAGCGAACCTGCTGAATCGCTCTCAGGAGGGAGGAGTTTATGGGTTCAGGGGAAGGTCAGAGGTCATGTTGACGCTCAGGCCAGTTTAGTAAGCAAGAAGAATAAATCAACCCCTCTGTAAATTCCCAAATATTTACAGTTGCCATTCTGCAGCAACTCACTGTAAATTCTTACATTTTGCATGAGGAGACAAAGGGAAGTATTGGGAGGCAAGCATCAGTTTTTAATTTGCATGCATGACTTTGTGCCAACCCATGTGGAAGACGCCCATGATCTGCTGTCCCACACTGCTGCTTGCGTTGTTTAAAACTCGCATGACACAAAAGAACCACGGCAGACTCAAGGAATCATGGGGCTGACAGAAAACCTGAGTGTGGGACGTACATCCAGATGCAAGTTAACTACTTAAATTGAAAACTGATAGCTGGAAGAGAACATTTAGGATTAGAGGGAAATCAAAATGATGTGATTTTTACTGGAAAGTCATTAATCACTGCACAATAAACAAAAAAAAAGAAGGTTCAATTAGATTATTTGCCAACCAGAAGTAATTAAGGATAACATTTATGGTAGGAAGTTGATTAATTGATCCTTTTCCAACTATGCTATAGCTGTAATCGAAGCCACAGTAGAAGGCGTTAATTCAGACTGTTAATTCTGCCCCACATGATCTGCTACGCATGCAGTATCCAGTTGAATAAACGTTCAATCCCATTCCTCATCTCAGTATGTTGAGCAGAGACTAGTGAAGCCTTTGGGGAGTAAGAGGAGGAGAGGCTGACCTCAGACGTTGACCTCAGGTTGTTTTCAGGATTCCTGCTTGTGGAGGGTACTGAAACTTAAACCGGCCGAGAGAAGGAGAGACCGACCAGTCAGATCACAGAAGACTAAAGGAGGGGAGGAGGTGCTGCAGTACACGGCCAAGTCATTGACGTAGATGTTCCAAATGTTGCAGGGGTTTGTCATAAAACGCAACTAATTCATGGCGGTTTCTGTGTATTCCTATGTAATTATTTATTTTATTTTATTTCCAATATCTTTCAACTTAATGTGGGACAGAGAGTTAATTTGTAGTTTACTATTTTAACTAACTATTTGGCAGAAAACCAGCTCAACCAACCGTGTGTGTGTGTGTGTGTGTGTGTGTGTGTGTGTGTCCATGCATTTGTTTTTGTGAGTAGTTGTATTGTGTGTCAGTTGATGAACAAGTTCTTATTTTAGAGGGTATGTAAATAAATCTAAAGCCGTAGTAAATTAAAGGAATAGTCCAACATTTTGGATTGCTGATTCGCTTTCTTGTCCAGATTGAGATGTTGATGTGTAGAGTGTTAGTACCACTCTCATATCTCTCCATTAAATTTACAGCAAGCAGCTGGTTAGCTTAGCTTAGCATATAGACTGGAAACAGGGGGAAACAGCTAGCCTGGCTCTGTCCAAAAGTGAAAAACCTGCTTACCTGCACCTCTAATGCTCACTCGACATATCTCCTTTGATTAACTCATCCAAAAACCAAAGCGTCAAAATGACAAGATGAGAGTCTTCTCAACTGACTTTCGTCAAGAAAGCCCGAAATGATTAAAGATCCCTTTAAACAATATTTGTATGTATACACTTTGAGTTTTGTGTTCTTTTGTAATCTTCTATGTTTCCCCGAGTATCAGACCTCAGATAATATTTAGGGAGAATTGTTTCTATTGAGGTTGGATTACAATTCCAGCAGGTCAGTCCACTGCCGCAGGGCCCCAATACAGAGGCTCCCTTAAATCCCCAAATTCACCTTGTTTCAGTTGTCATTTGATCATTTGATTAAATGCTAATTTGTGTGGGAATATGCAACATTCAGACTCAGTATCAACTGGACTGACAGGGGCCTCTCTCAGAGTCCTGCATTATTATCCACTCTTGCGTCTCTGTTGTGAAGCGATTCGGCCCCTTCACACAACAATTGGGGCGGATGGTACATTTCTGCTCTGTAGCTGCCACAGTGGCTTAATCTGGAAAGGTTTTATATACATAAATAAGTAGGTGGGAAAGAACCTTTTTGAGTATTTTTTTAGGCTTTGGTAGTTTGTCCTTTTAAATGAATGAAAATGAAAACATATAATAGCATCTTTAGATGTTTAACAGCCCCTTAAAACATGTTTTGCTCATGCTAAGACTTTTTAAACCATACTAGTAGCATATCTCTGGAGATGATAATGTATGTCGGTTCAACACTGAAATATCTCTACAACTATGAGCTATATTGCTATGACATTTGGTCGAGATGTTTATGCCCCCCTCTGGATGAATTGCAATAACATTTTAGCTGAGTTTGGTGAGTACAGCCTACAGAGCCCTTAGCGTGACTGCAGAGTATTGACTCTTAGATGGACGATGGCGTCTTGTCTCAACAGATCAGCGTAGCTTTTCCCATATCACAAATTGTTCTGATTATTGTGATTATTACTGTTAGTGGTAGTAGCAGTATTAAAAGCAAGAAATATATATTTTAATTCCTTATTTGTGATAAAAGCCTGCTGCTCTCGTTCCATTTGCCCATTTTTAAACTTTAATCCGTCAACTATGGCACAGCAATCTAAAAGTAATAACAATACATTCCTGATGGCTGTCAGATCTGTCATCATCGACCAGGATCTCATGAATGACAGGAATTTACTATCAGCAGCAGTTCATTTTAAATGCAGGCTGTGATACAACACACAGTCGTCTTAAACCAATCAGCCATAAACATACCGAAGCATGTATTACCCAGCTGCGTCGTTCCACTTTTAAGATCTCTTGTGGGCTGGTGTGTCTGGTGCCAAACATGGCTGCACTGTGCCAAGCCATATCTTATATGCCCGTTCACACACACATAGACAATGTTGTTTATTGCTGTGTATGTGTACATAAGTGGCCCAGTAGCTTCTCTGAATGGGCAACAATTGTTCTTTGTCTGAATAATTGGAACACGGTTATTTCAGCAGTTTGTCAGCCAATTAGGGTCCTGACCTCTCCCTCTCCCTCTCATGTCCCAGTCTCGCCAGGGACAACTGTAACTCCTCATTAGAGGGCTTTACCCGCCAATCCCCATATCTCCGTCTTTTACCACTTTTTAACTTTTGTTTTGTATTATCATCAAAAATGATCTTCTTACCTGAGCTCCATCAACAGCCCGTTTTTTTAGAGTTTCACAGAAATAAACGGCTTTTAGTGGAAAAATATCTCTCTGGTTCTCTCTCGGACTGTAAAGATGTTTGCCGTTTTCTTCTCTGGCCTTTTCAGAGCACACATGCTCTGCTTTGATCCGGACCCTGGCACAGGATCGGTGGAATGGAGCAAATATTGACTCCATCTGAGCCAGACAAATCGCACCCCCTTCCTGCGTTCTTTCTCTTTCACTCTCCTTTACTCTTGCTCAGTTCCCGTCTAATCTGCCATTACCTCTTTCTCTCACATTCCCTTTCAACCCCTTTCTGCTGCTGCCTTTCTTTTCACTCCCTTTGTGTCCCCGTCTGTCAGTCTCTCTCTCGTCTCTACTCGAGGCTTCTGAGGCTGTCTGTGCTGTTAGGTCGGGACTCTCTGCTTAGTCAGCAGCCTTCACAGATACAGTATCAATTCATGACGTTCTCTATCTCAATGTTTAGATTTCACACTGTCCAAATTAAAGTCTGTCAACTTCATGTGTTATATGTTGAACTATATGCTACTGCCTTAAGCCTGGAACATACTTTTGCATCTGAGAGTCTTATGACATGCACAGGCAAAGTGTGAAGACATTCATGAAGGCAACATATTTTCATGTAATGTTCATATGTGCTGCAGACGGCTGCCACATTTCCAAACCAGACAAAAACAAGGAAAAGGAAAAGAAAAAACAATAATCAAAAAATAATCCTTCTTGTGTTTTCCCCTTTGTGGTTCTTTGTTTTGCTTCCATGCTGACCTAACCCCGTTGCTACTGGATAACCAGTTAGTCAATGCACGTTTGATGCACTGGTCTGAAGATGAGGATTGTGTGATACCGCTCTACGAAAAGCCTAAAGTCAGGGGCTTCCGCCTGCGTTCTCCATTTTCCGTCGTCAGGTTCTATGAGAAACAAGCTATTCTGACACCATGTAGTATTAATGTGTGTGTACTGACATGTCATTGTCTAAGTAAAACCCTCCATGCCATATAAGGTGCAGTGCGCGTCCATCTTTATTATGAACTGTCACCTGGATGACATCATCAAAAAGCGACACTTCCTTGAACCGGAAGTCAAGATACTACAGGAACCATTAATGTTTCAACCAAAATGTGTGCCAATCTTTCTTTTAGATCTTGAGCTATTTCACTGGACAAGTGACCACTTTGACCTGCTGGTAGCGCTAGAGGAAAATACAAGGAATAACTGAAAGCATCCATCCTCTAGGTGAATGTCTGAACCAAAGAGTATGACGACACATACAATGGTTGTCAGACTAACACCAACACAAAACAGGTCAATCCTGCTAGTGGCACGAGAGGAAATTCCAGGGGATCACCAAAGTAGTCTAGCTTCATCCTCTGGAGACCATGAATAGTTTGTCCAGAATGTCATCCATTAAGGCCCTGAGTCGTGTCAGACAGTCGGTGAGTGTCTGTGGCCCTAGTTATGTCACGCACCGTTGGCACTAGTCTGCCCATGTTGGGGGCTTTTCCGACAACTGAGCAGGTTGAATCAGCAGCAGAGCTCCTCTGTGAGAGAAATCCATCTAATTAACTGTTCAAATGATCAATCCATTACACTAACAACCTTACTAAGTGGTGTGAACATGGTTGGCAAATGCTGCTTTGTTTCATCATAACAACGGTATATCCACAGGGCTTCCAGTTTCCCTTTTTAAATGACGAATACAGAGTACTACTTCCAGCTGGTATGGAAAGGTATTTCCTCTCAGGCAGGTGCAGAACATACGTGCTAGTTGGTGGTTGGCGGAATGTCTAAGTGCAATTTATTGGCAAAGACACAAGCGTTGTGAAGAGACGCAACAGTCGGCCTTCGTCGATGTTCTTTGATGTCGGTTCGGTGCGTCTGGGCCAATCCATCCCAGAGTTGTTGAGATATTTCAGTCTGGACCAAAGTGGTAGACCATCAGACAAACCGATCGTCATATATCTGCATGGATGCACCTTCTCTTCCTCCTCACATGAAGACGATGTTTCAGCCACAACTCTTCTCGCTGTCTATAAGTGAGTAACAGGGCTGACTGGGGCCTGTGGTCTGGAAAGGGTTTTAATGATAACCATCAGATGGGTCTTCATACTCATCCCCTCTGTTTGATTTAAGTCACTCTGTCTCGCTGCTGTCTTCACAGCCTGCAGAGAAGCCTGGAGGCCTCATTAACTTTAACGGTAAAAGGGTTGCGGCCTTACTGGGCCCGAGGCCGGGGCGTGTGTGAGTGTGTGTGTGTGTGTGTGAGTGTGTGTGAGTGTGTGTGTGTGTGAGTGTGTGTGTGTGTGTTTTGGAGGCAGGCTGTGTGTACATGCAAGGAGTTTTTCAAGTGATGAATCAGTCCCACTGGGCCCCGCTACTCTGATCTGCAGGGCTATTACTCAAGCCAGCCGCCCGAGACGTATAACAGATCTGCTGCTACATACGGACCTCCCCCGGGAAAACACACACACACACACACACACACACACACACACACACACACACACACACACACACACACACACATATCTGTATGTTGTGATGACTACTTGATACAGACATTTTGCTAATCAGGATTCTATGGTTGGTGTTGCGTGTCGGCAGGCCAACGCATTAGTTATTGCCGCTTCTCAGGGATCCAGAGAAAGAGTGAGAAGAA
Source organism: Taurulus bubalis (assembly GCF_910589615.1). NCBI lineage: Eukaryota > Metazoa > Chordata > Actinopteri > Perciformes > Cottidae > Taurulus > Taurulus bubalis. The sequence continues at coordinate 17,983,854 of NC_136600.1, read as the reverse complement.
AGGGGGGAGGGAGGAGTGGAGCAGAGGGCTATAAGTGGTCACGGACCACTGGTGGCCATGGCAATGACCTCTGGCTAATTGTAGTTACTGATAGACATGCTGCTTAGAAGTACAGAGATATCCATTTCACTAATCACACACACACACACACACACCCGACCCTGCTATATGTGTCTATGCATGTGCGTTAACCTCTGGAATCTACCCTCATCATTCTGGGTACGCCTTCAACATTAACTTTTATTTTGATAGATCAGATCTTAAGCCCGCTCTGTAATGCGGTTTAAAAGTTTGAAGTTGTTGGCTCGCAGCAGGCTTTGAAGTCGCAAATCTCCTTCACCATCGCTGTTTCCGTGTTGTAGGTTGCCTGTCCAAGAAAAGCAGCAGCAGCTTGGCTCTGGGACGTCTCAACCCCTGGGTGTGTGTTCGGCCATAACTCACTGCGTACCCGCCCTCCCGTCCACTCATCGGCCTCGCTCACATTTCCACCATCTCGTCTCTCCTCTCAGTGGCAGCAGGGTGGGAAATGTTATGTTGATGAGTCGGGCTCTGATCTCCTCAGTAGTAAACAATGTTTTTAGTAGCACATTAGTTTCACTTTCCTCTACTTTTTTTCATCATCCATCCATATTTCATCTGACTCTCATGTGCTGCTTACTGCCGTTCTCTCTTTCTTCATCCTCTCTTGTTCCTACTGATCATGTCCGCGCTCTCCGCTTTGTTTTCTTGATGAAGATGATGTATTTTTTATTATTTGTCATTGACACAGCCATCACCAATTAATATAAATCAGATCCAGAATGCAGCACATGCACGTTAAACAGTCCAAAAGTAAAGCCAATTCAGAAAGATGTTTCTATCAGATGTTCAGACCTTAATGTTTACAACTAAATGTCTAAAATGCTCATTATGATTATAACATATACAAAAAAATCAAAAGAAAGAGTCTAGTCCATCCTACCTTCACACATCCCACATTTTGTGTTGTCTCATACTTGCTTATCATCCCAGCATGTACAGTGCAGAAGAAAATAGGACTCACTTTATATTTCTCTCAACTTACCCAACCCACAAAATCTACTTCATGCATGAAAACAGTCAATGTAAATTACAAAACCTCAAAATATATATATGGAGAATACTGTTTTCATTTATTTAGTTTTTTGATTTTTACATTTTCTTTTCTAATTTTTTTTTTCTTATTTGGATGAAAGCTTATTTCACATTGCACCATATGTTTCTTCAGTAGACACACAACACAACATCGAGCAATGCTCCTTGTCCCATCATGAAGAACTTTACATTTGTTCCTCCCCACCTCTGTGTCACTCTTCCCCGCCCAACTGGACCCGGCCTGTCTGGATCGGCTTGTTCTGTTTTAGACTGAGAAGGTCAGTGGCTGACAACCAAATAAATATGGTGTAAACAAGTTGGCATCAGACAGTTTACACATCTGCTTCAGGCCGCACACACACACACACACACACACACGCACACACACACACGCACACGCACACGCACACGCACACACACACACACACACACACACACACACACACACATATAGTCATCATTCCTGCTCAGAAGTGGCTTGTCTCTCGGGTGTAGTTCTCTGGTGTTTTTGAGCACTTATGTGATTAAACAGTTATGAGAAAACACAGCAATGTTTACATACTGCATGCTGTCAGTGAGTCAACAGACATATTTTGATATCTATACAAAATATAAAAATCATTTTCCACTTTGTTATATAACAATTGGTGTTCGTATTGGCACAGTGGTGGCCCATGAAGCTTTGCACTTCCCTGCTGCAGATGCTGCCAGCTCAGAGCTGTTTCCGACAATGAGTAGATCATTACTACTGATCACTGTGACCTAGTACAATCTAGCATTCTTATGTTGGATTGTGCAACTAAGAAAGCGGCTCTGAGAGTTAATATAGCTTAGTCAGGGCCTATAGAGGTGTGTGTGATAGAGAGAGAGGCTGTGGGAGTGGATGGTGCATGCGTGTGAAAGAGAGAGACGGGGAGAGTTGTGTAATCTGTTCACTTTGTGTCTCCTGTCTCCCCTTTCTCTCTTCCCTCTGGCCCCATGGCTGCCAGGCGTCACACAGTTTATAATAAGGACCCCAAAAAAAGTTGTCCAGTGAACGGGACTGGAAGAGAGAGAAAAAACCGAACACTTCCCACTCTCCTGAGGGAGTGACTGTGACAGGAGGAAGGGGAGAGAGAGAAAGAGAGAGAGAGAGAGAGAGAGAGAGAGAGAGAGAGAGAGAGAGAGAGAGAGAGAGAGAGCTGAAGAAGCCCTCGCAGGATTTCACCACATTTCTTTCAGGACCAACACAGCCCGGACCAGACCACAACCCGATCACTAAACCTGGACTGATAATCAATAGCTTGTATTAGTCGCGGAGTGAGAACTCTTGGAGGAGCATGCGGCTCGGTTTACTATTCAGGTAAAACTTTGACTTTTACAGCTGCAACCTGCTGCCTCTCTCAGTCCGCTTGACCACAACATCACATGGGGGGTTGCATCCTCCTTTGAGCGCGCATGGTGTTCATATTGAGCGAGGAAGAGATTTTACAAAGTTTTGGGGTTTGTGGCGAAGTTTGGACTTTTACGCGCGACGCCTTCTGGTTGCGCACTGCGCTTTGCAGGATATATGATAGGAATGTACCCGAAGACATCTGGGTTTAGGTTAAAAGTCTCTCTCCTCAGGGCGGATTTCTGTGAGTTCCCCCTCTGTCGCATATCTCTGTCTCCCTCTCTGTTTCCCTCTGTCCCCGCGCCTCTGAGTTGATTCTACAATGTGCCACTGTAGCGGCCAGGAAAACGTGGACCGGGGTAGGGGGTCCTTACTTCGGCCTGAGCGGCTCTGTTGTGTCGGGCTGTGCGGGACCTTTGTCTGTGTTTTTCGGGGCAGTTATGTAGTCTGGTGTGGGGAGGCTTCCAGAGACCACGGCGGTGCACCACACTGGGAAGAAGGTACCAATTACCGTTACTGCATGTGGCTTGCGGACTCGTAGTTGTGGTGATGGTTTGGTTCTCGTGGTCAGCACTGAATTGTCCATTTTACCAAGTCGTTTAAATATCATGTTCAGGCTATTTTCTTGGCATATGAAGAGGTGATATTCCACTTGTTTCTTGTGCACTTGTGTCTGCAATCTCATGGAGATTGTTGTGGCCACTGCTGGTTTTCTTTAAAACAAGTACATGTATCTGAAATGTAAGGCTTTGACGATTCAATATCAAAATATTAAAAAGCTAATCTAGTGGGTAGTGCATCCTCAAGTAGTTTCATGTCAAGTTTAAGGACATTAAGCCAAACTTAACAGGGACATTCAACACCATCCCACATCATAAACCACATCTTTTGAACAACAGACCTCAAATACATACTTTCTCACAGTACAACTTTATTTTAGATATTGTGACTGATTAAGTCTGGTTGTTTTGTGTGTGTGTGTGTGTGTGTGTGTGTGTGTGTGTGTGTGTGTGTGTGTGTGTGTGTGTGTGTGTGTTAAAGCCATATCCTCATGGTGTAGGGTCCCAAAGAGAGGCATGCGGAGGAGAAATATACTTGTTCTTCAAACCCATTAGTTTGTTTGTGTCTATATGAACCCTAAAGGGGAACATAAACTTGTATCCACCCTGGCTGTAACCACGCCACCTGTAGTGGAAAAGAAAGTGGCATCATTGGTTGCTAAAGTAAAGTTAGGTCACTGGAACATATGATAGGGTGTTCACTCAACACAGTTCATAAACTAAATTTACATTTGGAGAAAAATGTGCAAGAAAGCTGATGACCATTGAACAGAGAACAACGAGTCTCTGTAAGTTTGCAGAGTACATACACATTCAACTTTTAGGTCATGGAACAATTCTGGAACAACTTACTGATGTTTAAAATCTTGTAGACCTGCCACTTATTTCACCCTTTGCTCTTCATCCCTCCAGGCTCTATGTCCTGTGGGGTTTCGTGGCGGTCACAACCTCCGTGACCAAGACCTCCGTGACTAAGACAGCCAAGAGGAAGGTGAGTCATCAGCTCCTTATGAGTGAGATCCGCAGACAACAGCTTCCCGATAAAGGGATGAAAAGTGACAATTTCAGGATAGATTAATATTATTTCATGTCCTACAACAATCCTAACTGGCCCATGTGCATTCTGAATGAGTTATCGGACGCTGCAAATGTTCATACTGGCTGCAAAGAGATCCCATTATTTTTCTTTTTTAAACCATTTTATTGGATAGTGAAGAGGCAGACTGGAAGCGGGGGAGAGAGATAGATGAATGAGATGCAGGAACCAGGATCCCTGGCTGAGACATATTTTGCAAAAATACATTCAGAATTTCAGCCAAAGCCAACGTGAGGCTTCACTAGTTGGAGTCAGTCAAATTAGGTGGGCACCTTCCAGTCTTTTTAGTATCAATTTCTATTTGTGTTAGCATCCCTCCACTGCAGCAGAGCAAGGAAACACCATCTAAGAAAACACAGAGGGAACTTTGTACTAAGAAGACTGTAACTCAGTCTGCTGAAGCCTCAAATCAGCTTCCACTAAACTTTGGAACACATTTTTGTGGTAGATAACATCTTTTAATGATGTACTGTTAACAAAAACAGCAGCTGTGTTCATGCATTTTTCAGATAATGCATTTAGGTTTATATAAAATGTATTTAGTTTGAAGCCGCTATCATTGCTATTTTTATAATAACCATATATCAAATGACAAAGTGAAAACATTGTGAAAGGAGTTGATCAGAATGAAGAAGCTCAAGGGAATTATCACCTGAATCTCTCCGTTTGGCTTTATGGAGCTTTATCGTGAGTTTCAGCTCATTGCTTAACTCATTTTTTGGGGGCGAAATGTTACTCTTTATGTTCACTCTCACCACTCTCATAGTGTTTACCTCCCAGCTAGCAGATGTTATCCTGCTCAGGACCAAACATCAGACACATTTAGCGACTAGCTGGGACACATAGTCCAACGTTAGCAGCTAAAAATAAGATATTTCCCTCAGCTGGTGGAGACCAAAAACAGAGCTAAAAGAGAGTGAGTGTTGGACTCACATTCCTCGGGTGACCACAACAAAAGGTGCTGAAAGTTTGACAAGAGTAAGTTCCTCAATTTATAAATAAGCACTTAATCCTTCAGTTTAGATGAATAATCCGTTTTTATTACAAAAAAAGGGATGAAGAATAACTGTGGATTTTGTCCCCCATCTCTTCTGCTGTAAAACTGGTTAAGGACTTGATCTCTTCACTGCCAGTATGGAGTTGAGGATAATTACAACATTTGGTCAAATGTACACACGTCAGTATTCGCTGCTCCACTCCGGTCTGGATTAGGACTGGCAGCACAGTGTCGCAGGAGTCTAACCAGTAGCTCCAGGTCAGCGGTGGCTGCTGCAGGGTCACTGCGCGGAGCTCATTATTGGTCCCAGTTATGTGGCAGCTGTGTGTTTGATGTCACTCATTACAACAGACAACACCTCCTCACTAGAAATACATGCACACACCACCGACACACACACACACACACGCTCAGAGCCCCCCCCCATCTCTTTTACCCCATTTTCTGTACTTTTCTCCCACCCTCCTGCCAGTTCACCCCAGACAGTGACAGGAACTCTTTTAATCGGGATAATACACACATGCATAAACACAAACACACAAGCATGCCTCTTACACCTGTCCTCTCTCTCCACAAACCCACAAACAGTTTGTACAGTATGTTTACTTGCATGTGTTTGCCCATATACACAACAATGTACAAAGAGAGAGCGAGGGGGGGGGGAGAAGTGGAGTGCAGATTTATGTTTTGGTTCTTTCTGAATGGAAACTTTTGTTCAGCTCTCATGTTTGCCGCTCTGCCAACCAGGCCAATGCTGCAGTTATGAAATGAGAGGAGAAACATTTATTTGTAGCCACAGAGGAAGACATCAAAGCCTGACCTGGCACCCATATACATGCTTTCTCACACACACACATATACAGTATATATACACAAACACACACCAGATCAGCCCCAATCTTGTCGCATTCATAGGAATTTATCCATCTGCTCATAAGCTGCTGGCAGGTGACCGAGTCTCCTCAAAGCCCGAGTGAACTATGAAACGTTCAGGATTTATATTTTGGCCTGAGAGGAAGGAAACTCGTGAGACTGCAGCTCAACAGCAGATTCAGTTTCTGTGAAGAAATAAGTCCCTCCAGATATATTTGATTCTGCAATGGCAAACAAAATAAACTACTCCTTTAAAATATTGCCACGGCTTGCCGTTTTAACTTTTTTACAGAGGGGTTAAGGTTACATTAAATCAGAGCACATTAAATTCAATGAAAGTACTTTTTAACCAGCCAAACTCAAAAACACATTTTAATTCATTGCCCAAACATGTTTTCATTCAGTCCTAACATTTTAAAACAGTACAAAACATACTGACTTTAAATCAGATTTTCACAACATGTTTTGTTAGAAGTGAAAAGAGACATAGCAGCTAGTCTTTAAACCAGAGACTCCCAACGGTTTCAGTGGTCTGATGTTGAACCGGTCACCTCACGAACAGATGAGCTTCTGTTTAAAATCAGTATATCTTTGTGACAGAGAGTGATGAGGAAACATGAAGCACAGACGGATTCAAAGTAATTACCACAAAAATCTTTGTGGTAATTACTTTATCTTGTGAACACATCTTGTGAACATTTTCCTGACATGCTATAGACCAACGATTAATCAACAAGATAATCAGAAGATAAATCCATTCATAAAAATAAAAGTTTTGAGAGCTGAAACAACAGTCAAGCAACAGAAAAAATAATCAGAAACAATTTAGTTATTAGTTAATCATTTCAGTTATGATTCAATAAAAAACAAATGAGAGACTTTTCTGCTTTTCTTTCAGTTAGCTTTTTTGTCATATTTCTCAATGTGTGTGTGTGTGTGTGTGTGTGTGTGTGTGTGTGTGTGTGTGTGCCAGGTGGCAGGCAGACGGTCCAGACAGGTGTTTGAGGCGGAGCCTGTGGAGGGAGTGTGGTCGGTGTGGGCGGAGTGGTCTGACTGCTCGCAAACCTGCGGCGTCGGCGTGTCACAGAGGAGCAGGACGTGTTTACCTCCCCCACCTACCCTCTCCCACTCTCCACCTAACTGGGCAGGTTATTTGCCCGGGGGCATCAGAGGTCCGGTCATCTCACCTGGGCGCCCCTACTACCCTCCTCGTTACCCCGGGCAACACCAGCCTTATCACTCCCCGCCGATCTCTTCCAATCACAACCAAGGGGTGTCTCTGTATCGGAATACCAACCCTGGAGGAGGAGCTCCGGTACCGGGACAGGCCAATCTAAACCCTCCTTTTTACCAGCCAGAATTCTCCCCGACCAATCAAGACCATGCGTCTATGTACCGATCGCCCTACCACGCTCCTTCTCACGGCTACAACCAGCCGGCACGCACCATCAGGAGGCCGACCAATCCAGGAGCATCGAGGGCTGCAGGAGGCGGGAGCAGAAGGTCAATTGCTCCAAATCGGGAGGGTTTGCCTGCGAGGAGGTGAGCGAGACAGCGAACTAATCAATTAGAGCCGAGCTTCTCACTGATATAAGTTAATTTTTCATCTGTTAAATTTCCCATTCTGTATGTATTTTGGTCACAATTCTTGATTCGTTAAATTAATGGGCCAATGCATCATAGTCAGATGTTGATGATGCTGATATGAGCAACTAAAATCAGTCATCACCATCCTTTTTAAAGGTCAAAGGTCAGTGGCCCATAGAGAAACGCTGATTCAATTAATTTCCAGTTAACGGAAGCTTTTACACGTGCAGTTCTTCTCCAGGGAAATGACTCAGGCACACAGGAAGTGAGTTTTGCCTTACTGGCACAAAAAGTGCAGATGACATGGCTTTAACCTCTTGGATCTCTCTGGGAACTGTAACACAGAAACATCGATGACTTGTCAACAAAGACGTCACCACAAGAAACGGTTCCTCAGAGTACCATTTGATGCACATGCTCAGGATTCATTCAGGTGTCGTTAGCTAAAGTGCTGACATTGTTTAAGCAATAGAAAAGGTTTGTTGTGATGTTTCGAGTGTTGGAGGTTGGAGTTTTGCCCATAAGTGGCATCTGCTGTGTTATTAGATCATTACCTCTGGCTTTTGTCATACTGCACTGCATTACTCTGCCCGCTCAATGTCGGTTATGATTATGTTGGACAGCTAACATGAACTGTATCTGTAATGCATCCTGTCTTCCTGTTTTCTTCATCTCTGTCACTGCCTCAGGATCTTTCTATCCATCTGTAAATCTTCCTCTCTAAATACTTTCTGCATTTTATTCGCAGGTCTTCCGCCATCCGTCCAGGTCAGTTTGGGTACGGCAGGGTCCCGTTCTCTCTGCCTCTGCACCGTCCCAACCGGCAGGCTCGCCACACTGTTAACGGCACTGATGCTGAAACATCACCTGCGCCCAATGAAGACGATGCGGAGAACAACAGGAACGAGGACGAGGAGACGGCGAGTGATGGAGAGGACAGGAAGCCAGGGAGGCGTGAGGATGAGGAGGTCTCTGAGGAGCCTACTGCCGAGGAGGTTCCCACAACAACCACCACAACTGGCAACCCACACCGCCATGTCGGCCGACCCCCACAAACCAATACAGAGCACGGGAGGGCAAGAGAGCGAGCCCCACCGTCTCACTTCTTCTCACGCTCCTCATCGCCATCTCTCCTACCCAACCGCCAGAGGTTTGACTGGCACTCCGTCACCGCACCGCCTCCTCCCATCCCTCCTCTCTCCCGCCCCAACTCCCCTGCCGTCGCGTCACCTTTTTCTTCTCCTCTCCACCGCTCCAGCCCCATGCACAGAGACAGGGAGCTCCAACCAGGCTTTAGCCCCCACGTTCCACCCACCGGCGACCTCTACCCGCTGCAGCACCCCCACATCCCACACATGGGAGTGGAATCAGGCAGAGATGGAGGGAGCGCTGCTCCGCAGGTCATCCAATGCTCTGGGCCGGAGAAGGAGTACCGCAGGTGCTTCTCGCAGGTAAGATCTTCACCCATGAAGATGAGGAAAAAAGTACAAATTCCACTCATTCCACTCATTCCACTGGCTTCACGCCCTTCTAATCTTCTCAGTAGTTCACTTTCATACTTGCTCCTTAGCGTCTATGTCCCTCTTTATTCAGCCTGCAGTCATGCTTGATTTATATGCATGCCGTGTGTTGAGGGGAGCAGCTAGGCGGGCGTAAAGTTGAAGGTCAGCAGAGTGTATTTGATAGGTAGATCATTCCCCAGCTCCAACACTAGCTGGTTGTCTTTGAGCAATCGGATGGAAACTGACTGCAAATGCCTCCGCAGCTCCCAAGGCGTGTGTGTATTTTGGGTCGCAACCAGAATACACACCTGCGTTGTGAAGCCGTACACGTGTCTTCGAGACTGATTGCGCATATGTGTAAGAAGAAAAAACTTGCCAGAACCTGCGCGTTAGTGTGTGTAAATGTGTGCCATAATGTCCTGTCTGGCTCGAGGCCTGTCTGGTGATGATTGGGGTTTTGACCTGCTCCATACCTCTCAGTGCGAGCCTTATCAGTAGCAAAGTGAAAACAGAGCAGCCCGAGGCACAGACAGTCGTGACAGATGGGAGAAATTCTCCCTCGACACACAGGTGAGAAACTGAGATGGACCTCACAGTAACTCAGGTTTCACTAAGACAGGAATGCCACGCTTCATGTCACTCAATTAAATGTGAGATTGAGAGTGGATATTGTGGATGAAGAGTTTTTAGTGATCAGGTGTTTTGCCTGGAGATCGTATCCACACTGTTTTATAATTGATATATTATTAATATTCTGAATTTATTTGTATCGTGGATTGTTTCAAAAAATTAGCACCAGGCAATAGACTTTTTTTGGAGGCCCCCGTCCAGTACCACATGTGACACATTTCACACACTATCACATTTGGCAAACATGCACATTTTCCACCTTTTTTGTAATGGTTATGGTAATGTTTCTAATCATCAATCAATAAATGATTGTCCCTGGAGAGAGCGCCAATCTGGAAAGTCACAGATTTCATGCTTGAATACATTTTTATTTTCAAACACAAAAACACCTGCAATTGCAGCCTTCCTTTGTTCAATAAGTGTGAACGATAACTAGTGAGGCACAAAATAGCTTCTATTTATATGTTAAGCGTTATCCCTGATGTCAGAGTTTTTGGTTGCCTCTCTGTGTATCAAGTATCAAATACTTTGCTGAAAGTAGAGAAAGGTTGGTACGGATTTTTTTATTTTTTGGACAACATACATTAATCACTATTTCTACCAGTGTTGGCCAAACTCTGACCTCTGATTTTACACTGTTTATTTTATTCCTTTGCAGCTACATTATAACATGTTAACATGCTATAAGTATTTAAAGTATTTTCGAGGACTGAAACGCAGATGGTTATTCCATCATAATATTGTATACAATAATAATATTTCAAAGGATAAAAAACAATAAACAATATGATGTGACATTTCGTATGGGCTTAAAGGAAACTTATCCATAATCCATTTTAAGATTTGATCATGGGGACAAAAATACATTTGACCTGGTTATTCATTCCAGTGGACCACTTAGCAGCAGGTCTGTCTTAAGTGACAGCGTTTGTAGAGATGATAAGATTAAAGTGAAATACCACACACACACAGACACCTACACACTGCATTTTCACTCTCACACGTTATTTCCACAACTGCCTCTCATCGAGTGGAAGTCGACACTTGAATTTGGGGCCGGGTTGGCACTCATGGGCTCTTGACTTTTCTCTCTTTAGATAACTTGGCAGGTTCTCGTGCCCTCTTTCATCTCCCGCTTCTTCTTTTCTTTCTCTACCCGGCTGTATGTGATAGTCCCCATGTTAAAACAGATTTAGTAGCCGGGCTGGCAGAATACTCGCCCTGCGTGTGAGCCAGCAGTGCTAATAGCAGTCCTGTGACAGCTCAGTCTGACTCATTGGGTTACATATTTACCCAACACTAGCCTCTGCTTTAGCCTTGTTTGCTCCTACATTTTTATGTCTTTTCATAATTTAAAGATAGGTTTAAGTTCTGATGAATGCAGGACTTTGTCCAGGCCTGTATGTACTGTATATATGTGTGTTTGTGTGTGATTTAGGGAGTGAGCCAGACTGAGTGTGACACATCCTATTATCTATTAGGTGTGTTTGTCATAACACACAGCGCCTGAGGCCCATCACAAGTGTGATTGGCTGTGATTATGTGTGTGTTTTTACTGTTGCGTAGAAGCAAGAGGGGAACCGAGAGAGGGACAGAGGAAATGAGAAGGGCAAAAGGGGAAGTGTGTGCGTGCCATGTGTGTGATGTGTGTGTGTGTGTGTGTGTATAAGTGTTAGAGTCAAGGAAGTGACGCAATTAAGTAGTAGTGAAAGAGAGTACTGTTTTTAGAAAATCTGCACACAGTAGTGGGAGGGCAAGCTAAAGGGCGAGGGGAGAGAAAAGATGGGGAGGGATTGAGCCAAAGAAGAAATGGAGATGAAGGCTGGCGAGGATGTGTGTTATGGTGTGTGGACGAAGACAGACCTGTTAGTGGAGGAGACAGAGGGGCAAAGAGAGGCAGCGACAAATGGAGAAAAAAACATTCTGCAGGAAGAAAAGAGGAAATTTGTGTCAGAGGAAGCGAGAGATTCATGGAAAAGTGTGTGTGCTCCAACGAGCGCAGAGTGTAACAAGAGGAGAAGTTATTCTGTCTGAGGGAGAGGGGAGGAAAAGGTGGAATTTGAGAAGAAGCTGCCTAAAAAAAAAGAAAGAGAGACGCACCAGCTTGAAGCAGACATTTCACAGAAATACACACTCCTCTTCTTTTCTCAATTCTTTGGTTTGGATGATTCTCTAATCATTCCCTCTCATCTTAGCTCCTCTCTCTGTCCTCCTTCAGAGTAAATATTTTTCCAAGAATCACAAACAGTGCGTTCCTCTGCAGCAGCAAGTTAGGGGAGATTTGAGATGCATGTAGTTCACCACGCGGCTCAATAAGATCGATACCAGCAAACATGAAGGTGTCATTTCCAATGGGAACTGAAACGTGTCATCTATTCATCTTATTGCATTGAGCAGGCCTGATCAGGCTGCAACTTATTTTCATTATCGATTGATCTGCGGTTCGTTTTAGCATTCATACGCTCCACACGATACTAGACACTGGTAGGGTCAGCACTACTGCTGCAAGAACTACGCAAGGCTAAAAAATACACTTACATTACCCTTGAAGAGCACTTTAAAATATGACACTATCCATCATAAAGTATCAGGTTACCATCAAGGGAAATACACATAACTTTAAACTGGGTAAGTGTACAATAACTAATTTCATGGTTTTTATTGTTATTTTCTAGATTTAAACTAATGTGATAAATCATTCACATATTATTGGAGAAACTCTGACTTTGTGGTTTTTATCCCTCCACTTCCGACACCAAACCTGCCCTCTTGAGCATCAATAAATACCTACAAAAACAACAAACATGCAATACTTTAAAGACACACAACAATGTAATGAATCTGGCTCCTGGAGGAAAAACCTGAGGAGTTTGTGTTGTGACTACTCTACACACTAACATGGCTTCAGGCTGCTGCATAAGTTAGATGATCTAATCATAGTGTGTCATTACACAGGCGTTGTTGCACAGGAAATATATTATTACGACTGTCAGAGCGGAGAACTCTAATAACTGTGTGCAGATCCTGCCACGCTTACTGTTGTTCTCATGAAGCGGCAAACCGGCCCAGATGTTTTTTGTTTGTGGGACTCAAGCACACACGCAACACTCAACCACATTGAGTCATTTGGAAGATCTGTACTTTCTTTGCTTTTGTACTTTAACAAGCAGAAGTACCTGCTTCTCTACAAAAGCCAGGTACCACTGCTTGTTAAAATGTGTTTACATCAGCTCCTGTAGGCTGCTTTCCCTCTTTCATGTTCCTTTTCAGGAAACAGGGAAACAGCCTGGTCTGTTAAACGGTAACAAAATCCCCGAACCATCACCTCTAAAGCTCACTAAGCAACATGTTTTATCTTGCTTGTTTATTTCGAACAAAAACTGAAGTGTAAAAACTGTGACTCACGGAAATAAACCCGTCGCGTTTATGTAGCATTGCGTTTAACACATATGAGAGTGGTATCGATCCTCTCGTCTAACTCTCAGCAAGAAAGCGAATATGTGTATTTCCTAAAATGTCAAACTGCTTCTCTATCCATGAAAGACTCATTCAGATTCAAAATACCTTCTTTATTTGTGTCCTGACCATGATAGTCAGCCATAACACTGAGTTACAGGTCAGGGACATTTGACAGATAACACAACATATGCCACAAAATCATGAAATTTGTAATACAAACATACAAAAGGCCACAACATCGGCAGCCAGAGGACAGAGAACGCCGTTTCTGCTGCAATGATTTGAATCCAATATTTAAGACCACTTTGGATCCAATTGCAGAAAGTTCCCGACAGAGGAAGCAGCATCTCTGTCTCCAGAAAAAACTCCTTTGCATAGTTCAGTGCAGACTTTTGGACTGTTAATAGCAATGAGCCTTGGGAACGAAGAACATAGCTGTCCACACTTCCTACCTCTCTCTCTCACACAACCATGTGTTATTATGAAAATATGTGTGAATCACTTTTCTAGTTTGCAGCAATAAGATGTTGGTTTGTCATTTTCGGGGCTTTCAAACAACGTTCTGGTTTTCATTTATTGATCCTGTGTCGTGTTTTCTTCTACAAAAGTGATGTTGTTTTGACGCTGAAACTAAAACATCTCCTGAGAATAACATCAGCATTTCTCGCCGCTCGTCTTGCGCATCGTCTATCCTTCAGCCGCTGATAGATGAGCAGCGTTTGGTGGACTCCTGACTTCCCCGCCTCAGGGTCAAGGCCGAGAGCTGGGAGTTGCCCTGTAAAGCGGCGACACGCGGCCTCTGTCACAAGATTAGCCGGAGAATGTTAATCGCTGTGGACAAACACATACGCACACATCTTAACATATGTCATGGATTTGACTGCATGCATACAGTGATTAGTCGTGGCGTATGGAGTGTGTTGATTTATGGCTGCAAGGTCCAACGGCCAGTGGTCATGTCTGTGAAATGTCGCAGTAATGCTTGAGGAATGACCGGCCAGCCTTAACCTGTATGTGGTTATTGCTGCGATACGGCCAGCTGTGCAGGCAGAGACTTGCATGGAGAATGCTGACGTTTTACCTGGGCTTTCCCTTCGGAAACACACATGTGGTGAAAGGTTCCCGCTTTCCTTGTAATCTGTTCCTCCTGAAAACTCATTAGTCTTGCCTGGGTCGGTGTTTGTGTTTCACGCAAGAGTGTTATGCGTGACCAGGATTGGCTGGTGTGTTTATGTGTGTGTGCCATGTTTGTGCGTGGGTGTGTGCACAGAACAAAGCTTTTAGCCCTCAGGCCGTAACCCCCCTCTTCCTTCACATGCTCCAATATATTGCCCACAGACCTATTCTCTCCTGACCCCTCCCTGGTAGTAAAACACATCTGAAACTTTCACAGCTCCCGTACAAAAACACCGACTGTCAGCTGTGTTCATTTTTCTTTCACCTGCTCTCTGCTGCTATCCATCGTTCACTCTGTCACCATGTCTGTCACTAGCAGCCAGTTATTATGTTTTTTACTTCATGCTTCTTCTTTTTTGTTACCTTACCAATTAAGAAGCCCTTCAGTGGCTTTAAGTTTCAGGTACTTTGATTGTATTTAAGCATGGAGTTGTGATACTCCTGGTGTCATAGTCTCAGTTTTTACTAGTTTCAGCATCATCCTTATTGGCAACCCCATGAGAAATCACTAACAAATCCAACGGAGCAAGAAACACAGTCAGACAAACTAACTCCCAGGTTATCTTCACTTATTTGGAAAAGAAAACTTTTTTTTCTGACTCTCCATTGTTAACATCCATCACAGTTTACAGACGGACTTCTTGATTCGACTCTGGTCTTCCTATACAATGAAGGATTATTACCAACATTTGGTTTAGCTGTTGGCCTGTTTACATCCTGTCTGACAGCTCGTGTTACAATGCTCGGACTTCATTGTAGTAATGGAGTCGCAGACCACCGTCATTACTTTAGTTAGATGTTATCATACCTGATTGATTACCATGTTGAGTGTATATGAGGACCAGAACATTTACTGTCGATATCTGTAGTGACAAAAATAAAGGCTCAAGGACAAAAAACTGTCATGAGGAATCTGAATCCAGAGAGATATTCTCAGTGTTATCAAGGCCTACTTACAGTGCTCAGTGCATACACAGCTTATTAATAAACTGACATGAAGCAAGTCAAAAACCTTTTAAAATGTGTTTATATTACCACATGATACAATGGTTTTGACTCTGTTTGGAGTGTTCTTGAGGTTTGAGCGTTTTTATTTCCTCCACAGGCCCAGACTTATCCTCGCTGCCTTTCCCTCACCACACACCACCTTTCTCTCTTTTTATCACCCCCGTCTTTAAGTATTTTTCTCTCTTTTATCTCCCCTTCTTGGCCCATTCAATAACTGCCATTCCCCTCTAGTTCCCTGTCATCACTCATTCTGTTCACAGTTATGGGGAGACCCCCTAACCCTGCACTCATAGTAAATGAGGGAACACCAAAGTATACCAGCCCTTACAATAACACACATTTTCCTCCAGAACCGTGAAACACAAGTTTTTACTCTCACTCCACCTCCCCTCCCTGCGTCCTCCATTCAGTCCATTAGCCTCCTGATGTTTTTACACACCCTAAACTCTTTTGGGAGGAGAATCTATTTGCTGCGTAGCATTCATAAAAATCACCAACGCATGAATGGACACACTGGACTTTTACTTGCATTCCCTCTTTTTATTTGAGATTTTACTTTTGTTGTCTTTTATGTGAGTTATTTCTTTCTTTGTACTGTACTGTAGCATCCCATAGCTGCACACACACACACACACACACACACACACACACACACACACACACACACACACACACACACACACACACACAAATTTCCCCTTGGGGATTAATAAAGTATATATCTATCTATCTATCTACACACACACATGCACACACGCACAGATACACATACATTCTCCAGTTTGAAATGGGACCCAACATGTTTACATCCTACAGAGATATTTACAACCATTACCAACCGCATTTCACACACACACACACACACACACACACACACACACACACACACACACACACACATCCAGGCAGATTTACAGGGTTACTTAAAAACATCAGGTCACATACGTGCACTGACCCTCAATTGCCCCCACATATGCATTTACCGGATGTAGTTCAAACACACACTCTCGTATAAGAGGCTTCAACCAGACTATCACATATCACCTGTAAATAACACAGAAACAAATCTGTTTTGAGCAGTGTGAAAGTGTGGCCACATAAAGTTTCATGAGCTGGTTTCACAGAAGAGAAACTACAGATGATCCTTATGAGTGCCTTCTGTGACATGACAGCGACATACATTCACACACACACACACACACACATCACACATCACAGTGAACGTGTGAATTTCCGCACCGTCAATAAGTCCATGCTTTGAAGGTTTACCCATTAAAGTCTTTTAGTTACACTTTGTCGCTCGCACAGGCTGGTTCACATGGGAACTGTTGGTCTGTGTGCGTGCATGCGTGTGTGTGTGTGTGTGTGTGTGTGTGTGTGTGTGTGTGTGTGTGTGTGTGTGTGTGTGTGAGACGACTCCCATGGTCTTGTCTCCCTAGATGAGTGACGAGAAACTTTCCAGCTGTTTGTGACAGCTGTGAACGTGGAGACAGATCCACAAAAATAGCAAAAGACAAGAGGAACGAATCAAAGAAAGAGGAGTGAAAGACAAGATGATTGTTGAGCTGAAATCTGAGAGTGCTGTGTGCGGCATGTGTGTGTGTGTGTGTGCGTGTGTGTCTGCTTGCAGCTGTGGAATAACTAGCAATACTCTATTATAAGTAAAGTTCCTGCATTTAAAATGTTAATGTTAACTAAAAGTACAAAAGTATAATCAGCTAAATCTGGGAAATATGCTCATTCTGCAGTCTGTCTGATGGATATTACGCTACCGCTAGCAGCTGGATAGCTTAGCACAAAGACTAGAAGCAGGAAGATGAGCTAGCCTGTCTCTGCCCAAAGGTAACAAAGTCAGCCAGCCAGCACTCAAATGTTACTTCATAATCTTTATTACAGCTTAGTACAGCTAGGCAGAGTTTGTCACCTTTGGACAGAGTCAGACTAGTTTTCCCCCAATTTCAAGTCTTGGTGCTAAGCTAAGCTAAACTAACCAGATGCTCGTAGTATCTTCATACTTAGTATTCCATTATTAGATTCATTATTCTAAAAAGTCAGTTACATTAGCAGCTATGTGAGGCTAATGTACTGATGCATGGTAGCTAACACTACCATGCAAACAACTGTTTTACAATATCCGTATTACAATATCTCCCTTATTACTGTATTACAATATCTCCCGTATTACAATATCTCCCTCTGAAGTGTAGAAGAATAGAAGTATAAAGTATAGCAGAACATGGAAGTATGACATTTTGTACAAGCACCTTGAAATTGTACTTCAGTGCAGTACCTAAGTAAATACATTTGTGTGTGTGTGTGTGTGTGTGTGTGTGTGTGTGTGTGTGTGTGTGTGTGTGTGTGAGAGAGAGAGAGAGAGAGAGAGATAGAAAGAGAGAGTGTGTGTCCCACAGGACTGGGGAAACGGGAGTTATGGTCAGTACAGTATAAACCAGCAGAGTTGTCCCTGCTTGATGTTTCAGCTGTTGTTTAAGCGCAGGTATGCTGAAACTCTTTCCACTCTATGGCTCCATAAGGACTCTACTTGAACGAGCACAAGCCTAACGTATGCTCATTCACACACATGCACGCACGCACACACACACACATCACATTCTGTGGTCATGCCCTAAAAGCCACGGTAGATTTATGTGAGCAGCCGCTTCCAAAAAATCTATTTTGTCCATATGGTTCTAATATTGTACACTCACTGACTGCCAAAAGCAGCATGTAGACTGTGTGTGCGTGTGTTTTTGTATTTGTGTGTACAGGTATGATGTGTTTGTGCTGTCTTCTATGATTTCAAATGAATTGAATGAATGAATGAATTCCTTCTTTATTAGGAGTGTTACCTTTGCCTTTTCCTCACAACGGTCCACTGCAGGCTTCCTTCTTAAGGGAGCGGGAGAGGAACAACTGCCACTTTAAGAGCTGGGTGATTTTATATTAGTTCAATGTGTGGCAGTTTAAAAAAAGCATTTTAAACCCTGTGTTTCTGTCCTCCAGGTGTGTGGAGGAGCGTTGGACTCCAGAGCAGAGCAGTGTGCTGCCTTTGACACCCAGGAGTTCATGGGTCGCCTCTACAACTGGGAACCTTTCACTGAGGGTGAGGGCTGAGTTAGCACACACACACACACACACACACACACACACACACACACACACACATACACGGTAGTTAAGGGTTTCACTCCACAGTGCTCAATGTGATAATAGGCTTATGGTGAGAATGAAATGCTAGGAGAGAGGAAGGGGGGTTGAAAAAGCATCAGTAAAATGTGTGATTAAGTAAGTTAAATGTTGCTCTGGTATTAGTGCGTGTTGGCAGGCCTTTCATTGCATGCCAAACCCACCGCAATCCCTCCTCTCATTGGCCTGTACACGTAGCGTCAAGGGTGGGGAGAGTCAAGAGGAAAAGAGAATGACTGGAACTCAATCTGCTTTTATTCTTTGCACAAAACACTCTCCCTCCTCTCATTTTCCTCTCATTTGTCCAACATCTCCCTTCCTCTCCTGCCAAGCTTCTCCTCCCAGCTCTGACTAAGCACACAGATTCCAACTGAGTGAGATAAAGAAAGAAAGAAAAAAAGAAAGAAAGAAAGAAAGAAAGAAAGGGAAAAAAAGAAAGGGACAGAGAAGGGGAGGTGAGAGGTGATGAGACGCAAGTGTTTTGTCATATGACCAGTGGGAGCAAAGAGAGACAACGTGGCTTGTGTGTGTGTGTGTGTGTGTGTGTGTGTGTGTGTGTGTGTGAGTGTTTCTCTCCGTACTGTATGTGTGTTTGTTTACTTTGGTGTTAAGTGTACAATAGTTCAGGGCAGTGGAGATTGTGTCTATTTATCTTTGTTTTCTAATGCTGAAGGGAAGAGAGAGAGAAAAAACACTAAACAGATATTTGAGGAATTTGAGAGAAAAGGAAGAGTGGATAGAGAGAATATTACAAACATGGGGGTTTGGGGAGTACGGGATAGAGGAGGGGAAGACAAAGAGAGTCCAGAGAAACACAGCTGTGAGATGATATCAACAGTATTTGTCATTAGTCAATGTTTGCAATCCTCTGTGTATTAATGGTATGAGATTATTGGCAAGTGTGTGTGCTTGTACTGTCAATGAAACGGCTTAATGGATGTGAGATAGTATGTGGCCAAATGTTTGCTCATGTATGTTTGTATTTTGTATGTCTGTCTATCCACTTGTGATTACTGTATCAGCTGGCTGAAATTCCTTAACATGCACACTTGAGAGTGGAGAGCCAGACAAACTAGATCAGCAACATCAAACATAATGTGCAGTTTCGATTTGGTTTTATTCTGTCCTAATGCACACATTGCACGTCTGTTCAAATATAGACGAAACTAAAAACGCAAAAGAGCATGTAACACAAATAAGACGTATTGAAGAAGGACATGATTTCCACAAATGGCGTAATAAACCCAGATATATTAAATAGACAGCTACAACATTTGTCTTACAGTATGTCGCACCATACCCTCTGCATTCAGGTGGGTTTGGATTCTCAATTGCCTGTTTATATACGAGTGTCCTGGATGTACTCAGGTAGTTATACATTTTGAGGATGCAGGCGGATCTAGACATGGTAACATCTGTAACGGGAGTCATCACAAAGATATCAGTTGGAGTCTAACTGTCTGCATAAACACAGGGGCTTTCCTTTCACCCAAAAAGGAAAGAGTGAGACTTCTGTATTCATCCTGAATTTAGCGGCTCTTACATACTCTTCATGTGTTGTGCGTCCTTGCCCTCTCCTCTGGATTATTTTAAACCAGTGTGTCCTTGAGATCTGCTGAGAAGAGGACAGGGCTTGAAGAAAAGCAGAGAAGCCACCAAATGGCAGATGTCACATTTATTGGTGGGGATGAGGGGATACAGTACTGTATGTGTTAAGGTATTTGCAGATGACGTCAGCTGGGTCAGACACACTTGATCAGCGCTGTAGATGATCCTTTTCCACTCTGCTAAGTAAACTGTATCACACTGTTTACGTCAGTCCGTTCCCATTGGCTACAACCCAAATCTTCATATCTCACTTCCCATCAACACACTGGAGGCTGCCCAGTGTGTGTGTGTGTGTGTGTGTGTGTGTGTGTGTGTGTGTGTGTGTGTGTGTGTGTGTGTGTGTGTGTTACGACATTGAATGGTGTATTAGTCATTTCTCTCCAGCTGCACTCATTTGTTTAGGACTTTGTACTGTACTGCATATATCTACCATAAGTATTTATGTTACACCGTGCAGTCAGCTCTTGCTACTTAGTGTGGGATTGTTTGGCCTCCAAGGTGCCAGCCCTGTTATGTATGAACTGCAA
Source organism: Taurulus bubalis (assembly GCF_910589615.1). Lineage (NCBI taxonomy): Eukaryota > Metazoa > Chordata > Actinopteri > Perciformes > Cottidae > Taurulus > Taurulus bubalis. The sequence goes on along the minus strand of NC_136600.1, from coordinate 17,963,160 downwards.
AGTGTTGTGGCCTTTGGTTAGGAACTGGAAGCTTAACTTTTAAAGCAGTTATAAACCCCAGAAGGGATTAATTTTAGTGGTATTGTTTCCCCTCACAAGCTCATCCCTGAATAATGCTACCTCTAGTTGTGTAAGCGCTGCACGTGCAGGTGTTGTTTTACTTGAATATTCCCTTTTTTTCAGGCCTCATCCCCAATCTGCTTATCCCATCCTCCCCTCTTCCTGTCCCACTGCCTCTCTCTTTCTCTCTCCCTGTTGGAGTTTGTTTAGACGGAGAGATAGTGGGGAAGTATATTCAGACAACATATATTCCACTGTCTGAACACTAAGCTCAGAGAGGGAGAGAGAGACAGTGGAAGAGACAGAGAGGCCCGAGATCGAAGCGAAGAGAGGAACAGAGAAGCAGAATGAAGTAGCTAGAAACAAATGCACGATAGAGGAGCACAAATAGAGAGAAAAGTTAAAGATGATTTGGAGTTGGAGACCACTTGAGCTTGAGCGCAGGATAAAGAGGAGATGGAGAATGAGGGAGATGAGCTGGAAGCATACAGAGAGAGAGGCAGAGAGAGAGAGAGTACATGAGTGGCCACACGTCTCCCCCTCTCTTTTCGGTCACTGTCTCCAGTCTAATCTCTCAAAGATAACTATGACAGACGGAAAGAGAGAACAAGGGTGGAGAGAGAGATGGTGGGAACACCGCCTCCCTTCCTCTTCCTTTCTTCCTTTCTTTCTTTCTTTCTTTCTTTCTAAATGTGTACTGTATATCTGTCTCGCTGCAATTACCAGAATAAGCAAATAAGCAGAGGTAGTTTAAGAAGGTTTAGCTCATTTAGACGTCAGTCACAGACAGTAACTCATGCTTACATACCAATTATTTAACAAAATGCCGCTACCAAGACATTAATGTTAAATGAAAATAAAATTACAAGAATTGCTGATTTTTTTCATCCCACATTTTAATATCAAGTACAGATCCCCATCAGACTACAGGAAGCTGTTCAAGGTCGGAGTAATAATACAAATACATATGGTTTTGATCTTTTTCTAATGTTTAATATTCTCTCTCACTCCATTTTTTAGAAACATTTTATAAAATTTCTAGCAACAAAGTAAACTCAGTCCATTTTTACCCATTCTGAGGGACTACTACTACATTTTCGGAGTATATTTATAAGCCAATTGATGGACCCAGTTAACTTCCTAATTTTGTGGAAAGATAAACATCCAGCCTGAGTCAATTGCTTCACGTGTATTACAACTTTTACAACTTCCAGCCACTTAGTAAGATATAAATACACTCCTTAATGTTCACAGATGAGGATGTCTAATTGGCAAAGGAACAAACATGGTGTCTCGGTCCAAACTTAAGTGTTTTCTGTTGAGACATCCCTGATGAGTTTTATTTTTGTGCCACTTTTTAGTCATTAAGATAATAATTGGTTCACTCTGTCCTCCCAGTGGTTAGGGTTAGGGTTACAAGCTTCATTAGCACCTAATCCTTCTGTTTGCTCAAATGGAAAACAACAAAACAATGAAGTAGCATTTTAATAGTCCAGATTTACTAATCCTTCTCTTCTGTCTGGAGGTTTGCTATGTTCCCATATTATTTATTGTGTATTGCTTCTATTATGCCTGTTGAAGTGTTGTTGCATTTCACCGTAGGGAGTCAAGGAACAGAGGTTCTTTGAAAGCATATGGAGTTACTTTCAGTTCACTACATTCCAGGTATACACTTCTGCATTCTCTCTTGGACACACAAGGTGAAAGCTGGTATTTGACCTTTCGTCTTTGTTCTAGTATCTTATATGAGCATCTTGACTTTGAAGGGGCTTTGGGTTACTTGCTGATGATGGCTTATTGAAGTGGGAGTGGAGATCTTATATGGTGAAACAATGTTCAGTGGTATTACATGTAAATAAAGTGGCATTGATGTGATACCAGAACAACACTTAGATTTTTTTAAATGTCAAAAATGTTTCACCAAAGAAGCACTTTGGAAGAGAAAACCTACTTTTCAAATTGCTTTAAGGACAGAATGATAAAACTGTACAATAGTTAGACCACAAGGTGTCATGCTGTTCATATTTATTTATTTATATTATATTTGTAAGTATGACGGCACAGTGAGAAGTCACAAATTCAGAAGCACAGAATTTGTCCTTTAACCCCTGACCACCTGGGGACAGAAACTCCTCCCTCCCACCTGCAACTAAATCTCTGACCCCATGTTTATAGCTCTATATACACACACACACACACACACACACACACACACACACACACACACACACACACACACACACACACACACACACCAGCTCTGCCCAAGGCCTGTAACCCCTGTAAGACCCAATCGCTGACCTCAAAGAGGATAATGAACAGTTTAGCCGCTCACTGTCCCTTCCTGTCTTTATCACCCGTTCTTTTACCTTTTCAAGTCTTTTTTAAAGGAATAGTTTAACATTTTGGGAAGTATGCTAACTATTGTTGTGTTATGCTAGTAGCTGCCTCAAGCCTTTATCTTCAAGCAGAGATGAGAAACGTGCAACAGCGGCCTGGTAAACTCACTTCTTCTTCACTCCACACCTCCAGATTCTTTTATTTTTCAAACTTGTACTCTTTAGCCCCTTCCGATGCTGACTCAAGTGACATCACTTGAGGAGATTCATCACACTTCACACAGCTCTCTTATGAGCTAGAAATAGGTTCGTACAACTTTTTTCACGTTTGTAGCTGTGGTTAGCTTATTATAGAGCCTGGTTCGGTCCAAAGTTCAATAATGCTCCTACCAACACTTCTAAAGTTCACTATCACACAATGTGTAGCTTGTTAGTTAAATCATTACATAAAGAAATATGTTATATATTTTCTATGTTTTGTGGTTTTAGGGGGACTCACATAGCGTAGCTATCATAGACATCAGATTGATATCTTCTCATTTCATGCTCAGAAAGAAAGATATGTTGAACAGTTGTTCATTGTATTCCACCACTCAGACACACTCTTCTCTTGCTCTTCTACTCTCAACATGTTTTGCTTGGAGCCCACCCCTATTCCCTTGTGAGATCCTCTGTATTCTCCACTCGTGCCACTTCTCTCAGTACTGAAGCACTTCAATTTCCTCTTTTACCTTGAAGCTGTCTAATCTTTCTCTTATTCTTCCCATCTGTTCTATTCTTCCTTCTACATCTATACCTGCTGTGTTTGCCCGTTGGGTTCTTCTCATAAATCAAACCTTCCCCAGACTTGTGTTTACACCTCTCCTCTGGGTATGTAGCTCCCGGGATGGTGCAGCAGTGACTGTATTCACACACGTGAGCATCAGGGGAAATAGCTAATCACTCCAGTGCTGTCTGACAGTTGGGAAAGCCACATGGAAAGACATTCATCGCTCAGCTGGGTCTTCACAGCGCCAGGCAGATGCAGAAAGAAGCTTCACAGATGTATGCAGAAGATCTCACTGTCAGACATATATAAAGCAATAAATTATGCAATAAATATCCTTTCCTCTGTTCCTGTGTTGCAGTTGGTGCGGACAAACAGTGCGAGCTGACCTGCAGACCTTCGGGCTATCGTTTCTATGTCCGCCAGGCCGAGCGTGTCCGAGACGGGACCCCCTGCTTTAACATCAGCACCAACGATGTGTGTGTAGAGGGGCGATGTCTGGTGAGTGTATTTATATGTGCATGTGTGGGAGATTTTAGCTTCAGGTGTCTGGACCCAAGTCCATCCTGTCTAGCCGGAGTTGACACAATCCAGAACCTCCCCGTCTCTGGCTGATTCAAGCCTGGCATTCAGATTCAGAGTTGCTCCAATCTTTTTTATTACCCTGCTCTGGGCCTCTGTTCTCTGTGTCTTTCCCTCTTTCTCTCATTTGCACTTCATGATATTGCCTTTATTCCACAATTCTGTTTCTGGCATAAATCCGGCCAGCAACAGTTACCAATTACATAAACACTGGCGATGGATGTGAAATTTCAACCACATTGGAATAGCTTTTCTCTGCTCGGCTCCCTCCCGTCCTCCCACATCTCTTTTGTCCCCTACCCCACTTTTTCCCCCACATTGTTCGACCCATCACTCACATCTTTTCACCTTCCTCTCCTGCCAGACCGAGGGTTGCGATGGGGTACTGGGCTCCGGCTCTGTGATTGACAAGTGTGGAGTGTGTGGTGGGCGGGAGAGCTCCTGTCGAAAGGTGACGGGAAGTTTCCAAAATGTCACGGTTCCCCTTGGTTACCACAAGATCCTGGACATCCCGCCAGGAGCTACATTCATTAACATCACAGAAAGGCGAGCCAGCCCTAATTACCTGGGTAAGAGCTAATAGACACAAACAGAATCATGCACACACGCACAGAGTTTAAGGTTTCTTACATAATACTGGTTGCAGCTCCAGTAAAAGTGAGATGGTGGCGAGGGAATTGCTAATTTGGTAATGAGATTTGGCCCACGAGCATGTGTGTGCTGGCTCGGACCAAATCTGTAAATGTTTTGGCCTCACAGACTCCAAGCAGATAAAGCTTGTATTGTTTGAGCCCATAAGGAACCAGTGAAGTGTGTATGTGTGAGTGTTTGTCCTCCTGTCTGATAATGAGACAGCACTCCAAAGTCTGTTTGTCTGTATGAGAGTGTGTTTGGGTTTATGGGGTTTCCTAGGAGTTCTCCACTATGTAGACTAAACAAGATCAAAATAAGAAACAAAAACTTAAAATCATGCTTCATTCCTCCTGTCTGCCCTTCTAACACCCCCCTCACCCCGCCCCCCCTTTCCTCTAGCCATGAGGAGTGGCACAGGGGCTTCGGTGGTGAATGGGCGGTGGGCTGTGGACCCTCCTGGGGAGTACCAGGCAGGAGGGACTACCTTCACCTACACCCGACCTAGAGCACAGGCGGAGCGGGAGGAAGAGAAAGGCGAGTCCCTTGGGGCTCCAGGACCAACCACCACACAGCTACAGCTATATGTAAGAACAGTGTTTACCTTAACTCTGAGAGCAAACATGAGCCAGGGCATGGCAAAATTGAGTTTATGATAAGAATCACACACATACACATAGACAAATGTGTATACACAGAGTATTTAACATCTCTATATAACATTGTCGTAAGCCTGAGGCTACGCTCTCCTGCTCTGTGTCAAGATCCTCCAGATAGGCTGCGTTATTTTAGCATTACGGTGGGATAAAGACCGCTATACCGAAGCTTAGCCTGAGCCACATCAGTCTATCCAGGGCTTAATCATAACAATTCAAACCTTAGGCTAAGATCTTATTAAAGAACAGAACTCATCTGCAGCTTTGCATCCAAATGTCACCGGGAAGGGGGGGGGGGGGGGGGACAATAGCAAGCACCAAAGCCACTGAAACATCTGCATTTTTAAGGCTTTATTTTAATTTAGAAAAAAGACAAAGAGTCTATAACCATTACATTGGCACTTTTAGGGTGTTTTGCTCATTACACGCTGGAAAATAAATTGTTGGATGGATAAAAAATAGAAAGACAAGTCAGCTTTATGGAGAGCCTTGCATCTGGTGGAACAAATCTAAGGTTTGCCACGGAAAAAACAACAATGAAAAAGACCAAAACACAAGTGTTTATTGGTTGTTCTCATGTTGCTTTTGCCTGTTTAGCACAAATTACACCCTAAGCTACACCCATTGTTTGCTCGGAATTTCCAGCTCACTCTATTCTTACTATCTTACTATCTCTATTCTTACTATCACATCAGTATGGCAGAGGAGAGGGGTCAGGTAACGCAATACGCTCTTTGCAAAGTACTTAGTAAACCAGGGACTTTGTGTGTCCAAAAGTAACTAAATCTGCCGACCAGCACCTCTAAAGCTCAATTAACACATCACAAGTTGTTTATTTAATCTGTTCAAAAGCCAAAATCAATCCAGTTTATAGTTATTGAGATATGTCACTCTTGACCAAAGTGCAGCATTGACAGATCGAGCAACTGCGATGACATTTTAGGCAAAAAATAGCAGATCCAAATGTTGTCGCCATGGGACTCCACCTGATTAAGTTTAGATGACCTTGGATGTGTTAAGTGGTCTGCAGGGTTTCGTAATAAGAGGGTAGGGGGATAGAGACCAGCATAGCCCCTGCTGAGGCCTCCTTGAGCTTGACACTGTTCCCCTGCCAGGGCCTGAGTGGCTCGTCTTGACCTTTCAGTGTATTTCTCGATGGAGCGCTGTAAAGCTTTTTTAGGGTGTTTCTTGTCATTGGCTAGTTTTTACCTCTAACTTTGTCTGCTCTCTCACCCTTTTTTGCTCTCAAGATCATTTTCCACAAGGAGAACCCGGGCATCAACTATGAGTTTTATGTCCCTGTGGAGAAAAAGGAGGTAGAGAGGGAGAGGCTGACGGAGAACGAGAGGGAGGCACCCAGAGAGAGGCCGAGGGAGCGAGAGCCAGGCAGGGCACCCCTTCGCAGTACGTCTCTCGCACTTCTACTTTCTGGTTTTATCTTCTTCTGTCTGGCTCACTTTTTGACAGCCATATTTTCTGCATGTTTTATACAAAAGCACAGACCCACTGGATTCTCTGCCGTCGTGTTCAGTACATAGTTGAGTCTTGCCAGTTGCAGAACGCTAAATCAAACATCTCTAGATTCATTCTTTCCAAATTACTCAGGGAAACACTACTGTGAGCCATGAGAGTGATGGACGTGTTTATGGATTTGGATGGGTGTGGTTGTGAGCCAAGTGGGAGGGTTCATTGTGCAAGTGTGTTTATGTGTTTGTGCGTGACCTACATGGGAGGCTATCTGGTCCCTGTGTTTGCTGTCATGAGACCCTGGCCTCATCATGACATCATGAGCGTCTGACTCACTGCCTTCATCCTATTCTTGATATTTCAACATTTGTTTTGCCTCTTTCTTTACTCTTAATCGCTTTTCTCTCTATGTATGTCACCTACAGTTCACCTCTCTCCTACCATGCCTTTCCTTTCTAATTTATCTTAATGTCAATCTCATTTTTTCTTCTCTCCCAGGTCCTCTCACTGTGTCTATAGAAGACCCTCCTCCTGCACCTCCTCCCATTTCGGTCCCTTCTTTCCCCTCCTCCTCCTCCACCTCTGTGTTTTCTCCCCCCTCCTCGGACCGATTGACACCTGAGAGGTCACGTCCTCGAGGCTCTGCACCCAATAGGAATGCTCGGATCCCCCCTCGCACTGACCTCCCACCGGACACTCAGTCGCCATTTGTGTGGAGGAGAGGAGGACTCACAGAGTGCTCTGCTTCCTGTGGCAAAGGTCAGAGTTCATATATGCCCGTTACGATCTAATTTAAATTTGATTTTATTTCAATGAATGACTCCAAGCTTAAAATTACTTACTTACATTGGATTGAGTGATGTCTCCCCCCTGTGGTGGGTAGATGCAAGTACAAGGACACTGGTGTATTTCTCACTCTGTGCATCTATCCATCTTTCTCTCTCTGTAGGTTCTCAGAACAGAGTCATTCTGTGTATAAACCGACTTACAGATGAGGAAATCCCGGAGAGGAAATGTGATTCTGCGGCCAAGCCGGTTCCTGAGGAGGAGCCTTGTAATACACATCCCTGCCCACCATTGTGAGAAAACACACAGTTACCTTAAAGAGATACATCATATATATTACTTTATATTCAGCTCTCCAGGAAGAGAGATAAATGCATGTTTTCACTGCATGAAAACCACACTGCAAAACATCCTTCATTAAGTAATTTTTTCAGGGTTCGTTGGGTGCTTATTTTTTAAGAAAAGAATATCTGCCAGTGCGGTGTGAATATTTTAATTCGCTTCCAATGCAAACCCCCTTCTTTTTCAAGTATTGAAAAATATCTATATATCTATATATAATTGTTCTTTATTCAAGTGTAGCAAACCTCTTGTCTTGTGTCCAGTCTTGTGTCCAGATATAGACACTCATTTCTACTGTAAATGGGTTTATAATATGTCACTGGACTGGTAAACTTCTATAATTTTCAATTAAAGAAAGAAAAAACTTGATAGGATGGAGATTTTCTTTGCTGTGCAAATTATTTTAAGAAAAAAAGCATGGATAATGTGATATGTGATGAATGCACCTAATACTGACAGAGTTATATTAGATTGAAGTAGTGTGTATCTGAAGCCATGTCAGTATGTGTTATTTTCCTGTAATATTTAGCTTCAACATTTGTCTCTCTCTCTGTCACTCCCTCACTGTTTCTCTCAGCTGGGAGGCCAGTTCATGGTCAGAGTGCAGTGTGTCCTGTGGCCCCGGGGTGCAGCAGAGGCAGCTCCAGTGCAGGCAGAGCTTTGGGAACCGCTCCACCATGGTCCACCCGCAGCGCTGTGCCAACCTCACCCCACCAGAGTCCACACAGGCGTGTCAGCTCGGCCTCTGCTCACATTGGGAGGTCAGCTCCGACTGGAGCACGGTAGGTCAACAATACCAGTGTGTAAATACCAGTAATTTGATAAAGTAAATTTTACTCAAATTGAAAAAAAGATTCCATTTGGTCCCAGTCTAAATAGAGTAAAATCTACTCTTGCCTCATAGTTAACAATTCATAGTATTTTTTACTCTGATGTATGAACTCTGTTCATATTTCTATCTCTTACACTAGAATTGGATTCAATTTTATATAGAATTGAATCCAATTCTAGTAAATTCTAAATAGAATTATAGAATATTATATAGAATTATAGAATTCTATATAGAATTAAATTCAATATATATAATTCTATATATTGAATCTATTTCTATATAGAATTAGATTCAATTCTATATAGAATTAGAACTGAAAACCTTTTACTCATTTCTCTTTTGCATTTACTGAATGTATTTATGCGCTTATCTCCTGTGTTTGTTCACCTGCTGCACAACTTCCCTTTGGGAACAAATAAAGGATTAATTGATTGATAATCAACTGTCAATCTTTTTTGTCAACTAGTATTTGATCCACTTTAGATTTTAATCAAGTAAATGAGAATATATGCTTCATACCATTTCTGTTTCCATCTGTTTGTAGTGATTTATGTTTTTCTCCTCCTCATTTGTCACAGTGCTCTGTGGACTGTGGAGTTGGGAGGAGGACGAGGAGTGTGGACTGCCTCAGCGATCAGGGCAGCGTGGTGAACGAAAAAGAGTGCAGCTCCAGGGTTCGCCCACAAGGAAGTGAGGAGTGCAACATGGGCCCCTGTGTAACCAACTGGTACTTTACTGGCTGGTCCAACACGGTGAGTAACACTCATACACAGAAGCAAAAGGAGGAAACATCCACAGCACTTAACAGTAAGCAAAAACATGATCTTCCACTTTGTCCCTCAGTGTTCGGCGCAGTGTGGCCCTGGAGTGCAGAGGAGGGAGGTGGTGTGTCTGACTCGAGGATGGGTCCGAGAGGGTGGAGGAGGAGGGGACTGTGTTGGGGATAAACCGGCAGAGATGAAGGCCTGCAACGGGGGTCCCTGTTTACCAACAACCATGTGGTACAGCAGCCCCTGGACACAGGTAGGATGGAGGAAGAATGAAGGAAACACAGAGATGAATGGTGCGAAAAATACATACACAGTATCCCTTTTAAGTTTCTATTATAAAGACATTGTTGTTTTGTATTGTGAGTTTGATGCTGAACACAAATGTTGCATAGTCAATCAAGTTAGTGCTTAGTGAGCAGGAATTAATATGTCCCTTTCAGTTTTTACATTTTTAGACATTTTCATGTACCCATAGTAACTTTAATTTGTACTTTAGTCTTCTGTGTCATCCTCTATTTCAATTATTGATTTGAAGGCTTTGTTTTTTGCATATATAGATTTTGTATGTTTGTTTTGGAGTAAAAGGGCATTCATATTGCAGTGATACATCCAATAAACACAGCTACTGTATTCCTTTCCCTAGTGTAATGTCCCCTGTGGGAATGGAACTCAGCGACGAGACATCATTTGTGTGCAGAAGATTGGGAATGATTTTACTGTCGCAGCAGCCAATGAGTGCGCTCACCTGGAGAAACCTGCTGCGGTCCAGCAGTGTGAGATGGGAGAGTGTGAGGCACAGTGGTTCACAACAGAGTGGAGCGCGGTGAGAGCTGATGGGAGAGGGAGGAGGGATCTGAGAACACAATGCTGGAAAAAGAAATGACGTGACAAAACAGAAAAGACAAAATCTACAAATAATTATGTATTCAAATGTATAACCCTTTTGTTTATACTCTCTTTTTTTCTCAGTGCTCACGTTCTTGTGGAAAAGGCGTACAAATGAGGGAGGTACGGTGTCTGGAACCAGACAAAAAGCACCGCCATGAATGTGATTTGAGCACCAAACCTAAACAGGAGCAAATCTGCAACACAATACCCTGCAGTCCACAAGTCGCAGGTGTGTGTGTGTGTGTGTGTGTGTGTGTGTGTGTGTGTGTGTGTGTGTGTGTGTGTGACCTGATATGTATACATATGTGTCTTTTTCTTTCTTGTCACCAACATCTTTTTCCGCTTCTCTTTTCACAGATGAAAACTGCCGGGACAGACGTCACAACTGTGTGGTGGTGGTTCAGGCCAGGATGTGCGTCTACACCTATTACAAGACCGCCTGCTGTGCCTCGTGTACCCAGAGTGCTCAGCGTGCCAAAAGGCACTGACCAGCCAATCACACAGACAGCCCAGGTGTGCAAGAAGTCAAGGATTGGGTCAAAGAGCTGATCCCCCTGAAATAAAAAGTCTATGGGAAGCCCAGAGTAGACATACACCTTGTGGTGGCTGTGAGATCACATTTAGCTAATTCCTCCTGATTCTTCAGGTAAAACACTGTGAAAACAGCCGGTTCCTTTTTCCAGTTCTCTGTATTCAATTAAGTTTTCTTTTAGAACCACATATTCCACTGAGAGCGCATTTGTTTACTCTGTACATTAGCTTTAACAGGATCATAATGTGTCACACAAGGCTGAGTGATGCATTGTTGTGATTTCTTAGGCTGATAGATTATAATGGAAGATGACACCGCTGTGTTCCAACAGCAAATTTAGCATTTTTTTATGATTCTTTTTAATCTACAGCAACTTAAAACAATGCAAACCACTAATTATGAAAAGAAACGTGCTGAACAAATAATTACTATTTGTGCTAGATACACTGTGTGTGCTGTGGTGTATGGAAGATCTACTGGAATAGTGGTTCTGTACACTGCAGAACCCCAACTAAGCTAGAAGGATTGCATTAACATATTGTATGTCTTTTTCTGTTTGCCAAAAATATGTTCTCAAGCGTCCTCTTATTGTTCAGTTCAGTATTTGGACAGATGAACCAAAGGAGTGGGGTGACCATTGCAGTTAGTGACCAAATATGTCAGAGCGGGAAGAAGTGAGATTCTTCCCAAAGAAATAGGATAATTAGACATGGATGGTAAACAAGCAGTGCAGACTTTGTGAAGTCCTTCGATGGATTCATGTCAGTTACAGATCTTTTTAATGAGTGCTGTTGGAGCTGAGTTTAAATCCACAGGATTGACTCAACAGAAAGCTGCTCACTAAATAGACAAACACGTTGTGTTGTTCTATACTTTTCCTCTTGTCAACAAATCCCATGAAAAGACCAAACCAACAATCTGTTAGTCTGATGATGTAAAGCTTAAAAAATAGGTCATAAATATATAGTTTCCTTTCTTTAAGGGTCAGTCATTTTCTTATATATCTGGGAAATTAGAAACCAAGAGAAACGTTTCTGTGTTGGGGCTGTTTTCAACTGTAGATTAACACATGTTCGTGAGTATTTAAGCCACCAGGATGGTAGATTGACTCAAAATAAGCGACAGTGCCCATGTTTGTCTCAATGAAGGAACATGTCATCCAATGCACGTGTGTGGCTCATTTATGTGTTTTAATCGTGTGGTTTTTTTTATGTAACAGGGATTTATGGGATTTATTGACAATAAGAGAAAATTATAGAATATTGCCTTGAACCCCAAACTTGGTGATGCACAAGTCTGAAGATGTAAAACAATTTACAAATTTAGCATTTTAGTGATAGCGCCATGACGATTGTGTGGAGGTATGAAACATCTTCATGTCCGAGAAAAGTATTCACAAAAGCACGCACATCCAGACGATAAATTCTGGGGGCTGGACAGAAGAAGTCTGTGCACCATATAATGCTTTAATGCACATTTAATTGACAGTGATAATCAATTAACTGTGCACGGGAGCATTATCTAGAGTGAAGACTGTATTTCTTCCTTTTTATGTCCTCTCTCTTTTCTCACCTCATCTTAATATCTTCTCTTTTTGCATCCGTTGTCACCTTCATAAGAGGAGACGATGAATCTGTCCTATGAGAGTAGGTGAAGCCATCAGTAGGGAACCTCATGTTGACTGAGAAAGCTGCTTTTTACAATAGTCTTTTAATAAGTTAGATTATGATACAGATCAAATGCTTTGACCTGGAAGTAAATATTTTTGCATTCTGAGGTGGCAACCTCTGTATGTGTGTGTAGGTACTCTTTATGTCTTTTCTATCGACTGTTTTTACTGTTTTTTCTTTTCCTACACCTCCCAAGAAGACATACACACACATTACACCCTGCCCACTCGATGGGGAGGAGTTTTTATATTTGTCAGATATGTTTTAATGTCTATATTTTCTTGGAACATATTAAGCGCTTGTGTTTTATAGAGAAGTGTTGTTGTAGACTGCATTTAATCACATCTAACTGTCATATAACTATTTTGCATTTGACAAGAGAATCATTGACTTTGTCGTACTTGTGAGTTTTGGATGTTTGTGCGTGTGTCTGTGTGTTCATATGTGTGTGTATGATTGTGTGTATGATCGTGGCTTTGAATGTGTCATTCTTGTCTCTAATCCCTTGTAGTAAAAAAAACTTTTTATATAAAAACAAAAAAGATAGTAATTTATCTATTATCTAAAGAACATGTAATTTATTTTTCTTGTTTTAAGAAGCTGTAGCAATTTGTTTTTGTTACCACCAGAGTATATAAGATTGTTATTGTTGATGCACAGATGTTTGTTTTTTTTATCATGCAAAAACAAAAAAAAGTGTGGAAAGATAATTATCTCAAAGCTTCATTTTCAATAAAAACAACACAGAAATTAAGTAGCGTGTCTTGTGTACTTTTACCCAGTGATTTAGGGTGTTATAGCCACTTTCCTCCAAACGATGGCACTGTTGAATCTCATACATAAATGAGCAGGATGAGCTATCTCAGATTTAAGTGGCCGACAGAGTAAAAATGTCTCTTTTTGGAATCAAGCCTGCATTGAGTTGGTGAACAGAATATTGAATGAGCTGGGTTTTCCTTGCAAGCTTGATGTAGTCATCCAAAAGATAGTTGTATTAGTTACTTTATTTAATTATTGAACGCATACGTTTCTTGAGATAGATTGTATGTTACCTGGTCAAAATGTCATCATGAAATCAGTTGGATCTGTAAGCAAGTGAGAACACACAGTGGATGTACAACATTTACATTCAACACGATAAGAAATGACATAAATAAATAAAAAAACATGAAGCATTGTTTCATTGATGTCTGATACCAATAAAGCAAAACAAGTTCATTATGCAGACGATTTTAAGCCTACAGTGTATTAATGAAAATGCCTTCTTTGACAAGTATAAGGTCCGATGTCTTGATGCCTGAAGTGTAAATGTAGGAGTGGCTGGAAGTGTAAGAATTCAATAGAGTCACTGGTAAAAGTAAGTGCAAATTGGGAAGAAGAGTCTGGAAGTTTAAAGGTCATAGACACTTTGTTATACTAAACTTTTGCTAGTAATAATAGTATAATAAAAGTAAATGTGTAATAAGAGCGGTGTGTTGAATGCTGGAGTGAGTGAGTGGCCAGGAGAAGATACTCAGCTCATGAGTCCATCAATGTTATTTTCCAACATCACAATTTGTCTTAATGATGATTCAAAGCCTCATCAACACTTTTAGGAATACAATTTTGTGAGAGAAAAACTGCTTTCGAACGGGAATCAATTATTTAAATGTCCTACTTTACTTCACTCAGTGTCAAAATACTGGAATCTGCCTATAAAACATCCATCATGTGCAGGTCTTAAATTGTAGAACGTAACAAACAGTCCTCTGTGTCCCTGACAGGGTTTCTAAAGTGGACATTTCTAGGGTATTTATTGAATTTTGGACAATTGTTTCATGCAGGCCCAGACCATCAATGTTGAGTTAAATCATATTTTTTTGAAGTCCCAGAAAGCCCTAACTGCAGTATATGTAACCTAAAAGATATAGACCGATCCCAAATTGTTGCCTGAATGTGTATGACTAGTCTGCTTTGGTTATTAAAAAATAATCTGAATAGCAAAAAGTTTAGGTTTTCCCTCCTCAGCATCGCGTGCGTTCTAGCTGTTTCCTCTCCATGCAGGGAGGCTTAGCGGCTCCAGTGGCGTGCTGCCTGCACACCGTCCACCTCCTCTGGGCGCCGCGTGCCTCTTCTGTCGGTGCTGCTCTTGTAAGAAAGCCCCTAGTGTGGGAGAGATACATGCAAGTGTTTGTGTTTGTGTGTGTGTGTGTGTGTGTGTGTGTGTGTGTGTGTGTGTGTGTGTGTGTGTGTGTGTGTGTGTGTGTGTGTGTATGTGTGTCTGTGTGTGTGTGTGTGTGTGTGTGTGTGTGTGTGAGGGAGATATGTGGATGAATCTGGCAGGGGATGCTGGCTCACAGAGGGCACGAGGCAAAGCAGGCAGATGGTGACCTTTTGGAGTAAATTACCATGAACCCTATGACTCCCACTATTCACTCATGTCTCTCCTTCCAAGACTCTCTGCACACACGCACACATCATCAAAGATCATTTCTGAAAAATTGGGCCATGTGGCTGTTAGTTTGATTAGCATTCAAATGTGGACGCCACCTGCTTTTATGTCTTAGTGGAATAGCGCAAATGTCCGCCGGTTTTCCAAAGTACAGCCTGTAAAGTAGGCCAACTCCAACCCCGAGCCATCTCTCCTTCTCTCTGTCACACATTTTACTCTGTGTGGGTGTGAGCGTGATTTCGGGCTCGGGCGTGAACAGCTGTAGTAGTCGTGACTGCGTACTCGTCGGCGGCGGCGGCGGCGGCGGCGGCGCGCTTCGGCTTCACTTCAAGAGGCATCGTTTCAGCACCAAGGCCAGAGCTCGCGGCGAGAACAATAGGCGGCCTCGCGCACGGTATCGCCCAGGCATTGTGTAAAAAAGTTACACAAGCAAACTGTCGCTCCGGGAAAGGGTTTAAAAACAACACAAAAACCTCTGAAAATTATATAAATATATTAGAGGAACAGTACACACAACACTGACTTTAACGAGTGGAGACGTAGAGGTAATTGACTGAGTAGAGGACATCTATTCTAATTTATTCTTCGTGGGAGTGAGGCAGACATCTTTGTTGACGCTCCCTGGGTGTTACGTCACACGCTTGCAACCACTTTGATGAGAGGAGGGGGAGGGAGAGAAAGAGAGGAGAGGAGAGGAGACACCGGCATTGGACGTGAAAAGCCATCCAGCCGTTGAACGGGTGAGACGCAACAAGAAAATACAAAATAGCGAGAATATAAAGTAGGAATAAACTCGATTAAAGATTGGAACAATAAGGGCAAGACGGAAATAGACTAACTGTGTTACCCGAATTAAAGTTATCACTTTGCAATTGAATAAGAATTAAGAGTGGGTTTTGGTGAAAGTTATAACTAACTAGCCGTCCGCTCTGGATCTTGAGAGTCGAGAGGTTGGTGATATCTCAGGTGACGAGCTGTGGTCTGGACTCACCTGCGAGGACTCTAAGGTTACTCCGCCAACTCCAGACCTCCAGACCGGGAACACCGGGGGGCTTGTAAAAACACAACCGAGCCTCTAGTATCTGTACGCGGAAGAGGAGGAGGAGGAGGAGGAGAGGGAGAGCTCGGCAGGCACAAAGAGCGGAGAGCATCCAAAGAGAGGGGAGGAAGGAGGACGGGACTGAGAGAGCGCGCCGAGGACAACAACGGGGACCCAACAGAGAGCATCCCTCTTTCATTTCTGATCTGCACAGGCAACACTCTGCCCAGAAGCATCACCGTGAAACGGTAAGAGCTTTGATGTGTGTCGCCTGTATATTTCCTCTGTCTTGTTTTGTTCTGGTGTGTGCGTGCGCGCGCGTGTTTGTATGTGTATGTGTACATTGAGGGGGATCGGACAAAGAGCCAGGGAGCCCCATGACATCCGTGTGTAGGCTATAACCTACAGCTGGCTAAACAAAGAAACCGCTCTATTGCCATGATTTACCCGCAATCACGCTGTTTCCTCTCTTTTTATTTTGTATTTGTAGGGATCCTGAGCGCTGCTTATCCACCAAAAAGGTAATAAATGCTCACGGATATTTTCGATATATATTTATATAATTGGAAGGGGGGGTAAAGTCCTATTATTGTTTTTTGATTGGCTAATTAACATTTGCATAATTGTTTTACCAAAAGCTACTGGAGCCCTTTGTCATCTGGCTAGACAATAAATACTCAAAATTATCACCAAATAATTTCTATATATATTATAATAATTGAGGCACACATTTTATAGCCGAAGCGCATCATGAAAAAAGAAATTTGATTGAGAATATATATTTATTTTTTATTATTTTCTCTTCCAACTACAAATATGCTATACAATAACGTAGCAAATTATATATTATAAGCATAAGCCCACCCAAAGGAATACTACACATTTGATTGTGACACCAAGAGTTTTTAATCATTATTACATACCACAGACACAACAATAAGTCAATAAATGAATATGAAATGCTCAATATTTTTAGGATTATTATTGTGACTATTGTATTATTGTCGAGTTCTCCGGCCGTGATCCAAAGACTCATCCAGCTTCGGTTGCTCCTCTCCAGGAATACCTGCTCCTGATCTGTTTGCCCCCTAGCCCCTGCTGTACCCAGTCCTCCTCTCCACTCTGTCCTGATGAAGGAGGCCGACGCCATCAAGCTGTTTGTGGGGCAGATTCCCCGGAATCTGGAAGAGAAGGACCTCAAGCCTATCTTTGAGCAGTTTGGCAAGATCTATGAGCTAACTGTGATTAAGGACAAATACACAGGCATGCACAAAGGTAGGTCTTGCCGTTGTAACACAGCCTGAACATAGAAAGGCTAAACATAGATACAAATATAGATAGATAGATAGATAGATAGATAGATAGATAGATAGATAGATAGATAGATAGATAGATAGATAGATAGACTTGTGACTGGAAGGCAGTAATATGGGTGGATTTTCCTGCGCTGAGTCACATGTCACCATGGAAACGGTCACACCTCCTCTCGTCTCCATCTCCTGTTAACACTGCAACGTGAGCTCATGAAGACAGTGGAAACAGAGGCAGTTACTATACGCACACTGTGAATCAAAAACGTGCTCACGCATTAGTATGCTTGTGCCAAAATTTACTAAGAAGAGTACGACATAAAGGTGTCATATAGTATATGTTAAATAGCGTTGGGAGTCTTCTAATTGTGTTAATGATTAGGAGGCTTTAAATAAGGGCCTCCTCTAACAATAGATAGGCAATAAACGGTCGCAAACACACACACACACACACACACACACACACACACACACACACACACACACACACACACACACACACACACTCAAAATGACCTGGGGTCCTGTGTGTTATGAACCAGATTAGGCTGTATGCTCCAATCAGTGTAATGGGCCTGTAAGCCTGGGTGACACAGGGGAAAGAATCTGTTGTTTTGAGAATCCCCACAGCCACAGTAAGCCCCTCTTAAAAGCAATGAGATGGACCATAAGATGCATGCGTGTAAACTGTATGTGTGTGTGTGTGTGTGTGTGTGTGTGTGTGTGTGTGTGTGTGTGTGTGCCATTATGTTGAGTCACTCTGTTCTTCAGATGTATGTACACTCATGTGTGAATGTTTCCATCCTAATCGACAAATCTTCTCTTCTTTACTTTGAATCTACATTAGTCTGTCTGAGATGTCACCGGAATGCTAACCTGCTGCTAATCTTGTTGTCTTAGTGCTGGTGACAGGTGTAGTAAACAGCTCTGGCCAGCCAGCTCTGCTACCTACCCCTCCCTCACACACACAGACACAGGTACAGCAAATAGGAAAACAGAGGGAGTGTATTTGGAGTGATCGTGAGGCATGCATAGTGGTTGGTTGAGGGCAGGAACCTGACTGTGCCCAGCCTGTAAGGCCTTGTTAGCCCCACACACACGTCTGTGGTGCTGTCATGTGTGCTGACTCGTGCCGTGCCGTTCTGCAATGTGCCGTGCCGTGGAGTGTCCTTCTCTGCTCTAGAGTGCATCATCATGGTGTTGTCAAGTTTAATTACAGTGCATGAATATATATATATATATATATATACTGTATATATATTTTTTAATCATCTCGCAGTTAGCCTCGTGATCGAGCAGAGTAGGTGACATATACTCAGGGAAGGCATCAGAAAAGGAGACATTTAAATGATTTAAATGGTGTGGCTGTGTGTGTTTTGGTAGGGGGTGATACAGAGACAGAGATAGAGAATGACAGATACTAGAGCTACTCACTGACCTTTTCTACCTTTCCTCCTTTCCATTCTTCTCTCTTCTCTTCTCTCTCTCTCTCTGTCTGACAGGATGTGCGTTTCTGACGTACTGTGCGAGAGAGTCGGCACTGAAAGCCCAGAGCGCTCTACACGAGCAGAAAACGCTACCAGGGGTAAGTGCACATCGCAAACAGACACACACAGAAATCCCCAAACAGTATACACACTTCACACTTATGCAACACTAAACACAAGCTTGCACATACACTCATATCAAAAGAGCCCCTTGCCCCACCTACATGCACAGATGCTACCTTGTACACACACACACACACACACACACACACACACACACACACACACACACACACACAAACACACACATAAGTGGCCTCAGATCAGTGTGTGTCTGTTCTGTTAGAGGTTCAGCTCCCATTAGTAACACTGTGACATAACTCAGCAGCCAGCAGGCGTCTTGCTGCGAAGGACAAACACTCCCTCTCACCGGAGACACGTAGGGTACTCTGTGAGCATAATCATCTCCATTTCTCTATCTCTCTCTGTCTCTCCATCTCTCTGTCGGCCTCCCCGTTAGCCTCTGGTGATAGCTCCCGCCTAGAGAATGTATGTAATTAATGTGGCCATTCCCCTTTGTCTCATCCCAGTCTCCCTCAGTCTTTCTTGTTGAGGGATCGTGTGCTGTGGTTGGGCAGGGGTAGGACACTGTTCATTATGGATGGGCCACTGTGCGAGATCTGTGTCTGTCTCGTAGGCCATACCTCTCTGTCGCTCTCTCTCACTCTCTTTTTTCTCTCTGACCTGGTTTCCGCTGCAGTTAAAAACGGATTTTACAGTGACTGTTTTGGAACATTTTGCATTTTTTACCCCGAAAGTATTGGGCACTACTACCCAGCCAAGAGAGTGGGATTTTAAAGTATGGGGCGTTTTGTAGAGATGACATTATCCCAGCCGTATCTAAACTCTGATTTGCAGCCATTATAACAGAATAGTGAATGTACCTTCACCATCGCTGAGCCGTTCTCTATCTTATTGTCGCTCAGCCACTAATCGGAATTTCAGTTCCTGCACCTTCTCTGCGAGCTGGGGTGTTGATAAGATCTCTTTGAGAAAAATAGTCGGAGGAGAGCCTGAAGAAAAGGCTTTTGGGGGAGGGGAAATGTTCTGACACAAACACAAATCCCTGCATACATACATATTGTAATCATGCATGCTTTTCCATGCAGCTTGGAAATGCTTCTGCATTTGTACATACACACTCACACGTACGAACACAGCATGTTATAATGACATTAATCCAATTAGGTCCCGCTAAGAAGTCTGACCTCTCTGCGAAAATCACCTCGCTGCTGTCTGCTGTGTCTCGGTCCTCCCTTCCGTACTGCCCTGTGTCCTTCGACTCGTGACTTATTCCTCTAACCCTCTCTAGTGGGTTTTACTATGATCCTTTCCGGTTGATGACATCAATAACCGGCTCGTCACAGGAGCAGAAAGCTGCAGTGAATTTCTTGATAAATTATGATGAATAATCTGGACACACTGAGGAAACATTTTCAGAGAGGATACTCATTAGTGGTGCAGATTTACTCAAGAGCCGGCACGAAACAATCAGAATCACCACAACCCTGAGGAAGACATGCTGAATTGAGGGTGTGGCTGTCGTGTGCTTGGTTTTCAATAAGCCTTGACTGGCAATGAGCAGCATTACTGTTTCTGTAAGTGGCCTTCCTCTGTTTAGAGTGTCCTGCCCTCCCCTTGAGGGAGGGCAGGACTACTTTTGCCTACTTTGAGCCAAACGTCTTAGTCTCAAGAATATGAAAAAGGCTTCATTGAACGCCGTATTACAGCATATTTATCCTAATTCAGTGAATTGGTTGATGTATAACCGTAAATAGAAGCCATTTGTACATATTTTCTCCTTCCACACGCTTTCCTTTATTCAAAGCCCTCACAAATATTTTCTGACGCATTCCCACACACAACCCCTCCGGTATGTTGAATATTGCTTGAGTTTCTAAAGGATAAATCGAAATCTATTCTACATTTCTTCATTCCAAGACATTATATTGGTGGCTGTATTTTAGCTTGAAGGCCTCCACTCCCTGTATCTTCGCCAAGGTTTAGCTTTGCTATCACTTTCCACTACCTGTCTGTACCCTGTGTGTCATCCTCCCCTCCCTGTCTATTGCCTCCTTTGACAGGATTTAGAAACGACTTCAGACGATTTCACTCTCCCTTTCACACATCCTCCTATTGTCTACTTCTTTTCTTTCCCCAAGAATTGCTTTTTCATCTCTTCCTTATTCCTCCTTTTATTTTTCCCGCCATGTTTTCCATTTTTATCTCCCCCCCCCACTCAAATCCCTTCTGTCCTCTGTTCAACTCCTCCCCTCACGTCCCCCAGTTTCTCTGCACCAGTAGAATATTGCAGAATGTTCTCTTCACTACCCCCATCCCTTTCATCGCTCGCTCTTTTTCCTCTCTAAAATATCTTCATGGTATCCCTCTTTCATCCCCGCTTTCCCCGTCCTGCTGTCTTTTACTCATTTTTTCCCCCTCACTGCACGCTCACGCTTCCTCCTCGGATTCTCATTTCACAGTCATTTATGGTAACCCTTCTTCTAAGTCCTCCTCTCAACGTCAGTCCCTCTCTCGCTCTCTCCCCCTCCAACCCCTCACAGTTCCTCTACCCGTCGTCTCATTTCCCCTCCTCTTGATTAGTTGACCCTTCTGACCGTTTCACACCCCCGTCTCCTCCCTCTCCTCCCCGTTCTTCTTTCCCGGCTCCACTTGTTAAGCTGCATGATTAGTTTCTCACAAACTCATTTTCATAGTCAGATCCCATGGCTCACCGCGGGGAAAGGGGGCCGAGGTGTGTGTGCATGTGTGCGTGTATATTGTGGTCTTGAATCTTGGGATTGCTCTTAATTGCGGATACTGGTGGAACGTCAGGCACCTCATACAACGTTAATGGAGCTGCATCATCACACACCAATACAGATGTGTTTCTCTCACACCATGGCCAAGCAATTAAAAGTTTGGCGACAAGTCCAATGCTACATGGTGCTCTTGCTGCTTCTGTCTGTCACTCACTGATGGGATTTAACGCTGATTTAACGGTTCCATCCAGCTAGTAGAGGAATGAAAGCGAGGAGACAAACACAGAGAGAGTCGCAGATATACCTCAAATGTCCCTCGCTAGCTTCAGCAGGGGCTGTCGGCTGTCAGATTGGAAAATGAGGAAAAGGATAGAGGGATTGTGTGAGAGAGAGAGAGAGATGAACAGATGGCCTTATCAGAGTTTCCTGTGCCTTGTGTTTAATTTGGACACAGAGAGAGAACGCGAAGCACAGAGGGAGCATGAGATGAAGAGAGGGAGAAAGTTATGTTATATTAGTCACAGTGGCAGACATTTAACAGTGGCAGTGGCAGAAATTTAACAGTGGAACCACGAGCAAGTCCCACTGTAGCTCACAGATGTTTTGGTGTATTAGATGTGGTTCAGAGATTTCCCCTGGGATGTATCCACACGAAAGGGCTCATGTTTAGCTATCCCATATCAGAGCTAATTTGCACTTAAAAAATTGCACCAAATGTGAATAGTGAAGAAAATATTCAGCAAGGTAAAAATATACTCCTATAAATGTTTGCTTTTTACCTTAGACTAATATTGCTAATGAGTTAACATGACAAACAAAGCAAGCAAGTAGTTCTGTCAATGTATTTAATTAATTTTTTATCACATCTGCATACATGATATTGATTTACATTGGACACATTGGAATATGTGTTGTACCACGAGCTATTGTCTTATTAGTAGAGAGGGTTGGCGGCAGTAGGCCGACAGCGTGTGTCCAAGGTCAGAGGTCAGGGCTCAGCCTCTCGTCAACAAATTCAGTATGGCTGGTTTCAGAGCTGTAAAAAGAGACCGGGGGATGGTGAAGGAAACGTTTGCATAAAGAATCTTCGTTTTTTAAATCTTTTATCTTATATTTATCATGCAATTGGATTACTCATTATTATAGCATAACTGGTTTGACATGTTGTTTTCTTAATGACAACAGTAGTAAACTTGTTACTTGTTAAAGTTTTATATTGCCCACTTTAAAATGATTTTTGTTCGCATCTCCGGCAGTTTGTCTATATTTTAGTAAAAGGGAACAGATATATTTTGTAGTCCTGATAACACAACATTTACAGTAATCATTCATACAAAACCCATCCTTTCTTTATCCTAATCTCCATCCTTTTCTACTCTCTCTAAGGCCAGACTTCACTCCCGGTCTGTTCAGATTTTAACCTCACATCTCCCTCCCCCTCTCTATATATCGCTCAATCTCTCCCAATCCTACTGCTGCTGTATTTCCTCCCTTATCTTTTCCTTTTGTTCTCTGTCGTTGATATCTCTCTCTCCATTTAATCTGCACTCGCTCCTCTCTGCGTTTATCACTCCCTTTATCTTTGTTCTACTTCAAACACAAGTGTCGTACATACACACATGTATGTACACACATACACACACACAAACACACTTGCACACATCTGTTTGGTCACGCTGGCATTCGCAGACCTCAGTGTAGGTGAAATTAAAGTGTGATAAGCAGCTTACCAGGTGTGTGTTGTCATGCTTCACTGCTCTTCAGGCAGCACTTTGCTCCCTATTCTTTGATTAGAGCCAAACCAAAGCACACACACACACACACACACACACACACACACACACACACACACACACACACACACACACACACACACACTCACTTATACACAAATTATTGAAAAGGCAGAAGAAGAACCACAGGACAAGTAGTTAACAATAACTGATACAGCAGAAGATCGATAATATAATACAAGTTTTTTTAATAGTGATATTGATTCAATGTACATGATGTGACCGCATTCCTTGGTCGAAAAATTAAAATAGTCTCAGGGTTACAGCTGGATCATGCAAATATAATGGGAGAGAGAGAGAGAGAGAGAGAGAGAGAGAGAGATTTTTTTATTTATGTACCAGAGCTGAAAACGTATTTATTTTATGTGCACAATATAGACTCAACTGGGTTCCTTTGAAGTGCAGCAGATCAGTAGAGAGGCCCGGGCTACTGCTCTACAGCTAGCGGTATATCCCTTAATTCTATTCAATATGTCGAAACATTACATTTTGGTTCAGAATTCAACATTGCTTGTCCATTTAGTATGTTTGTAGTGTTAAGAGAATGACGGGGAAGTTAGACACACTCTTTTCATGAGTCCATCATCCTGTCCTTAGTAGTTGATGTTTGCCAGATCCTCTCAGGGCGTGTACTGTGTGTATGTTGTGTATGTTCTGTGTGTGTTTCCATGTGGAATCTAAGATGCCTGGCAGGCAGCCTCCCTATAGGGCAAAGCTATGATGAGCAATTATCCACTAGGGCGACTTTGTAGGCTAATTTAGCATATTTATGTGGTCAGCAGCACTGTTTACTATTCCCCTTCACTGCTTACTGCTGCACTTTCAATTCAGAAGAGGCCCGAGCACCCACTCTCTCTTTCTCTTTCTCTCTCTCTCTCTCTTTCTCTCTTTCATTTCCTCTCGTCTCTTCCCTCTCTGCCATCCCTCTGCCTCTATCTCTTCCCGCCTGATGGGGTTTGTGATGTGTATCGCTCCCCCCTCCCTCATGCTGTTTCTCTATTTTTATCCTCACTGTGTGTGGGATGGGAAGAGAGTAGAGGGACAGGTGTAGAAAAATGTGTGTGTGTGTGTGTGTGTGTGTGTGTGTGTGTGTGTGTGTGTGTGTGTGTGTGTGTGTGTGTGTGTGTGTGTGTGTGTGTGAAAGAAGTAAAGAGAAAGAGGAGGAGCCAGAGAGAGTGATATAGAGTATAGGGTTGTTGGTGTGAGTTGTGTACAGCTAAATCCAAGGGGGATTCAGGTTGTTTGTTTTAAACAAAAGTCTTAACTCTGTATGTGTGTGCGTGTTATGTGTGTGTGTGCTTTATGTACATGTGCAACATGGACAGAAAGAGTGTCTGCCTCATATTTCACCACAAAATTGAGGCAGAATCTAATCACAGCCTCACAAAAGTCTGACCCAGAGCACCTGCCTCTCTAAGGCCTGACCTCCTCCCCCCCACACACACCCACACCCACACACACACACACACACACACACACACACTCACACACACACACACACACACACACACACATACACACACACACACACACACACACACAAAAGAACATTTGTATCTTGGCCAATTTGGTCATGATTGTGTGGTGTGTGGACACATAATTACCAGGCTACGTGACTGTTCACTGCCAATTCTGTGTCTCTTCGATGCTGAGCCCTAAAGTAGCCCAAAGTTGAGTTGAGTCCATATCACACACCATCTGTTTTGTATATCCAGCCAGCTACAAAAATCTGCAGGGCCTAGTTTCTACATTGAAAAGAACTGTTTACTTGCAATTATCTTTCATCATTATTGCATCTGATGCTGGACGTTCTGCTTTGTTCTCGCAACTTAAAGCTAGCTTCAAATCTGGAGTGAAGCGTTGCATGGGCAGCTTTAATGTGCCCGTTTAAATTCTGGATTCACACATGGTTTATCGCAAGACGGACACTTATGGTGATGATTTTAGAAATCAAAGCATGTGCAGTGGTAAAATCCTCATATGACATTAAATATAGATGTTTCACATTGACTGATGCAAATTCTTTAATTTGGCTGATTATTGTAAGTACACGGTAGGATGCCTTTCATTTATGTATTTGGGTTTTTTAGGGATTATCAAGGATGAAAACAAGTGCCAGAAAACAGAGTGTGCCAAAAAACCACTTAAATGCAGCATGCTTAACAGATGCCCAGATCTTGGGCAGGGCTTTGATCATTGAGCAGTGTCACTGACTTCCAGTGCCAGATCATATAGCATCATTCATTCTTTACATCAGTTACTGTAACTTTCAACCTTTCATTTCCTTTTGTAAGAACCATTTTACTATGCTGATTTTGGTACATTTAGCTGCCAAACAGCTTGCGTGTACTGAACTGCCTCTGGACTTGAAATTAAACACACACAAAAATCCTCTGCCTTCATAAAAGGCCACGGAAGATGTTCATACAGCCCATGTGAGACTGTTTAACTAAAACCTGCATCTAGACACCTTGTCTCAACATGTAATATTTATAGGTCTGCACTAAGCTGGATGTATGGAGCAGGGCCAATACAATTGGGGTGAATGAGTGTGTGAATTTGTCTAAATGAAAAGGGGGGTTGAGGAGGGCCATGAAGAGGTTTGGCATGAATAGGAGTGTATAGACAGGGAGGGGGTAGGGTGAGACAGGGGAGGAGCAGAGGAGGTCGGGTTAGAGAGAAGGAGGAAAGAAGACAAAAGTTTGCCATAATGTGCGGAGGAAGGGGCAGGCGGGTTGTGTGTGGAAGAAAAGAGGTTTTCTGGGTGGTGGAGGAGTGGGAGGGAGTAAGGGCGCACTTCTGTCAGTTTAAACAGAGACATCTGTCAGAAGGGGCCACTGGTGTGTGTCTGCTTATGTGTGTGTGCGTCAATATATGTGTGTGTATGTGATTAGGCAAGAAAGAAGGATGACGGGACTTCAGCTGCACCTGGGGTGTGACCTGCGCTCTGAAGTCTCCTCTCTAACACACTTCAACCTGCTGTCTTTATAAGGGCCTTTTCACACTGACCACAGGCCAAAGCTGGAGCTTTGTCGACCAAATTACACTATTGCAGATCACCACACATCACAGTGCTCTGTCCAGCAACAGAACATGGGAGACTAAGCGAACCGGGCTTGTGTGTCTGCTTTGGTTTCTAAATGAGCGAGTTAAGCCTTGTTTTAATGATGCACACAAATGAAGTTTGTTGAAGCAGAGTTGTAGTTATTGAATTGATTGTGTACTTATTTGTTTTCTGTGTATCGTTCTATTACATTTTAAGGTGTATAGATGAGGTTGATACAAATTACACTAAATTTGTGTATAACTTCCAATTAATAAGGTAGACATTTCATCTGGGCTCAAAACACCCATACACCTGTGTATTGAAGTATGTGAATACAAAAAGTATTTTCTTAACCCTAATATCAGGACAAGTAAAAGAAGTAAAATCATAGTCAGGTGAAAACAGCAGCAGAAGAAGCAAGCTTAAAATTATTGGATAGATTCAGGCGTTAAAATTATCTTAAGAGAAACTTGAAACGGATCAGTCAAATATCTATAAGTAAAGTGAGTTTTAGATATTTTAAGTATGCCCTATGAGTTATACCCTAATGACATAGTAGCAAAAAATAATTTAAAAAAGCAACACCATAAATTGATTTTACTCATGGTGTGCACAGAAATAGATGGTCATGAGGCTATTTTCCCTTTTGATTAGGCTTTCTTCAGAACATACAGGATATTTGCATATTTTCTCTTGATTTCTCTTGTTTTTCCTGCCGAGCGCTGTAACTATCTGGGCATCCAGAAATGTGTCACTGGCGCTGTATTGAATGTAATCTCGGTGAATATGAGATTTTTGCAATCATGAATTTGTATGCTTTGAGCAGCCTTTTTAATTTACCAGTTCATTTCCCAAAGGACTTACACTCCCTAAAATAGAAAGAAGGTCCAAGTGCATAGGTCTAACAGTTATCCGCTATAGTGCTGTTGGATTATGTTGGACTAAATCCAAAGGATCAAATTTCAGTGAGTGCTCCACTGCTGCATGCAGAATGTTGGACAAAAACAGCATAATATTATAGGGATCAACAGGGTAGTTAGTTCTGCTTTATGCATGGTTTGATACCATTACTATGGAGAGTGATAAAGGAAAAAAGAGAGGGAGAGACGGAGGAGAATATGTTGGTAATCCATGCTCCAGTAGAGAGGGTGATGAAGGGTTAACAGCCAGATAAAGTATTGAGTGGAAGAGAAGGAGGGCAGACTTCTCAGGTGTGAAGAATGGAATGAGATAGACAGAGGAAGCAGGGATGAGAGCAGGGGGATGGGCTGCTCGGGAGCTTGTATTATGGTTGCAGGCCCCCGTTGCCAGGCAACAGTGCTGAGCGAGATGCCAGGTTGCTAGGTAACCTGGGGGATGCAAAGCCTAACGTGGTGCGATAGATAGAGAGAGGAAAGGAGAGAGAGAGAGGTGTGGCGGAGCTGGGCTGCTCCACCTTCCCGCACAATTGCTCTATTTCTCATATCTCAGTGTTTTTTTTCATCCAGCGGTGAATGAGAGCCGTTGACTGGGTGCCATCGGGGAGTCAGGGTGTCACGAGTGTCCCGCTGAAATATAAACACACTGAAACAAACAGATGATGTGCAGTGCAGCTGATAGATGAATCACTGATAACGGAATTCTGTTACTTTGGTATTTGGTGATCAAGTGATGAGTGTAGGGCTGCAAGTAATGATTATTTTCATATTCAATTCATTTGATTAATTTATTAATTACATTATTCATAAGCCCATCACAAGTTCCCAGAGCACAATGTGCCATTTCCTTTTTCTTTTCTTTTTTTGCAACCTGCAGCCCAAAGCCCAATTATGTTCATTTAACTGAAATCATCTCCTTTGTCATTTTTGCTGAAAAAAACATGTCTGAAATTAATTAATTATTAATTGATGAGTTGATTAGATGAAAGTGTTAAAATGTCAGAACATTCAAGCTGAAAAATGAATGCTCCTCCCAACATGATTATATCCATACAGCTGATTATTGTTAAAGGTGTGTCAGTATCTTGTGAAAACACCAGCAGTTCTAATTGTCAAGATTTTTTATTGCTATTGCATTTTGTGAGTATTGCTCAGCATGTACAGTCTAGCCCACACTTATACTGGAGCAGAAACAATAGATTTCTTCTAATCGATGCAGAATCTTTTTTGCATGATTTTGCATTGCTTAGCATGGGAAGTATTTAAGGTTTCCATGTAGCTCAAAATCAAGGCATAAGTATATTATACAGTCATGTAGTTTTATGTGAAACAATGTTTTTTAAGAGAGATAAATATAAGGGTGAACAGTCCTGCTATTCAGCTCAATTTTGGTTTTACCAAATCAACATATGGGTTCACTAAACTGATGATAATGAGTTTGCGTGCAAGCCGTGTTACATGAGAGAGAGAGTCAGAGCTACACAAGAGCAGGGAGTGAATGAGATAGAGTAGACGAGAGAAAAAAGAGGGAACGGATGAAAAGAAAGATAAAAAAAAAGCAGTGATGCCCATGTTATTAGGAAGGGTATAGACGGATTATAGAGTTGAGAGTGGAAAGAGGGGAATCGAGGATGGGGGAAGAGTAAGAGGGAGAAATAATGCTTGATCGCGGAGACGGGATAAAAATAGTTTTCTTTTCTTGTGCACTCTGGAAAATGGACATCTTAAATTGTGTGGATGGAGTGTTCCAGAGGGAGATTGAAGGGGGAAGGGTGTGTGTGCGTTGTGTGTGTGTGAGGAAGATAGATATGAGTGTTTGTGTCTCTGTGCACACACACACACACACACACACACACGCACACACACACACACACACTCACACACACACACACACACCCTATTGTATGTTATCAATTTTATATTTTTGTTTGCGGGGACATTTGGAGCGGACACAATCGCCGTCATGATAACATTGGTCCAACACTACTTTGTTCCATGTTGGTGTACACACACACACATTTACATATGCACACTGCCTCCTACCCTCATGATGTGGTGCAATGGTTTGTTCCACTGATTTTCCGTATGTGGGGGAGGGGGTAGAATACGATTTGATTGGATAATCCAAGGATTTAATATCCCCTAATCCTGGCATAATCCTCTCTGCGTTACTGCAGGGAGCAAGATTAACTGTATGTTTGTAGGATGTTTGTTTCTGTGTGCGCAAAAGGGCGGGTGCTCTGGGTGTGGGGAAAAGTGTAGTTTATACAGTGTGTTTGTGTGTGTCTGTGTGTGTGTGTGCATATATGAGTATATACTGTGTGTTTGTGTATTTGTTTTGGCACCACAGCATGCAAATGGAGCTGTGTTTGCATGCAGGGTTTGGTCATGCGTGCCTCCACTGAGTGAGAGTGGGCCTGCAAGCTCATACACGATCATATATCATATATCTCGCCCTCATGCATCGCCGCGCTGTCGCTCACATACGAATTTCTTCTCCTCAGAGATAGAGAAAGGGGCTTCTTAGTATTCAGCAGGACGGATCAACCCTCGCTACAGTATGAAGCCAGCTCCTTGTACGTGCACACGCTTGCAGATGGTTACTGTTAATTAAGTCTTAATTGGAACGTGAGTAATTAGAGGATAATTTTACTTGAAAGGAGCGTGTGGCTGTTCATGTGTGTTGGCATAAAGGAAGAGAAAAGAGTGGAGTACAGTGTGACTGACTAGCTGGGACTGTACTTTATTTGCATTTTTCTCTCAGGCTCAAGGGAATTGTAATTACTCTTACTACAATATAGATTCAGTTCCCTCACCTTTTCCCTCTCCTTCTCTTGCTCGGAGCCAAATCACACTTATTTCCTCCCTCTGGATACCCACACCGCCACATGATTCTCATAAATCTTCTGTCCTGTTCATTTCCTTGTTCTCATACGTTTTTACTCACTGCTCATTTCTCCCTTGTTGCATCAGCTCAAAGAGCGATAAAATGGGTTGGGGAAGATGTCAGAGGAGGATAGTGAAGCCAGTGAAGCACTCTCTAGCACACATTCTTTGTTTACCCCAAGAGCACAGCAGTCACCCTTGGCAACAGGCATCCTTGTTTACCTACCCAGTGTGCCGTCATATGATTGCCATGACAACGAGGTGGTTGCCATGCCAATTTTCCGATGCCATTGTATTGTCTTTGTGCACCTCTCATCCACCTTTCTTTCTCAATGCATCAAATTAACTTAATATGATGTGGTTGCTTTAAATCATCAAAAGGTCATTGCAGTTCAAGTGAACATGTACACTTACTCAGAAACAGATTGATAAGCTGTAGTTGTCACAAGGATGAGCCTGAATTGGGCTAATGAAGGAAGCAAATGAAGAGGTGATGGATGGATATAAGGACAGAGAAAGGGTTAGTGGACACAAATCTTGCTACAATCAGCCAGCTCTACAACACAGGCCGAAATCAATGAACAAGATGGGACTGATCGATGAGTTGATAGTGCAAGATGGATGGCAGCATGGATGGATAGCAATAGCACCAGGACTGGAATATGATGGATGGATGGACAGATGGGTGGATGGATGGGTGGATGGATGGATGGATGGATAGAGGGATGGGTGGATGAATGGATGGATGGGTGGATGGATAGAGGGATGGGTGGATGAATGGATGGATGGATAGATGGATAGAGGGATGGGTGGATGGGTGGATGGATGGATGGATGGATGGATGGGTGGATGGATAGAGGGATGTTTGAGGGTGTGTTAATCTGTAACTTTATGTTTGTGTCGACAGTTAAAATTGTACATCATTCCTTCCTCTGCAGACCACTGTATGTGTGTGTGTGTGTGTGTGTGTGTGTGTGTGTGTGTGTGTGTGTGTGTGTCTTTTATGTGAACGTGCGTACAGATGTGTTTGCATCTGTGTGGGTTTGTGTCTCTGACTGTGTGTGATGGCCTTGCCTTAATCAATAGCTTTGTGGTGACAGCTAAGAGCTGATTAATCAAATGTATGGATCAGTCTCTCTCTCTGCTCTGCCCTCTCCTCAATTACCAGCTTCATTACATTGCCTTAACACCCCACTGGGACCTCTCTCCATTCTTCCTCCTCATCCCCTCCCTTTCCCCTCCTCCTCCTTTCTGTCCCTACCTGTCCCTTTCATCATCCTCTGTTCTTCCCTCTGAGTTTTTCTCCTCCCTGTCATGAATGCAAAATACATCTAATTCAACCACTATTGCTACAAATCAATGTTTGAGTGGCAGTGAGGCAAAGCCATGATTAGTAGATTGTACACTTTATTGCAGCTGACTGAGGGATTTTAAAAATGTGCGATGGTTGTTTTTATTTGGTTTTGAAACATTTCAAAGCTCGGATCAGAAAATAGGAGTGTCCACCGCACAAGCATACTGTTTCTTCTTCTCTTCTCTTTTTTGTATTGATGTCACTCCCTTCTTCAAACCTCTCCCTATCTGGACCCATCCATTTTTCTTCCTTTCTCCATTTCTTGTGCTTCTTCTCTCTTTTCATCCCCATCATTCTGCAGCCTTTCTCCTCCTCCACCACATCCCTCTGGCATTAACACTCTGTCTCATTGCCTCAGTGCTATGACTAAGCACTGTGTGTGTGTGTGTGTGTGTGTGTGTGTGTGTGTGTGTGTGTGTGTGTGTGTGTGTGTGTGTGTGTGTGTGTGTGTGTGTGTGTTTGTGTGCATTTCCGTGCGTGATAAACCTGTGTGTCTGTCGATAGTAAATGCATGGTAGGGCCATTCAGATGTGTGTGCTTGCATGCATGCATGCATAGGCACTCAAGGCGATGGACGTCTGTAGTCGTGACAATTTTTAGACTGAGGAAGTCACGACTGAATCACGCCCCACTCCTCCCTCCTCCCACTCTTTCTCTTTCTATTCTTTTTGAATCATCCTCTGAGGGGCAGCTTTGCTTTCATCCTCCTACTCTCCATCTCCCTGTGTCACTCCTCATGTAATGTTTCTTTTTCCAGCATTTTCATTCACTCCATGGGTTCCTGTTGGCCTCCACCTGCCCTTTCAGTCGGTCAAAGTCTGTCGGGGTCCCCCAGGCCTGACTCTCGATCTCCATCCTTTTATTTTTAGCTGACTGCGCCTGTTTGCTTCACACACTTGTCATCTTATCCCCCTCCCTCCTCTTCTCTCTATCTCAATCTACTCTTGTCCCTCATCTAATCCGTAGTTCTTCTGTAATCCAGATCAGCCTGCATTCTTAATCTCGTCACTTCTCAATCCCCCCTCCACTCTGTCTCTGTGTGTATTTGAGCGTGTGTGTGTGTGTGTGTGTGTGTGTGTGTGTGAGAGAGAGAGAGAGAGAAAGAGAGAGAGAGAGAGAGAGAGAGAGATCTGAGATTTTAAGGTTGTCCCAACAGCCTGGGAGTTCAGGCACACCTGCCACCTGCTAAACTTGATTTATCACTGACAAAAACACACACACACACACACACACACACACACACACACACACACACACACACACACACACACACACACGCATAATGGAAGTACTGTAATTCAACTCTTTGCTCAAAGGCCTCTGTAACAAAATCATTTGTCAACTTAACTATTTCCTCTGCTGGATATCACTGTGTTATTGTTTCCTTCCTAAAGACATGTCCTGCAATAAGACAAATAGAGAGAGGCTGGTTTATGTTGCCCATCTGTGTTGATGTTCCTTCTTGTTTGTTTCACAGATGAATCGGCCAATCCAGGTGAAACCAGCTGACAGCGAGGGCAGAGGAGGTGAGACAAATACCTAAACATAGTTACACACACACACAGACTAACACACAGACACACACACACACACACACACACACACACACACACACACACACACACACACACACACACACACACACACACACACACACACACACACACACATTTCAGTGAGAAGGGTAGGTGTCAAGCTGGATCAGATATAGGTGGAAAGTAGTCAACGGGGTGCTAAATACATACACATTTATACACAAACCCACATTAAAAGCACATTCTTTCCACTCCCCTATCTCCTTACCCATTTACATAGTCAATACTGCTCCCTGGTGGACAGAAAAGGTAGCTTCCATTTCTATAAACAGAACTTGTATTGTTTGATCAGTTGTGTGACCAGTTTATAACTGGTGTGACCAGTTAAAGGGAAATTGAGTTGATCCTTATCATTTCCTTTTTTTTCTTCCAAATAATTGGTCTCTCAGAGGACCGGAAGTTGTTTGTAGGCATGCTGGGAAAGCAACAGAGCGATGAGGACGTCAGAAGACTGTTTGAGCCCTTTGGCAGCATAGACGAGTGTACTGTGTTGAGAGGACCTGACGGCACCAGCAAAGGTAAACACATACAGTACATGTGCTTGTCTAAAGCAAATTAATATAGTCTGTGTACTTTAACTAACTCTGTTTTGTTTCAGGGTGCGCGTTTGTAAAATTCCAAGGACACGCTGAAGCCCAGGCTGCCATCAACAGCTTGCATGGAAGCCGCACAATGCCCGTAAGTTGCTTGCTTCAAATAAAAAATGATTAAAAACATACCCTTTCAACACACACACAAGGCAAACGCACACATGGTTTTCCAAAGACATGTACACGAGTCACATGGGACAGTTCAAATTTTCTGTAGGTAATAATGTAAGTAATGTAATCATCTGCTTTCTTTGCTGCTGTCCTGGGTATCATCAACATGCTGGGATGGGCCCAAGCCCCAAATGAATCGTAAAAGGATTAAGTGGATAGAGAAAAGGAATGAATTAATAAACATGGAGCCCAGTCCCATTAACACATAAAGTGGATAACATGTAACGTTACTTGTAATTGCAGTTGCAACTTACTCAATCTTGGCCTTTCGCTTCCCAGGGAGCGTCGTCCAGTCTGGTGGTGAAGTTTGCCGACACAGAGAAGGAGCGGGGGCTGAGGAGGATGCAGCAGGTGGCCTCCCAGCTCGGCATCTTCAGCCCCATGACCCTCAACTTCCCCGCCTACAATGCCTACACGCAGGCGGTCAACGCACAGGCAAGCAGTGCACAAACACTCACGCACTACACGCACATATACACACACTCAAAGTTTGTAAGACGAGTGCTGTGCTTATGAAAGGATGTAATAAGTTTGAAGAGGCTATCAGTGGTCTAATTGGGGCTAATGTTATTACCCAGACAACAGAACATACGTCATCTGGCATTAGCTTTCCCGCAACACACAACCATTAACCCACTGACTCGGGACATAATGGCCTTGTAATTAGATCTCTATTCATCTGTTCCTCCATCACTCCCTCTCCCTGCCCCTTCCTCTCCTTTTTTCATCTCTTTGTTTCGCCCTCTCTCTTTTCCCCATATCTATTTTACTGTCTCTTTGTCTTTTTTCTCTCTTCTTCACTTTTTCCCTTCTTTCTCCCTCCCTCCCCCTGTTTTTCTCCCTCCGTTTCCTTCCCTGGCTACAGCTTGTCCAACAGCAGGCCCTGGTTGCCCAGTCAGCGTACTTGTCTCCTGTGGCAACAGTTGCCGCTGTACAGATGCAGCAGATGGCGGCGCTCAATGCCAACGGAATCATTGCCACACCCATTACACCCATCACGCCGTCCTCGGGTAGGCTCACACACACACACACACACACACACACACACACACACACACACACACACACACACACACTCACACTCACACTCACATGCCATGCATACTCAACTTGTATGTGTTCAGACACATGGACAGGAGCTGTATTGTGTTGAATACAGCGGTTTGTAGACATAGTTATAAGCTGTATATTATAGTACATAAGTATTTTGATTGTGGTCAGCAGTCTTTTCCCTTACAGGCTTTGCTTCATAAAAATAACAATTGAAGTTTATAGCACTGTGTTTTTCTCTATTTTGTATTGGTAAGATAATTGCCCAACTAACTAAGGATTGTGAAGATCTAGAAGACTAATATGTAAAACAGTAGGTATAGTTGAAGAGCGGCAATGATGACTCATTTTCTGGACTGTGATCTCCATCTGTAGGTACAAACACTCCACCCTCGATGGGAGGAACGACTGTGGCAGCTCTCCCTCCGCCAATGGGAATGAATGGTTACAGCAGTCTGTCAGCCCCCACCAATGGACAAGCAACTGAAGCGCTATACACCAATGGCATTCACCCATATCAAGGTTTTTTTACAAGACTTTTTAAAAGTATTTTCTAAGTTGGTCATGGTCACTCAAAGAAAAAAGTACATAACACCTCAATATATAAATACTACTACAAAATAAACAAAAAACAAAATGTATTAATGAATAAAGAACGGAAGAATGAAAGAAATCGAGAGAAGAAATTGAGAATTGTATTACTCTCTTTTATTGCATTACTCTTTTACTGAAAAATCTGAATTTTTCTAGCTTTATTTCCAAATTCAAGATTTCCTGGTTCAATCTGTTGTGTGTAGAGTGCAAGGCATGTTTCCATTTAAAAAGAGTGTCCAACAGAGGAGTAAATGCAATGACATGCTTTGTTGTGGAGGGTGCATTCGGTGGGAGACCAAACAGGGCTGCCAGAGGGTTGGGGTCAAAAGGCACCAAGTGTTTTAAATATATAGCACCAAATATGAAGGTATTTAAGTAAAATCTAAGAAGTATACAGACTTAAAGAAAATTGCAATTGAGATTATAACTAAGGGAAATCTGAGATTTGTTATAGATAGATATATATATATATATATATATATATATATATATATATATATATATATATATACTTTATTAATCCCCAAGGGGAAATCTGTTGTCGTAGTAGCGCCTTACAATTTACAGATACAAATAAACACACAAGATAAAATATATATAAAAAAGCAAAAGGGATGAAAGATATATACAAAATTAAATTAAAATAAAGTAATATATATACACAAATGAAATAGAATACAAATAACTGGAATTAAATATATGTACAGCTGCATAGGGTATTCATTCATTTAGCAAATTAAATGTAAACAATAGAGAGTGCAAAATGCAAAGTATGTATGTGAAGTGTGTGAAGTGTAATAAGCATACATGTGTACAGTGATAATTAATCCACAGAGGATCTAGCAAGCGGTGACTATTGTAAAGTCGTATTGCCGTAGGCAGGAATGTTCTCCTGTATCTGTCCTTGTGACAGCGGAGCTGGATGAATCTTTTGGAGAAAGTGCTCCGCTGACCCTGCAGTAGGCGGTGGAGAGGGTGGTCCGGGTTGTCCAATATGGACAATATCCCATTGTTTGTCTCGTTTTCATTCTCACTGTTTTTCTATTTTCTGGCTCTACAGCTCAGAGTCCAGCAGGCCTGGATCCCCTACAGCAGGCGTATGCAGGCATGCAACACTACACAGGTTGGTGTAAGTGTTCAAACAGGTGAAAAAACGCTCGTTGCATATCCCACTGTGGGTTGGGATGGTATGTGACATACAGACATATGTTAATGCCCAATGTAAATACATATATATATTGCTTTAAAAATCACTTCAGGTTCAGTAGAGCAGCTCATGCAGTAGGTTGAATCAAAATGCATGTGAATAGGGGACAAGGAAGGCCAAGTGTCTGCATTCAGTTTGACCGCCATCGTCTCAAGGTTGGAAGAGTTTCAAGGGCAATTGGTTGAATTCATTTTGTTATGATTTATCTGATTTCAGTGACACACATTAATGGCGGGTAAATGTAATACAGCTAATGATACCTTTACACCATCCGCATACATGATTCATACTTATGGAGTAAATGGGGGGCTGTAATGTGTGCCGGCCAGACTCAGACCAACAATGTCATTGTTGTTGTGTCTCGCTCCATTCAAGTGTTACATTTAATAGTTTTCACCTTCAGCAGGAGACGTTTCGGTTCAAACAAAATGATTCTATTGGACGCTGCTATGTTGCCACCTGTTGTTTTTACCCAATCGGATTTTTGTCACCTCCTCTCCCAATAGCGGCGTATCCTGCTGCCTACGGATTGGTCGGCCAGCCGTTCCCCCAGCAGCCAACACTGGTTGCCCAGCAACACCAGCAGCCCCAGCAACAGCAGCAGAGAGAAGGTGATGTGACTCCCTTTCTGTCTGGGACCACACCCCTTAAATGATCTTATTTAAAGTTGTTTATCACAAGGTGTCCATCGCCTGAGATCATTTGTCCTGCTCTGCCTAATGTGTGTGTGTGTGTGTGTGTGTGCGTGCGTGCGTGCGTGCGTGTGTGTGTGTGTGTGTGTGGGTGTGTGTGTGTGCGTGCGTGCGTGTTCGTGTACGCGTGTTTGTGTGTGTGTGTGTGTGTGTGTGTGTGTGTGTGTGTGTTTCAGGTCCAGAGGGCTGTAACATCTTCATCTACCACCTGCCTCAGGAGTTCAGTGACTCTGAGATGCTGCAGATGTTCCTGCCCTTTGGCAATGTCATCTCGGCGAAGGTGTTTGTCGACCGCGCCACCAACCAGAGCAAATGCTTCGGTAAGACACACAGACGGGCAGAAAGAGGGAGGGAAAGGGGAGAGCGGAGAAAGGAAAGGACGAGTGAAAAGGACTGGGTGACTTTGTGGAGCATAGGACATTGTGTCTTTTTAAATTGTAGATCTTAGTTAAGTTGAGATGAAGGCGGGGTGTGGAAGAGATCTACAACTTTTCATTTTCTCTCTCTTTCAGGATTTGTGAGTTTTGACAATCCAGCCAGTGCTCAGGCCGCCATTCAGGCCATGAATGGCTTCCAGATTGGCATGAAAAGACTGAAAGTGCAACTGAAAAGGCCCAAAGATGCCAACCGCCCATATTGAGTGACGACTGAGAGGAGGAGGAAGACATAGAGAGAGGTGAGGTGGAGGTGAGGAGGTGGCGAGGTGTTGGGGGAGCCAAAGAGCGAAATTAGGTTAGAGAGAAAAGAAAAACCTAGAAAAGGTAGCGTTAGCTTTGACACTGCAATGCTAATTGATGGTAGTAAGTTAACAAGGAACGAGCTTAACATGACATAGCAGTGAATATACCTTGGGTTACTCATATGAAAACAACTCAGGAAAAGTGAAAATACTAAAACATTGTTTTCCTTTTTATTTTCTTTCACAATCTTATTTATTTTCTTTCCTGCTGTTTTGATCTTTTCCTGAAACGGCAACTTTACTTCACCCAAGATCCTTCCGTCCAATCATAATTCACGAGGACCCCATCGCTATGGCAATGGTTGCCTAGTGACCGATAAAGCCCTGACCCCCCCTTCCTCTCGCATTGTTGTAAGTTGATTGGTTGGCCTGTGTTTGGGTTGCTGTGGCGATTGATTGCCTGTGTTGGTTGCCCTTGGCAATTTTTGTTCTGTCACCTCGAGCAACCAGCCATGCGTTGACCTGCATGTCCTGTTGCTGTAGTGACCACAGACTGTGTTTGGTGCATTGTGACTTTATTTTGTATTGACCTGTGCACATACTGATCAATAACTGTCAATAGCCAGGATTGTACTCAGAATCAATTGATTTAATTGGATATTTGATACACTTATTAATTGTATAGTCATTTGATAAATTCTACAGCAACGCTTGTTATTTCTTTTGCAGCTTTGTTTTTGATCAGTTTCTGTAGTGTTCTGTTTGGTGTCATTATTATTTGAACAAATCGTTTGGGTAATGTGTCTGTTTTACACTGTTAGTGTGTAAAGCAGGAGTGCATCATCCTTGTTGTACTGGTGTCCGCAAAGAGGAGTTTTCCAGAGGTTTCCGTAGTGGACTGGTGGAGAAATGTAGAACCGCATTACAGTTTACTGCAAAACATGACATGATTTAAATGGAAAAAGCAACATGTTATTATGATATTATGCAACATACAACAATGACAGGCCATGTCGGACAAGAGGCCATGAAATCATTATGCAGTACTGAACATAGAAGTTTAAATATGGCTACAAACTGGTCCAAATGGGCCACACAGGTTAGGATGGAGAGAATGGAAATGAAAAGTTATATGACAAAAGCACACTATTTTTGGGCGAGCATGCATTTTGTTGAGCTGTACTCTGATAGGCTGAGTTTTATATTCCTGGATTCTGATTTGTTGCACTGTTTGATGTGGCACTTTAGTTCTTTGCTCCTTTGTTTCTCTTTCTTGGTCTCTTTTACATCTTCTATCAGTGCATTTGTGGTGTTTCCTCCCTTCCCCTTCACTGCTCCCCTCCTCCTTCTCATTTGGTCCACTTTTCTTCTCCTACTTGTCCCCCCTTTTCTCTGTGAAATCCTGTCTTCGCTTCTCCTCTTCCCAACCTTCTCTCTCTATCCTTCTAGCTCGTGTTTTGAGGTAAAGGGTATGTGGTTGTTATGGTGAGGAAAAAAGTGCCTCTTGCTTATTGGAGAACAGCCCTCAACTATAGGAATTCTGGGAGAAATATAATAAAGAGAGAACATAGGTTATATTTAGTTTGAGGTAAATTCAATCCTCCACAAACCCCAACCTTAACCAAAGAGGAGACAATGTGTAGCTGCTTTCAGACCAGTGTGTGGACGCACTGTCACAAGGCAGCACACATTATAAATAAAGGATCCTATTTCTATTTCTAGACAAAGTTTTATATAACAAATCCGTGTGGACACCTACCACTATGTCCCTACATCCGTCAGATACCAATTATCACCCAGAATTTCTATACTGCAAATGCCAGAGAGTGATGCATGACGGTAGTAGTGTTTGCTTGCCATGATCCAAGGCACATGCTCATAGGTCACACACATAAACACAAATGGAGCTTTACAAACATGCGCACACATGCATACACCCAGACACACACCTCCAATCACACAAGTGATCACACAAATAACGTTTTTTTTCACTGTATTGAGTTGCATGATCCAGACACTGTGTGTGTATGTGTTGAAGCACCATGATTTATTGCTGTTGAAAGACAAAGCTTTACAACTGTGAATGATGCCTTCTTGTTTTAACTCACCGTGATGAAACTGAAACAAAGACAAGCTAGGAGCATCCTTAGGTGCAGTTTGCTGCCAGACGTATGAAAGCAGTTCAGGTCGTGCCGACAAGAGTTTTGTTTGATGGGAGCAGCATGTTTGATAAGATGTAAAGATCAGACAGAAACATGGAACTCCAGTGTATTTTTTTTAACTCTGCTCTCTAACATGTTCTTCTTCCTTCTCTGTCCCTCCCTCCTTGTTTCTGTATCACTCCCTCTGCCCCCCAACTCTCCATCCCCTCACAGGTGACCTTTCAGAGTCCAGCCGAGGTGGAATCCCAGGGTTCATAGCGCTTTCAGACTGTCTGCTACCTTTGAGCGTCCGGGGAGTGCAGCCAAACACACTGACACACACTCACATGAATACACATGCGCTCGCAACACTGAACCTCGAACGGTACAAGGCTGATATACAAATGTACATAAAGTGCACAACCACACACACACACACACACACACACACACACACACACACACACACACACACACACACACACACACACACACACACACACACACACGCCTGCAGACACTCACAAAATACACATGGTTCACACCAGTCGGTAAACTTACCCATACAACCAAAAGTTTGGTTTGACCACGGTCTGTGTGGAGTTTGACAACAGGGTGTTTAGTACAGTTAAGACAACTCAGACCGAGCATGTGTGGAAGATACTGATGAAAAATGCTGATATATCACTACCATGTCTATTCCATGACAAATATAGAGGGGCCGATGTTTCATAAAAAAAAATTAAAAAAATTAAAAAAAAGATGACTAAATGAGTAGGTTAGAGAGAGACTTTGGAGGAAATCCGAATGACCTGTAAATAATTTAGTTTACAAAGAGCAGCATTTAAAAAACAAGAAAAAAATGCAAAAAGAATACTACTTTAGATAAACACTGAACAGGACACAGCGACATTATTGTTATTACCATTATTATCATTATCATTATTATTATTATTATTACCACTAGTAACATTATCATCCTCATAAAGGGGTATTACATTCCAAATTGTAAAATGGGAAATCACTAACCTATTTTAAATTTCTACTTAGATTTTAGGTGAAACTTGGGGGGGGGGGGGGATTGCACTTTTATTCGGGAGGTTTTAATATTTGAGCTATTTTTTATTTATTTACTAATTTATCAATTATTTTGTTTATTGGGAGAAGGGGTTTGAGTGGGTTGCAATATTTTGATTTTAGAATTTTCTAGAGAAAACCTTTTGAGGGCCTGTTTCTGTCAGACTCTTGCAATCGAGTAATTATAATGTATGTATTAATTATTACAGCAATTATATTTATTTCTAATTTATTGAATCTTGTTTTTGATCCACTCTCTTTTTAAGTTAAAATAAAAAGTATCATACTAAATGTCGTAATGTGATTTGTTAAGTGTGTATGTGTGAAGAGACTGTTGGAAAAATATTGTAATAATTAATTTACACAAATCTTTATTGCCACAGAAATGAGAGCGCACA
Organism: Taurulus bubalis; assembly: GCF_910589615.1. Classification (NCBI taxonomy): domain Eukaryota; kingdom Metazoa; phylum Chordata; class Actinopteri; order Perciformes; family Cottidae; genus Taurulus; species Taurulus bubalis. Next base: position 17,921,561 of record NC_136600.1, on the reverse strand, counting down.
TCCATCTTGTGACCAGAAGGGGGCATAAGTAGAAAACACGGTACCAGAGAATGACAGTGTTTCCATCCAAAATGAACAGATGCTTGTTATCTCCTCTATTCGTTTATGGGAGTTGGCTACTTATTTATCAGCAGAATTAAATGCTGGATTCGTTTTTCTCTGTGAGCATGCATCCAGGACACTTTCCTCCCTTTGGGATTTCACACGTGTTTTTTCATTTGATGAGCTGATCATAGTTCAATTTACCAAAAAAGAGAAAGAACATGTGCAAGAGCACAAGTCAAATTATGAGTAGCGTTTAGATTATTACTGAGTTTGATGGCCACATAATAGCGTATTTATGCCCTGTGGTTTTCAAACTTTTTGAATTGCTCTACTCTCGGAACACACAGCTAAAGGATGAAAACATATATGCCGATTGTTCAGATGTAATTGTATTGTCAAGAATAAGTACAGAGTTACATATACAAAATCCAATAAGAAGATATCATGAGGTGTATAACAATATTGATTGAGGTTAGCAACAGATGAAAGCTTTGGCAATTGGACTCCATCAATGTGAAGAGCCTTTGTCTTATACAGTTGAATTCCAACCTACTTTAATGACAAACTCTTTATAATCAACAACAGTTGGTTAATGTGTTTTGAATTCTTGACTCGTTGGCTCCCTGAGACATTCAAAATATCTCATGATATCCCCTCAAAGTATCTCCTGCCCGGAGAAAGGTTTTGGTGAGTTAATAAAAAGGTTATCATAAAAATTACATCCCAGACTTTGAAACATCAATGATATGGCCTACAGGTCACAAATGTAGCCTCTCCCCTTCATATGAGGGGCATATCACCTCACTGACCTTGTCCGTGTGAACCCGTTGTAAATATGCAAACTGTCACTATCAGGGCTGAGCTCTTTTACAGGCTCTAGGCTAGTCAGATCTTGAAAGGTCAGCATGTACTCATCATAAGCTTCTTTTTTTGTTATAGTTCATGATGGGTCACGAGGATAGCACGATAGACTCTGTGGCTGAAGGAATGGCAATGCAAACATTACACTGCCATGCAAAGGAAAACACTTGGAAATTATTTTGTCTGTTTGTTTAAAAAGTTAAAAAGTCACTTGTTGTTTTTAAAGATTAAGTACAGAATGTTTGAATGATAACCTTTTTATTAACTCACCAACGGCACTTCTCCAGGCAGGAGATACTTTGAGGGGACATCACTGTTTCATCACAAAAGTAGGTGTTGGCCAGTGGCTGTGAGGGGCAGTTAAATAATACCAAAAGAAACAATTTGATTCTGTGGAAGGCAAAACGTTGACAAATAGCCCAAATAAATAATGATATTGCCATGCTACAGAATTATAACAATCAATAACTAATGTGGATGATGTGGATATATTAGGAGTTTGTAGGTTATGCGAGATTTGCAAAACAATGAGGTCAAAGGTCAGCTCCAGTAAAGCTGGGGCCAACGCTGTGACCCGAGAAAAAGAAGCAGCGTTATTATTCATGAAAACATAAAAGAAAATGACGGTCTGTGACCAGAGAACAGGGGTCCGCCAAAAATGAACTAATTTCTCATTTAAACAGAGAGAGGGGGGGAACTTTGATCCGAGCGGAAACAAAATGTGTGTGCGCGCGCGTGCGAGTCAAGTGTGTCAGCCAGCCGCTCTAATGTGCTCGGTCGTCATCCGCTTCCCTCCCTCTCCGTTATCCTCTCACTCCTCCTTCTGTCGGCTCCTCTCACTACGCTCTCGTGCCCGCCCGTCCTCCGCCTCCGCCCGGCCCGACACCCGGACAGACCCCGCAGACTCCCAGAGACTCACCAGAGGGGGCGGTTGGCCGGGAGACGACGTAAAGGGGGAAATAGACTGAACATTTGTGGGTGGGCTACAGTGGGGGTCGCATTGCAGTATCTCACACATTCTCCCATCTGGGGGACTTTTCTGTGTTTGCTCCCCACCAGTGTCGTTATTACGAGGTGAAACAAACTTTGTCCGCCATGGAAAGGTGTACAAATATGAGCGGATGCTAAACTTGGATCCAAACGCTGCTCTCAACAGGACCGTTAGGTTTTTAGCTAGTTAGCTCGCGAGGTGGGGAGTCGGACGACTTGGTTGAAAAATACAAAAGAATATTTTGTAATCGCAAGCCGTGTTTCACGCTTCACTGCGAGGACGAAGACCAAAGTAAGTACCGTTTCACTTTCATGTCGTAGAGTCGACGTTATTCGTGTATCTTCGCGTTAACTGCGGGCGCACGCTCCCATCCTTTACTTCGCTCTGACGTCATCACGCAATCATCTAGAAATCTGGTAATAATACAATATAAGAAACGTGTCCCTGCGGAGTTTTTTAATGGCAAAACAACACGTGAATGTTGGGTTACTGTCGTAACTAAGCTAGCTATATGAAAGTCAGTAGTACCGTTGATGGTTGTATCACATGAAGACCGCACGAACACACGGGGCAGCCTGGCGCGTGGCCCCGTGGTGGGTCGGTTTCTAACGTGTGCTAACTAGCATCACATTAGCACACACAGCACAACTACAGTCCGGCAACACCACGGGTTTACAGACAGAAAGGCTCCGGGTGAGAGCATGTGTGGACCATTTTACATGATATGTGTTTGTTTTTAATAACAGTAATTTGTTTCAGTTTGGGACCCCCTCAGTCCCCTCCTGCTGCTACCATTGTGGTCTTCACTTAGCTTTGACGTCTCCCTTATCGAATAGGTACGTTTAGGCTTGTATGAACACCACAGTGACAGAGATTGTATGATAATACATATATCTTAAATTGAGATAGGGTTTGGATTTAGCGACAGGAAGTCTTGATGAATATGATGGGATGGGAATAGTGTTGTTATGTTGAAACAGATGAGATTTGTCTACATCACCATCTCAGCTTAATGCAAATCTATGACATGATAGTAACATAGTATTTGAGCATTTGATTGTTCCAGCTTCTCAATTGTGAGGATTTGCAGTTTGTCTCTGATCATTGTAAAGTGTATGTTTTGGGGTCAGGGTCATAGTTTAATAGAACAATTCATCCAAAAGATGATTGGCATATTAATAAATGATGACAGTTATTGTTCCCCAAACTACAAGATACATACTTACTATCTGTGATTGTCAATTTGAAAGACTTACTGAATAATTCACGAGAAAGAGAAACCCTCTTATTGATGGAAGCTCTGCATACAGGTCAAACATTATGTTAGCTCCACAGAATGTGACAACATCTTTAGATTTTGGTTTATCTCTCCTTAATCTGGACAGAACATAACTTCAACTATCATCTGTCAATGATTACAACATATACTTCTTCAGCTCTGTTCACTGTCTAATCAGTAATTCAGTTGAAGACAGGAATCATTAGCATTTAGAGCTGAGACTCTACAGAAAGAATAGCCACACATATACCCAGGGGGCATCTAATTGTTCTGGGCAAGCTAACTGTACTTACTCAAAGGGCATAAAGGGCCTGAATCCAGTGAGAATTTAGGAAAATCAACATGACAATATTACCTTCACACCTCCCATACAGGCCTATTCAAATCAGTCTGCAGACTGATTATATCTCACCATTAATAATTCATGAGGGGCACAGATAAGTGTCAAATGTATTGAAGTTGACTTTCTTGTAATCTTTTGGATACAAGAAACATGAAGATTGGATAACGGTGATAAAACGGATCGCCACAGGCTGTCTTTTTTCTGTCTTTCTGCTTTTAGGACGATTTGACATTTGCTCCCACTTGCATTATATCAATTTCCGCAATTTCAGTGTTTGCGTAATCACTGTATCTTGCACTTTAGCACAAATTACCATGGACTGTTTTGGGTCAAACCGAGATCCAGAGGAACGTGTAAAATGTGAAGGATGTGTCTGATTCAACCTGAAAATGTCCAATGCATGACCCGAGTTAAAGCTGATTAACAGTATGCAGAGAGAATGCCAGCCTCTTGAACTGACACTTCATCTCACAATATGTACATTGAGGATTTCATAGTTTGTGCTGTGATATGCAAACTGAGGCTGCATGTTGGACCACAAGAAATGAAAGTTCTCAGTTAAGAAGGTAGATATACTTAACATTTACCATCTTATCAGTGCTGAAATTGCATGTACAGCAGTACATGTACAGTAATACAGCACTTAACTAGGGATTCAAGTAGATTACTCTCATTATTAAATAGTCAGCCATGTATTTTCTCAGTTAATTGTTTGGTCCATAAAATATAAGAACATACTGAAAAACATCCATTATAGAATCTACCCTGTGACTTACTCGAATAGGGGAACATATCCAAAAAACAGTCCATCTCCAAATGTGTTCAGTTAAATATATTTCATGTATGACAGAGAAATCATGAAATATTCATTCTTGAGAACCTGGAAACAGTGAATATATATAATTATTAATTGAATATTGAAATGACTGAAACAACACAGTAGCTGAATTTCTTTTGTAAATTCATTGATTGACTAATCCTTTTAGCTTCATGAGACACCAAATAGCATACTAACTAATTAAATGCCTTAAATGTTATCAGCTCTGTTATGAAAGATGGCCCATTACATAATTGTACTACAATATCTAAGTCAATTTACAAAACAGAGTCATCAGTAAAATGTGTCATTGCAGGTTTATTATCTTCTTCATTGTTGCTTTTGCAGAAAAATCCTTCTTCCCATCAGTAGTGAACAGCATTACTGAGAGATAATTACTACAGTGCGATCATCCGCCCAACACGTCAGGCTTAGAGCTGGGTATTATTTCTAATCTTATTATACTGGTGCTAATATGATACCTGAGTTTTGGCACTGATTCCTCATTGTACTTATTCCATTACCTCACAGTGACGAACACTAGAACTTTTTAAACAAAAAAAGTTTGTCTTATTTTCCAAAACTGAATTTTCTCTTAAGTTCATACATCTAAAAAAACTAATTGTTGTCAAAATAAAATCTAACATTCAGGAAATATCTAATCAAAGAATAAGAAAACAAGAATCTGAACATGTTCAGCCCCTGACAGATCTTTACTTCAGTACTCACAAAGTCTCTGCCCTGTTCATACAATATTTCAAATCTAATTTGAACTACTGTAAAGTTAAAGGCCATGAAATAATTCAGACCTGCTTACTTATCTGACTGATTAAGTGTAATTTTCCCTTTTTTTATGACCTGTTGTGATATGAGCTTGTAATCGATGTGCCGTTATGTCCCTGACTTATCAAACCTTCCAGCTTGAGGTTCTGAGATCAACTTTGAGTTCTCAAGTGTACGATGTCCCAGCAGTCCGTCTCCTAGTCATTTAAAAAAGTTGTGGTTTGAATTAGTCAGCTCTGAGTAACTGGCTTAAGTATGGATGGATATGAGTAAATGGGTAGTTATGTGCACATAGATGGAGTGTTTTCAGTGACTCACTGCAACTGTCTCATGACTTGTGTTCCTCTTGTCGACTCAGTCTCCTATCATTCAGATAAACAAAGTGTTCTGTTAGGTTACTGTAAAACTCCATACAAAGTTATTAATCCATGCGGAGTCAAAGGTGATGCGCTCCCTTGGTATAGTGGCAGTATGTTTACATTATCTAAATATTCCTGGAGTCTGTACCAGATTCCTGTCTGGACTGTTTAGGTTGGCCTGTTTAGGCCTGTTACCTTTATTTCATCTACTTTTTTTGTTGAGAAACTGCATTGTGAGTTTGTAAGCCCAGGATTCAGGTTGAGCTGAGAAACCTGTCAATAACATCTGGAACTATATAGTCTGCCAGCCACAGTTCTCTTCTGTGTTTACAATCACCAAATCCTTTGTCATTTATATATATATATATATATATATATATATATATATATATATATATATATATATATATATATATATATATATAGTGAGGAAGAGAGAGGAGACAGTGAGAGAACTTCCTTTCTCCCTCCCCTGCCAGAGGCATCCTTTATTTTTATTGGACCTTTGAAATGGTCAGAGTCTGGTCATATGATCCAGTGGGCCAATGGGATGTGTTGTAAGGAAAGCTGTGCCTTAACATGCTGAATTCACTAGATGATCTCAACTAGAAACCCTAAAATAAATAACCCTAATCCTAAATCACCTCCGCACAACAGCGATACAAAATATAAATATTTTCCCCTTGTTTAATTGCAAGTGTTTCCCCTATGATTGTTTATTGTTGTCTGTGCATGCTTGTATGTTTAGCATGAATACACTTATGAACGTTTTATAGTCGGTTGTTATGAACGAGAATCATTTAATACGCCGAGAAGTCAACAGAGTCTACCTGAACTATTTTATTTGTGCTCAGAAGCTCATTTAGGGATCTGTTTTTGGTTAGATCACACTGTTTCTTACAAAGCCAAACATGCACACAAACAAGCTGTTCAGCAGAGCATGAGATCTGTAAGGACACGTCGTGCTACTGAAGTGGAAGAGTTGGCAAAATATCTGGGAAATATATGTCACCCTTCCTATCCACCACCACATGTGGTTAGGAGAGAGAGACAGGGAGAGAGAGACAGGAAGAGAGAGAGACACAGGGAGAGAGAGGAAAGCCGTGCTGTTGCAACAGGAAACGGGGCCATGACTAACATGACATGATGTGGAAAATAACCAACACAGTGAAGCATGGCATTGTCTCATGGACAGTGTCAGAGCAGCAATGTGTTTTATCTGTAAGTTAATGAAGGGTTTGAGTCAAACACCAAGAGCGGATCTGAATAAGTTGAATTAAAAAAAACAGATGAGGGCTGGGTATCAGACTTCAATACTTTTTTGGTATACAGACGCGTGTCTGTAAAACCAGTACGGTAAATGGACCCGTACAGCACTTTACTAGTCTTCCGACCACTCAAAGCACTTTAACACTACATAACATCAATCACACACTGATGAGGAGCTACCATGCAAGGTGCCACATCAGGATTATCAACCATTCATAGGACACATCCACATGGGCTGGCGGAGCCGGGGATCAAACCGCCGATTGAAGGACGACCCTGCTCACCACTGAGCCACAGTCACTCAGTTATCAATATCTGATCAGATTTCTGAATCGATATGGCTTATTCTTTGCGTCCAGACCTTTAGAACCGCCCATTCCACCGAGTTCGAGTGGACGGAGTGAAGCGAGTTGACAATTCTGTCTGATATCAGGCAAATTTATTCTTTGGTCAGATTTAAATCAAAATGTTACCAACATATAAGCTCAAGAGATATCTTGATAAGTCTTTCGATAAACCAAAATAATAATTAATTAAGTCACAATACTCTTTTTAAATGTGACTATTTGCAGTTTTTTTTTTTTTTTTTATGAAAGTAAACTGAATACTTTGGGGTTTTAGTCTGTTGGTCAGAAGAAAGTCAATGTAAAGAAATCACCTTTGGAATCCAGCAAAGCAGTGTTGCAACCCTAAAGTTTAGAAAGTAAAAAGGATTTCAATCTTTTTACATAAAGCACACTGTTACTTTGTTTAGAAGTCCTGAGCAAAGTTTTGAACCACACTGCTTCTCTTTCTGCAAACCTATACCAGACCTTTACATCCAAGTCTAATTTCAGCTGCATATTTTGAAGATAAAGTCAAGGGAGGGAGGGGGCATTGCACATGGCTCTCCAGGCCAAATACTGAATACTTCTTGATTACTTGTGGGGAGCAGCAGGGTGGGGATGAGAGTGTAAGTGAAGCGGTTACAGGGCTCTGGCATTTACAGCTGCAGAAGGGGAGTGTGTGGGCATCTCTGCTGCTCTGCACATATGGATGCATCATGACTCACATCTCTCAGCCACTAGTTCTCCCTTACCGCCACTCCTTTTACTCTCTTTCTCTGCCACTCCCTGAACTTAGCAGCAGAAATGTTCATCTCTGTACTCCCTGAACAGTCGCAGCTGCTCTCAACAGTTTAGGAAAGTCCTGGTGCGGAAAGCACGAAGCTCAGTTGTTGGTCTGATTTCTCCTCCCTCACGTGGGCCTCCTTAGCTGAACTCCCAGCATGCTGCTTGTGCTCTGTTATATGCATTAGGAAAAACCTCCAGGCAGGCCTCCAGTCAGAGGGAAACATTGGTGTCATCATCTAGTTCTCTTAATAGCTTGGGACAGACGACAGATGTCGTCCCCTATAGCCAGACCTGCATAGCTGCTGGCCTAAAGCCCTTAAATAAACCTATAGACTGCTTGTGAATTCAGATTTTAAGTGGAACCATATTTTTCTGGGTGTGGATTCTGCCTCTTGAACTTGTGTATCTTGGGTCTGGAGCCTTTAGCTTTACAACCTTCTAAACACATAGAGTTGGTGCTGACTCCTTGTGTCTCCCGTGTTGCAGGATGCTGTCGGGGCTGAGCGAGTGGTTCTGGCAGGAGCGGCGCTGGTTTCCAGCGGGCCTGGGCTGGGCTGACCTGGAGGATCGGGATGGACGAGTATACGCCAAAGCCCACGACTTGTGGGTGGCGCTGCCCATCGCCCTTATATTCCTCATTATCCGTCAGATCTTTGAAAGGTCAGTTCATCTGTCACTAAATATCTGTGCCCCTCATCTAAGTCTTTGCTTATTAATTCAAACATTTGCTTCGCCCGTATTTAAATATTTGTATGCCCAGTCTCTTCTCTTTTTCCTTTGATTGATGTCTTCTCATCCCTTTCTTTCTCCTTTAGTCTGCCCATCAGTATGTCACCTCTGACCTCGAATTATTTTATTGTATTATCTTTATCCATTATTTTTACTCCATACAGACATAAGGTCTATTACCTTTATGTCTGTATCCTTCGTTTACCTCAAATTTGAATTAATTTCTCACAAATTAAAAGGTTTCCATGATTGCACCCTGTACTGTCTTTAAATTCTCTACATTTCATCTTCTTTTAATATTTACAACCTTTTTGTGATTGCAGGACAGTGGCTACACCCCTGGCTTCTCTGCTCGGGGTGAAAGAGACAGTGCGACTCAAAGTCCCTCACAACCCCACATTGGATTCCTACTATTGTAACATTACCAAAACCCCCACACAGGTACATGTTTGAACACACCCATACCCACTTTAAAAAGACAGAGTAGTGTGCTGTGTGTTTGGTCAGGTAATTGAATACTTAAATTGGATCTCTTCTCTTTGTGCCATTCTCAGACTTCAATAGCAAGTCTTTCCCAGCAGACCGGCTTTTCAGGAAGACAAGTGCAGCGATGGTTCAGAAGACGAAGGAACCAGGACAGACCGAGTTTGCTCAAAAAGTTTCGAGAGGCCAGGTAAGCACACACACACACACACACACACACACACACACACACACACACATGTTTTAAACATATATA